>NC_040903.2:211994133-212355383 GCF_004126475.2 Phyllostomus discolor | reverse complement strand
TTCTTCAAGGCGGTAGATGCTAGTATCCCTCCAGCACGTCCTGCCAATAGCATCCGTGCGCTGAGCACCTTCAAGTGCGTCACTAGTCCTTACAGCACGTGACGGCCCTGCCGGTGCCACCTCCACCTGTGGGTGGAGGAAAGAAAGGCAAAGCGGGCCGTTTCTCTCCAGGACTGAAGACGAAGTTTGAGTTCAGTCCCGGTTGACGCCCCCCTTCCTCCCCAGTTCATGCCCCCCTTCCTCCCCGAGGTCCTAGACCCGCAGCCACAGGTAAGCCTGCCACAGAGCGCGGCAGCCTGATCTCCTTGCTCCCTGATGTCTTTCCATCAGTCTGTCCTCGTGCTAGATTGGCCTTCCAGAAGCACTGGGATTTGTCACTTCACAGGACAGAGGCCCAACCCCCTTGGAATCACAGACCTGGCTGCGCTGTGACGCTTGGAGCCGTTCTCCACCCTGGGCCCCCGGTTCCGGCGGACAGGGGCGGCTCCCGGGCTGCTAAGACATCCAGACTCACCTTCCTAGGGGCGTTTGCTGGAAACAACCTCCCCGCTCCTCTCTGCCACTTGATACCCACCCATCAGTAAGCCCCGCTGTGGCCCCTGCCCCTCTGTGAGCACAGGTCTGAGCGTCCGTCTCTCTCTTCTGCAGATGCGGGCGGAGCCCCGGCGTGGTGCCAGGTGAGTGCGGGTGCCGGGGGCGGAGAAGAAGGCTCGGAGCCCAGCCCGGAGCTGCTCACACTCTGGTGGCCAGGCAGGTGAGCCACGGACATTTGCAGCAGCCAGGTGTGCCCACGCCACCCTGGAAGACCACACACAAGGGGCCAGGATGGTGGCGGCAAGAGTAAGGCGCCAGGATGTGAGGGGGACAAAAACGAAATCCTAAATGTAGGTTCAGCAAAGCCCCAGCACCTGCACCCCCACAGGGCATGTCCTGGGTGTCGGGCGGCTGCGGGCCTGGCCCTGGCCGGCGACGATGACCATTTAGACCAAGAGAAGGCCCTGGTGCCGGCCACTGGGCAGGAAGAGCTCTGCTGGGCCAGGCGTTTCACAGACCAGGAGGGTCCCTGAAAATCCACCCAAAACTCCGTCTCCACGTTGGCCTCACTTCGGGAGCTGAAGGCTTCCTCGCCCGGGCCTTGGGGCTCACCAGACCCTCCTCTTACGCAAGCCGTGAGCTCACGGGGCACCGGGCCAGGGCAGGCGTGCCCCCAAAGGCCCTCGGTGTGGTGCAGGATGGAGCAACAGTTTCAGCCCAAAGCGAGGCCTTCTCGAGAGTGTGGGTACAGACAGGGGAGCTGGCCCACCTGTGAGGCACCCCGGGAGAGAGCTGGGGGGGGCAGGCAGTCCTGGGGATGCTCCCACCCCCAGTGTTTCCACCTGGGAACGGGCCCCGCCCCCTTCGAGAGCTGTTGTGAAGGTCAGATAAGCGCGCGGAGAGAGATGCTCACAGGAGGGGGTGAGTGTGTGGGTGCTGGTGTAGCTTTCCCCAGCTCTGTGCGCTTCCTCTGTGGCATCTGGCGAAAGGCGCCCCAGAGGAAACACCTCTTCTGTCGTTTTCCAGCCTAGAGGCTGCTGAACTGGCCCGTGTGGACAGCAAAAAACGGGGGCAAGGACTACAGTGATTTTTCCTTAGAAACCGGTAGTTCTCAGTGGAGTCGATGCCGTGAGCATCCTGCTCAGCAAGTTACAGAACAGAGCGGGGCAGGGGGGGGTGGCCTGAATGATATAAAAGACCCCCCTTTTTCTCCAGGGGTTCCTCCCCACCTACTGGGTTTGTTTGGCCCGCCGCCTGAGGAAAGATGTCTCTTAATACCAGAGATCAGTGAAAAGGAAAGGAATTTATTGTTTATTTGAAATAACACAAACTAAAGTTCTCCACAAATGCACACAGTCCTCCCGGCACCCTCCACGTGGCAAAAGGGAGCACTTCCAAAGCCTCGTGGTCCTGACTCTCACCCAAGCCGCATAGTCCCAACCAAGACACCAAAGCCACGTGGCCCTAAACAGACACAGGGTCCCAAGAAGAGAGACACCCAATGGCTGCCTCGCCTCCGTTTAAATCCCAGCACCAATCTTCCTCTGCAGCCCCATTTCTGGCTCCTCCTACAATTGGCCACAGCTGCTCGCATTCCAGGCAGGTGTGGCCCTGTGGTATGGAGCCAACTATCTCCAAGCTCTTCTGGACCCCATCACAACTCCCTATTTGGGACTCCCCCTTGGCTGCACCCTGTTACAAACACATGTCACGTTGGTCCCCAAGAGAGGTTGTCTTCCATGAGCTGCAAAACTCTGGGCACAGGGGATCCGAAGATGCCAAAGGCAACTTTCGCCTTTTGTTAAAGACTCCAAAGCCAGAATCTCGTGCTCTGGTCTGGAAGTCGCGGTGGGCAGGTCTGGGCCACAGGGCCACCTTGCCAGGGGTTCGACCCCAGCTCCCTCATGGGTGAGCTGGGTGAACTTGGGCCATTGTCTGTAGCCCCCCGTGGAGCCTCAGTGTCCTGGCCTTCACAGAGCTGGGGATCACAGGCAGTGACGGGGAGAGGCAGCCGGCCCGGGGTCAGCCACCCGCAGCATCAGCTCTGGTGTAACTGCTGGGCTGTCGCACAGGGCGGTGGGGCGCCAGCACAGGAGGGGCCACACGGCTGTCCTCTGTCCTGGCCAGGACTGGAGAGAGGAAACTGGTGCACGCTGCTGGCCCACTGAGTGTGCTGTGCGGGGTGGCTCAGCCTGGAGGGCAGCGTCCAGAGGGGCTGAGGAGCCCCGTCTCGGGCGTTTCTCCAGGTGGCTGATAAACAACTTTCCCACCCACGTGGGCGCGGCGGCTGGGCTGTCTGCAAGCCAGGAGCTGGGCCCTGTGGTCTCTCTTCTCACCCCCACCTAAGACTCCCCGAATCAGCCTGACTTTGGGGCCTGGGGGTGGGGGGAGAGAGGAACAGGGCAGCCGGTCCCAAGTCACTGGAGACAGGGTGTGCCGACCAGCACCCGCAGGCCTGTGCACACTCTGAGCACCGGGCTGGCCCCCAACACGCTGTGTGACCCTGGGAAAGGCCTACTGTCCTCCTGTTGAGAAATTCCCCAAGGTCTGTAAGGTGGACACTCTATTCCTTCTGGGAAGCCGTCCATCACAGGCTGGCCCTGTGGCCGTCCGGGACCTGAGGAGCTCAGCAACTCACTCTTCCACCCTTGGCGGGAAAGGAGTGCTCGGGCCGTGAGGGGCAGCCTCCAAGGGAGCCTGCCCTTGGGACGAGTGAAACACCGCATCGGCCTCAGAGCGCCGCAGGTGCGGCGGCTTAAAACAAGGGGCATTTATTCTCCCCCGGTTCGGGAGGCAGAAGTCCAAACTCGCCCGCGGTGTCGGCCGGTGGGTCCCTCTCGGCGGCTCTGGGGGACACTCTGCCCACCCATACCTCTCCTCCGGCGTCTGGTGGCTCTGGGCAGTCCCTAGGGTCCCTCGGCCTGTAGAAGTGTCATTCCAGTCTGCCCGCTGTGTCCCTGTGCGCCCTCCCCTTCTCCAATAAGGACCCCGGTCACTGGACGGAGGGTCCACCCTGATCCAGCATGACTGCGTCTTCATTAGGTCCGCAAAGACCTGGTTCCCAAATAAGGACACACCCTGAGGTTCTGTGTGGGTGTGACTGTGGGGGGAGGGGAACAGTATCCCACCCACGAGAACACCTTCATCTCACTTTATCTTCACAACACCTGGGTCCTCATTTCATAGACAAAACACCTGGAGCCGAGAGAAGCCGATGGACCTTGTCCAAATCCCTGCCGCCAGGGAGTGGCAGAGCCGGGATGTAAAACGGGACCCTGGTCTCAGCCTGGGCGGCCCTGGCACCTTGGTATTGCCCTTGAGAGTGAACAAAGCCCCCTCTCCAGAGACACGAGCTCTGGGTGGGATGGGCACCCTTGTGGTGTGCTCTGCCCATTTTACAGAGGAGGAAACTGAGGCCAGAGGCCAGGGACGGGGAGTGGAAATGAGTCGCGTGGTTGGCCAAGGTCGCACAGTGAGGAAGTGGCATGGCAGAGACTCAAGGCCTGGCCTCCACAGTGTCCCCTACTGTTAAATATCGTGTCTCAGTGTGAGCTAGACGACAGAAGCCAGACGCATAGGGTGTGTGATTCCGTCTACGTGAAATGCCCAGCACAGGCGGATCTGGGGACAGAAGAGGCGGTGGGGAGGGAGGGGTGAGAGGGATTGCTGATGGCCAGGGGGTTCTCCATGGGGCGATGCAGGAGTTCTGGGATGGTAGGGGCGGCTGCACGTGAGTATCCCCTGCGTGGGAGGGGCGCTTCGGGCATGATACCTGCATCCCCACAGCACGTCTCAGCGTCAGGTGCCGGCCCCCGGGTCTGGGGCGGCGGCTGGGCAGGGAGCGAGTGCTCCCGAGGCTCAGAGGATGCAAAGGCTGCTTATTGGGATGGAAACCGCTGGGGCCCAGGCCCAGAAGCTCTTCGTGCAGAAAGGCCCCGGAGGGCTTTCTCCACAACGCAATTGGCGTCCCTCCGTTGAGGCGCAAACTCACGGAGAGCAGCCGGCCTCCAGGGCACCCCTCTGCCTCCGCCGCTTCCATCTCTGGGCCTCAGCTGCCGTCTCAGTGCTTGGGAGGGTCCCGTCTAAGTGAGCTCAGCAAAGGGTGAGACGTGGCGATGGGCCCCTTCAACCTCAGCCCAAACCACAAACCATTAACCTTTCAACCGTGGCTCTTGCTACACCATGACCCCCCAGCTCACCCCCGACACCCACATCCTCCCGGGGTTGGCCAGAGGTCACAGCTGTGCGAGCCTCTGCAATAGGCTCAGGGATTGAGCAACAAGGAAACAATGAGGCTCATCGCTGGGGCGGGGAGTGGAGACTTCCCCTCCCGAACCACAGAGATTGCACCCGAGTGGCTTTCTGCATGGACAGTAGCTGTCATCACTGGCCAGCTCCTGTCGGGTCATGTACATTCAGCCTGTGCCTCTGCACCAGACCCTCGCTGGCTCCGGCCAGGGCAGACTTGGGAGCTGGGCCCATTTCTGGGTTCCAAGCCCACCAGTGGCCCACCTGGGCTCCTCCCCATTGCACCAGCTTCCTAGGGCTAAGGAGGGTCAGGGGTTGGGCGGCGGGTCGTGTTGCCTGGCTGCGGTTGGGGTTGATTGCAGGGAGGGTCTCCTACCTGTTTCCACCTGCTGAGAGCCCAGCTCGGATGCCCAGCCAAGACGACTTCCCCAGAACCGCAGGCCCCTTGAGCTATGCTCCTGTCTGTGAACAAAGCCCCTCGGATGAGCGAGCCCCTCGGGGCACGTGTGGGCAGCTTCCTCCAAGCCCGAGGCCGCGGGGGTGGGGGTGCGGGCTGGCGGGAAATGAGGGCACCAGAAGGGGCCTGGACGCTCTGCTGGGCTCTGTGCAGACCCTCGTGTCCCACGGGGCTGGGGGGCGGGGCATGGGCCAGGGGGCAGAGAGAGGGAGAGACACGAGGCAGGGCTTGGTGCGTGACCGCTCCCGCAAGCCAATGCTTAAGGATGTGGAACTTTTTTTAAAAAAAGATTCTATTTATTTATTTTTCCAGAGAAAGGAAGGCAGGGAGACAGAGAGGGAGAGAAGCATCGATGTGAGAGGCACATGGACCAGTTCCCTCCCACACGTGCCCCAGCTGGGAGCCGGACCTGCAACCCAGACCCCTGCCCTGACCGGGAATTGAACCGGCGACCTTTCGCTTTAGGGAACGACACTGACCCACTGAGCCACGCTGGTCAGAGCTGGATTTGGGACTTCATGTTCAGCGGAGTGGGACACTGGAAAGGGGTGTCCTGTTAGAGGGTGCCACGGGCACTCTCACCGTCGTCTTCATCTTCATCACCACCATCCTCACCATCACCATCACTGTCACCACCATCCTCACCATCACCATCGCAACAGCTCACACGTGCTGGGTGCCAGCTGCGTACCAGGCACTGTGCCAAACGCTTCCACACACCAGTTCTGTTGGTAGTTCTTCGAGGTAGGTGCCGTCCCCCCCCCCCATTTTACAGATGTGACTGTGGACCCAGAAAGGATGCATGAGGTCCCTGAGACCAGGGAGCAGTGAGAGGCCGAGCCAGAACCAGGACTGGAATCCATTCCGGTTCCCAGCGTGGTCCACCCGACGCCAGAGCCGTAGCCCCTGACCACCGCACGCTGCACGTCTCTCCGCGACAGCGTGTGCACTCTCTGACGGCGGCGTCGCCTGAAGAGTGGAGACGAAGTACCAGGAGACAGTGTGGCTGACAGCACAGGTGGGGAGACCGGTGAGAGAGGTGGTTAGGCACCACAGAGGAAGAAGATGATTCAGGAAACGGGTGAAATCCAAGAGCTGCCGACCCATTTGGTGGAGGAGGTAAAGGAGCTGGGGCGCTCTTCAGTGGGCCCCAGCTCTCCAGCATGGACAGACGGACAGACGGACAGATGTGTAGATGGGCAGTGCCATTCCCGTAGACACAGAACGCAAGTTTTGTTTAATGAATGAGGGAATGGATGAATATATGGGTAATAAAGGGGACCCCAATTGGATAGTGAGTTCCCCGTCACTGGGAGTATGCAAGTAGTGGTTAGACAACTGTTTTAATCTGGACCTTGGAGAGGACGCTGCTGATGTGGCAGAGAGGTCAGATGAAAAGCACTCCATAAATATATATTATACGTGCCAATGGTGGAATTGCCACCATTCGATGATTCTGGGGTCTCCCGGGGCCTCCTGAGCCCCTGGGGGGAGGTTGGCGCTGAGTTGCCAATGGAGGAGTGTAGGATGGGGGAGGTGTTCAAATCCTATTTCATTTTCTTCAATTCCTACTTGAGTCTCTTTCAGAGTGTGCGTTGTAATACGTGTGAGTAAGTATACGTATGTGGCCCGTGTCGTTAAAATCCTTTTACTCAGAAGGGCACGCAGCCAGCCGCAGAGGCTTGGACACCACTGGGCCTCAGGGCAGAGCCCTGCGGGGGGTTTGGGAAGTCCCACGGCTCCCGACCGCCGCTGGCAGCGTCAGGAGGCGGCTCGGGGCTCTGGGAGCCGGAACAAAAGGAGGAGCTGTGCAGACACCCCTCCATTCACGTTGCTGCTCAGAAAGCAGAAAGCACACGGTTTGCCCTGGCGACCAGTCTCTTGTCGTCTGTGCTGTGCGCCTGCCTTACAAAGCAGCGGTGGCTCTCTGGGGCGCTTGCAGGGCAGGTGTCCTTCACTGAGGCGCCTGCACCACCCCAGGCAGCTCCCCTCCTGCAGAACGACCCCGGCTCCTCAGACCACGTGTGGTCTCAGGGACTGCTGGGAGCCCAGGGCCCTGAGGCGGCCCTGCTCCCAGGAGACCCTCAGACCAACCACACCCACTGAGGAGCGAGGGCCACACAAGTTGCAAAGTGGCCTTTCTGTTCCACTCCCAACATGTGCGTCATTTAGCTTCCTTCTAACACTGTATGGCCCCTCCTTCCTCCTCCCCGTTTTCTTCTTCCAGCTCCAAGGGCATGTGTTTACTGGGCGGAGGGTGTGGCTGGCAGGGGCCAGGGTGGGGCGGGGAGCTGGAATGGGGAGGGAATCATTCCTAACCCTCTTGCTTTAAAATCTGGAGCTGAATTGGTCAGGATTTGTGGGCGCTTTGCCTGACGCCCAGACCCTCCTGGTCCTCCAGGTTCTGTCCCCCAAGACCCTGTTCCGTGTGCATAACAACACCTCACATTCACGTAGCACCATTGGATTTTCAAAGTACGTCTATGCCAGTCCCCTCCTTTAAGCCTCACAGCCTCACTCAAAAGAGGGGGAAACCGAGGCAGCGGTCAGAGGAGCT
The DNA here is from genome assembly GCF_004126475.2 of Phyllostomus discolor. Classification (NCBI taxonomy): domain Eukaryota; kingdom Metazoa; phylum Chordata; class Mammalia; order Chiroptera; family Phyllostomidae; genus Phyllostomus; species Phyllostomus discolor. The sequence goes on along the minus strand of NC_040903.2, from coordinate 212,347,587 downwards.
GGGGCATCAGGCACCTCGCCCCTCTGCCCTGCGTGGCACCCAGGGTTTGCTCGACTGTGCTGCAGGGAAGACTTCCAGGGGCCACTAGAGCTTGCAAGCTCCTTCCAGACAGAGCCTGCCCTTTCTCTTTCCAGCCTCTTGCCCTCCGTGCTCAACGCTGTGTAGGTGCACAGCAGGTGCTGGATTAGTGCCTATTGGGTCCTTCCTGGGCATAGACCCCCTTGTCTGTGGGCAAGGGGAGTGACAGAGTCCTGATCTCCTGGTTCTCACCAGGGATCCTCAGAGATTCACCTTCATTCATCTGTGGCATCAGCCTCTGCAGTCCCGGCCCAGTGGCAGCACTTGGCCAGGCACGGCGTGCACCGAGCCCCGCACCAAGGCTAGGGGCCACTTCTCCTGGAGTCCTGAGCTGTTATGCTGGGGCAGGCAGGGGTGGGGGGGACACCACGTGGGAGGAAAGCTCAGGCACTCCTGTCCCTATCCCCAGGTCCCGTCCACTCCTGGGAAGAAGCAGGCCCGGCCCCGGTGTGGCAGCAAATAAGAATAATGCTGTCACGCTGATGGAGCCCTTGCCTCTTCGTGGGGTCGCCCCATCCACACATCTGTGCTCGCGGCAACCGGGGCCGGGCAGGAACCGTGCTCCTGGGTTTGCCGCAGACGCCGACCTGTTGCCCACGGTCCCACGCGGGATGACTTCCGTTCCTAGCTAGGCACACCCTGCGGAGCGACCTTCCACGAGCCCTCACACACATCCACGGCGGCCCAGGCGCCTCCGCTCACTGGCTGCTGCCCACCCACACCGGCAGTTTGTGGATCTGCCGATCCACCGAGATGGAGGTCCGCATGGTGCCCATGGAGCTCTCGGTCAGGGTGGGTGGCGCCGCGCAGCCCCCCGCCCGGCAGAGGCGCTGGTACACCTCTCGGGTCTTCTTGCGGAAGCGCTTGCCCACGATGGCGTACACCAGTGGGTTGAGGCAGCTGTTGCTGTAGGCCACGTAGGAGGCGATCTGCGTGAAGACGTCGACCACGTGCTCATCCCGGCAGCCCGAGAGGACGCCCAGCCGCAGCAGCGTGTCCAGGAAGGTGCTGATCTGGAAGGGCAGCCAGCACAGCACGAACAGCAGCAGCACGGCCAGGACCAGCACCGTGGCCTTCCTCTCCGTCTGGATCTCCTTGAACTTCTGCATCTCGTTGTTGCGCAGCACCTGCATGATCTGCACCGTGCAGAAGGTGATGACGCTCAGGGGCAGGAGGAAGCCCACGATGTTCAGGAGCATGTTGGTGAACACCACCCAGGTGCGTGACGGGTAGGTGATGATGCAGGCGGTGACGTTGTGGCCCTCGGCTCTGTAGTCCTTCATGGTCCGGAAGGCCAGGACGGGCGAGCTCAGGAGCAGCGTGCACGCCCAGATCACCAGGCTGTAGAGCTTGGCCCAGCGCACACCGCGCAGGCGGCCCGCGGACATGGTCTTCACCAGGGCCAGGTACCGGTCGATGCTCACCAGCATCAGGAAGCAGATGCTGCTGTACAGGTTCATGTAGGTCATGGTGTTCACCACGCGGCACAGGGCCTCCCCAAAGAGCCAGTCGAAGTTGTTGGCGATGGTGATGGCCCAGAAGGGCAGCCCGCAGGCCAAGATCAGGTCGGCCACGGCCAGGTTGCCCAGGTAGATCTCCGCCACGGTGCACCTGCTCTTGTGCAGGCAGAAGACGCTGAGCACAAAGACATTCTCGAGCGCTGCCAGCACGAACAGCACCCAGAGGAAGGGGGCCTGGATGGCGTTGAGCCAGCCCCACCAGTCGGAGTGGACGCAGCCATGGCTGTCCACATGGGTCCCGTTGAGAGCAGACTGAAGGACTCCCGAGGTGAGGTTGAGCATTGCAGCGCTGAAAGTGGAGAAGAGACTGTTATACCTCGAGGCCTCAGAGGGAGGAGAGACGGCTGCTGTGGAAGGAGAGGGGCACCCAGCGTGCAGCTTCCGGGAGGCGAGGCCAGGGGTGGACCTGGGGCCCTTTCTGTGGCTGCCGCGCTCCGAGAGGCAGCTCAGGCTCATCGGACCCCCCGGGGCCGCGGGGAGGCAGCTCTGCCCCTCGGGCTGGCAGGGACAGCCCACGCTCCTCATTTCCCAGCTCCACTGGGGTGTCTCCCTGGCCAGAACCCATCGCCAGCAGTAATGACCGTGAGTTCTGGAAGCTTCCGGGAAGGGGTGATGTGTGGCACACACTCCTTCCTTATTGCGTGGACCCTTTTCCAAAAGGAGCTGGCCGCCTTTTAGCCTCTCCTGGCCTGGCTCTAGGTGATGAGGTGATTAATCTATGAGACTGGAAACGTGATACCAGGCCAGAGAGGAAGATTCCACTTGCCTCAGAGACCACGGCCCATCCCCCCCGGGCCTTCCTCCTGCTGGCAGCGGGCAGCGCCGTAGTGTCGGACCCTCCCTGGGCAAAGCGTTCACAGTGGTCAGAGGTTATGTAACACAGAGGGAGGGCGGGGGTTTTGGAGCCAGACCATCCTCCTGGGTTCAAATCCTGGCTCATGCCTTAGCTGTGTGACCTTGGGTGAGTTAATCAACCCCTCTGAACCTCGATGACCTACCTTGTAACACAGGACTAATAAAACCTACCACTCGGGGTTGCACAGAGGAGCTCAGTTAGTTATCTCGTTCTGAGAAACTATCGAAACAGCCGATGCCAGCGCCACTGTTCGCATCGACATCTGGATCAACGACTTCACCCCGACCGCGGAGGCTCCTGTCCCACTCTTGGGTGAGACTCGGGCCGCAGGGCAGCTCGCTTTCCAGAAGTGCTGCTGTTGAGCCCAATTCACCTCCCCTTTCAGCAAAACAGTCTGGGTTCGCCTAACCCACCGTGCGTTCCAGCCCCAGCTGTGCGGTTCTGGCAAACCGCTCGACCTCTCTGAGCTTCCATTCTGTTCTCTTCGCTTTGCACGGCTGTTGCAAGACTCGAATGAAAGAGTGGGCATGAAGACATCGAAGAGCTGAAAACACAGCCCAGAGGGCCGGCCTAGTAGCCGTTTCCCTGGCGCCCCGTGGGGTGGGGGAGGGGAGGGGCAGGCAGAGGGGCTTTTCCTGGGTGGTGATGGTTGTGCAGGCTCCGCGGGAGGAATTGAGCAACGAATCCTGGGAAGAACTTGCTGGTTGCCCCGGGATTTCTCGGGAAAAGCCCCTGTGGTTCCGGGAGCAGCTGCCCAGCTTCGGGGGGCCAGGCTGGAGACTTGTGGTTAAATGTTCATCGGTGCACGTATCCTTCCAAGGCGTCCTGGTCCGTGCCAAGCCCCGCCCTGGCTGTGGGGACCCAGAGGGGAATACCAGTGTCCCTCCCCCCACCCCGGGGCCCTGCATGTGACGAGTGCCAAGGGGCAGGACGAGGGGCTGGCAGAGGGCAGAAGGTGGGAGGTGACTCCGGAGCCAGGTCTGGAAGGATGAGGAGCCAGGGAGGAGAGAGGACACACCAGGCAGTGGTGCACCTGCCGGGAGGCCACGGGCGTGCTCCAGAGGGTGGACTAGACGTTTGAGGTGGGGAGGGGCCGGAGATGGGGCCGACAATGGGGATGAGACAGCCGTCACGGCGGGGGGTGGGGCTCAGAACTCGAGGTGCTGCCCTGAGGGCTCCAAGAAGCCAGGGTGGGACGGAAGACATGCTCTGGGAAGAGTCTTCTGGCGGCTCCAATATGCTCCACATGTGTGGCTACGCCTCGCTTCCGAGGGTGGAGATTAATTCCTCTTTCCCTGAACTCGGTGACTTGCTTCCCAGCCGTGGTGGCGGAGGCAGGGACAGCGCGTGACATCCGAGATGAGGGCACAGAGTGCAGTGCGGCGTCCTCCTCGGGCTCTTGGGCCGCTGACCCGGGGGCCGCCCGGCACCACGGCGTGAGGACACTCACAGCCCTGTGGGTCCGGCTGAGGCTCGAGGCATCACGGGGCATGGACAAGCCGTGCCCCCGGCCCTCGGTTCCTGAGCCACGCAAACCGGGCAGACTTGGCCAGGCCGCCCCGGACGGTCCCCGTGCCCCCACCCTGGGCCCCGTTTCTGTGGCCCCAGACACCTGTGTCCTCGGTGCTCCAGGCCGGGGCTGGTCCCTCACGGTTGGGCTCTCCAGGGACTGGAGCTTCACGCCAGAGGCCACCTATTAACTTTCCAGCAAGATAGCTCCTTGCCCACAAGGGGCACCTGGCCCGGAGCTGACCCTGAGACGCCACAGGAGGGCCCGAAGGTGGCCCGAGGAGGGTGTGACTGGGGGTCAGCTGCAGGGCCCAAGCTCCGTGGCCCCGGCTGAGATGGCCGCCTGGTGACTTCCTTCGTCTGGGCCCCGCACCTGCCACGGGACCCGGAGGCCAGGCCGGGCCCCTCTCCCCTGTGTCTGGGCAACACCGCCCCCACTTGGGGCCGACCCTCCCTTTCTCTTGCGTCTCCTCGGGATAAGTTCCCCCATTCTCTCTTTTAGAGTGTCCGGCCTTGTTTAAGACGTCAGCCACGTTCTGAGGACATCTTGTCTCTATGGTGACCTGGCACATCTCGGTGACTCCTTGGGCGTTGACCTCAGAGTTGCACTGTCTTCATGTCCAAGTTCATCCAGGATGGTGCGCCTATGACTGCCAGTGATGTGGCCTCTCCCGGCGGCCCCTTCCCCAAAGCCCACAGAACCGCCTCTGCCCCACGGGCCTGCGGGGGTTTGAACACTGGCCTCTCCAGGCCTTAAGAGGTATCGTCTTTGGATTTCACACTGCTGTTGCTGCGACCGCTGTCCAGGAGATGAGGGTCCCCTCTCCCTCTCTTTCTCCGGGTGGGAGGCCCGCCTCCACCCACAAACGTCCGTGCAGGACTCTCCGACTCACCTGGGGGGGACCGTGGTGGGCACCGGCTCTTCATAAACAGACAGGAATGTGGGTCTCTTCCAGACAGACCACATCTGGATGCAGAGCGGATGTGAGTGAGGCCTCACCGGTGCTGGCTGGAAGAGGAAAGACGGTTAGAAGGCAGCCGGGGACCCCGAAACACGTGCTCCCCACCAGGCAAGGCCGGCGGGGCCCTTCGCTCCAGACCTCTGCCCTGTGCCGGGTGCCGGGGTGTGATGCTGAGGACCGGCCCGGCGTGTGCCGCCAGGAGCTCCTGGTTCACTGCGGAAGCCAGGCACGACTCAGATGGTCAGGGAATGACACGGGACAACCGGTATCAGTGAAGTAAGAGGAAAGGTCCCGTGACAGCACGTAGCATGGGGTCCTGGCACGGCCCGGGGCAGGGGACACGTGGGCGTTTATTGCGAGACCCGAGGGTGAGCGGGAGCCGACGGGGCGAAGGACTGCGGTGGAGAGGAGGACGTCTGGGCGGCAGGAGCTGCAGGAGCAAGAGCCCCAAGGTGGGAAGGAGCTGGGGGTACGTGTGTGTCGGGTTCTGGCGTCTGTGGGGCGGGGGGCCGGGATCGTGGTGGGTGGGGAGGTGGACGGGAGCAGAGCGGAAGCAGGGAGGCCTGTTAGCAGGTGCTGAGCATTAGTCTAGGCTCGGGACGATGGAGCCCGAGGGGCGTGCGTCCCGGGGGTGTTCAGAGCCTACAGCTGCGTGCCTGGGCAAGGCTGGAAATGGAGGGGCTGGGGATGAGCGAGAGGGCATGCCCAGGACACCCCACTCCTCTCCCCTCCCCCCCCCCCAAGGGAAGAAGGGGGCGGGCTGACTAGGAGAAGCAGGATCCCATGCTGAGGCTCGAACCTGTGAAGTCTGAGGTGCTTTTAGTGACTGGCAGGTGTGGCTGGGACAGCCGTGGGGCCCAGCGCGGGTGTGCAGCCCGGGGGAGGAGGGGCCGGGGCTAGAGGACAGGCTGGCCAGGAGGTGAGGGAGAGGAGGTAGACTCAGGACCTCTCAGAGCTTACAAGCCAATGAGGGGGATGGGGCAGATGAGCCTTGGCAGCCACCATGGTTGCTGATGCCACGTGCTCTCAGGTCGGAGCCGGGCCCTCACCTGCTGCATCCCAGGTCCAGTGGGGCGTCCAGGGACAAAGCCCATTTCTGCTCGACCTCACCTTTCCCTGCACCCCCACCCAGGGAGGTCGGCGCCAGCTGTACGCTCGCCTCGAAGGGGAAGTGAGACACAGAGGGGTGTGGTGACTCGTCCCAGAGTCGTTGCCAACACACCTGGCGGTGGGGCTCCACCCCCTTCTGCTGCCAGACCTGGAGTCTCTCCAGGACCCCAAGGCCCCTCTCGCTCCTGGCCGGGGTGGCGTGAAAACCCGGGTGCACGCGTGCGTGTGGGCGTGCACACGGGTGGATCCCGGATCTGCCTGCCCCTGCCTCCAGCTACCCCTCGGCTGGAGGAGTCTGCAAACGCAGCACCGGTTTTCTAGGCCTCCTGTGCTCACTCGGCTGTGGGAGGTGGAGCTAAGGCAGTGGACACGGGCTTAGGAGACTTGAACACCTTGGAAAAGGGAAAGCCCGGGTTGCTAAACAGGACACGAAGGGGACTCGAGTTCCACGAATTCTCAGCGGAGGTTTAGGGGAGCCCTCAGTCAGGGCTGAGGCCAAGATTTGCAACTTGCCCAGGACGCCACGAGCTGCAAAGCCCGGCGGATCCTTCAAGGAGGGGGCTCCAGGGGAGGGGAGGAAGCCCTGCCTGTCCCTTGGGAAGAAAACCCAACAGGGGTCACGTGCTCCAACGAGGCGTTTCTCAGCAACAGTTACGGAGTGTTTTTGGGCACTGAGATTCCGTGACAAAGAGAGGAGACAAGCTTTCTCAGCCAGGGACAGCTGTCCAGGTACCTCGGGGCCTCCAAGCCCGGCCACCTGGCCGGGAGCCCAGGTTTCCTGCCTGCGTCTGCCTGGCTGGGTGTCCCCGGATCTGGCCGAATCAGCCCAGCAGGGTCCTGACTGCTTGCCGAAGGCTGTGAACATCGCTCGCGTGTTCAAAACAAAGCCGAGGGCTTTCGGCTCTCCAGATGCCCGGAGACCCGTGGGGGTTGAAGGGTCCCGGAGAAGCGGGAGTCTGAGGTGATTCTAGTCGTTTCTCTGTCTCTTCTCTGGAGACCTGCAGTGTGCTGGGGCAGGACCTTCGCCTCACTCCAGGTCACTCTCCCTGCAGTCCCCCTCCAGGGCCACCACGGGTGGGCTCTCTGCCATCCGGCACCCCATGGGGTTTTGAGCAGGAGGCCGAGGGAGGGAGGGGAGGGGAGGGAGGAGGGGGTTTTGCCTCTCAGCTCCCTCCCCGTGAGCCTCCAGGGCTGGCTGTCCTCTCGCTGGCTCAGGCCACGAGTGGGGAGGGAGGGAAGGAGGGACGGCGGGCGGGACCTTTGCTCTGCCCTGCAAACAGACCCTCCAGCAACCTTCTCTTCACGTTGCCCAGTTTGAACGCACCCCGTTTCCTTCTGGGGCCCTGACGAATATACCCCGGGCTTGTGAAATCAGGTGTCAGAGGATTATTCGAAGGACTTTTTGGGGAGCAGGCCCACTGGCCCAGGGGCGGCGGTAGTGGCCAGGAGTGCGCCTCTGTGTGTGTGTGGTCTTGAGTCTGTCCCTTCACTCCCCTGGGGGCTGGCCCCCTGCCCGCCACAGACTCTGATCCTCGAGCCGGGGTGGGGGCAGGGGAGGTGACGCTGACCCCTCCTTCTCCAAACCGACGATGCTTTGGAAGGAACACCCAGCGTTCTGAGTCACTGGTACACTGTCCCCCTTGGAATTCTGTCCGAGAAGACTTGCTTTCAAAATATTCCCTTTCTTTGACTCATATAAACATTGGGTCTTGGAGCTGTCAGGGGAAAATTCCCCTTTAGCCTGAGAGGGAGTTTGTTTTGGTTTCCCAAGAATCCGTGACTGGGGGGCTCAGAGTCTTCGGCCCCCACGGAGCACCCAGCAGCACCTTCTCCAGGGCCGCGTTTTGCCTTGTCCAGGGCACCCGGCCTCGGAGCCCGTCCAGCCCGGCGCTTGGTGGCTGCTTGGGGGAGGCGGAGCGCTGTGCGCTGGACGGTGAGTAGCCCCCCGTGTGGTAGCTCCTCCAGGCACGCTGCTGAGCTAACTGGGGTGGCCCCTGGGTCCCCAACACCTCTCTGGTATTTGTCATTTCCCAGCAACAAGAGCAGGTCCCCGTCTGGGCGGGACCCCAGGTCCAGCCAGACTCCATCGTGGTGTTTATAGTCAACGCTAAATGTAAGAGCCCCTTGCATTCATTTTTCACAGGTGTTTTTTAAATGACAAACGATGCACATTTTCGACTTACGTTGGGGGTGTGATGTCACAGCTGAGACTTCCGCCGGGACGGGAGAAATCGTCGCGGAGCTGACACGGGGACAGCAGAGACCGCGCCTGTGGAAGAAGGGCAGAGTGTGGGAGACGCGGCCCCCAGGATCCCAGGGGGCTCACAGGTGGGAGGCAGGCCGGGAAGCAAGACCCTCTCCATCCGGCTCCTAGGAAAGCCACCCCGGCCTCCGGGGGCCACTGGGAGGCGCAGTTGGCCGGCCTGTGTCAGAGGCACCAGGTACCCGGTGACCCTGTCCCAGCACATGCGCTGCTCTTCCCGCCCCACCCGGGCCCCCCCGCCTGCTTCAGCCACACCTTGGGCGTGAGGTTCAGGGGGAGTCCCTACCACGTGGCCTGGCCACCCACTCACACACTCAGCTGAGGTTCTCGGGCAGCGTCCCCATGGCTGGGCGGACAGATGAGTGTGTCTGCGAACGCCCGGTCCTATTCTGGGGCCCCGGGGCGGGTGTGCCCCTGGTGCCGTGTGCAGCCCTCTTTCAGGGACGTGTGTGGCTGGGTGAGTGTGTCTGTCTGCCCCCGTCCTATTCAGGCTTCTCAGAGCGGTTTTGGGGGGCCTGCCGCATTCGTCTGCCCACCCTCAGGCGGCGCGGCGCATCCCAGCCTCTCGGACCTCCCAGCCAGCCGGAGTCAAGGCCAGAGCCAGAAAGCACCCAGGTCTCCTGAATCACAGCCCAACCCTTTCCCAGCATCTCCCCAGAGAAAAAGTTTTCCTCTACCACCTGACCAGCATGGGCCTGAGTCAGGACGCTCTTTATAGACGGTCACCAAGGCCGACTGCAGGCCAACACAAACACCGGGGTCGGGGCAGGGACGGGGGTCTCAGGGAGTGCGGCCCTCAGCCCACGGTTCCCAAGGGGCCCTCTTCTCCTCCTCCCGAGAGAAGGACCGAAGCTGTCTGGGGCGAGGAGGGTGTTCTGGGAAGGGGAGCGCGGTTCCAGGAACTCCCAGTGAGGGGTGAGTCAGAGGATCCAGCTCACCCCCAGACGCACGTGCGGGCCCTGCCAGCCTTCGGACACCGGACAAGCCTGGAGTGTTTGGAGACATTTACACGGTGGCGGGGGGGGGGGACCCTCGAGGAGCGGAGCCCCCACCCACCCACTTGCCCCCTCTCCCGCGGAGGTCAGAGAGCAGCTTCCCGCCTCCGCTGGCCCTCAGGTACCCCGGGCTCACGTTCGTCTTTCTCCTGTTCAGCACTTTGTGCTTCTTGTCGGGGCACGGGGTTTCGTAGTTTTAATGAATGAGCGATTTCCTGACACCCTGACACCGCTCCTTCCCCTTACAGAAAAAAAATCTCGCCTTGTGTTTCCAAAGGTAACGTAACCGCAGTGAAGCGCATGGAAACCCTCGCCTCGCCCAGCGCCGGCGCTGCACTCAGCCCCTCTCACTCCGCCCGAGCCAGCCCGTCCGCCCCTGCACCGCTGCGTGGGCTGCGGCTGCGCGCGGAGGCGCCCGTGCTGCTCCGCGGTCGTCACACGGCGCCTGTACGAACCGTGGTGCGTGTGTTCGCTGTTCACGAGGCCACCCTTTACTCCAGTCCCTCCGTGCGGGGCGCCTCTCCACAGTGGGCCCACCACACCGCTCGGTGCCCCTGCCCCCAGGGCAGTGTCCTACGTCCCCCTGCCTACCACCCCCCCCCACCTCTTTCGCTGGGGCTCCGCCCTCTGCCTGGGGGGCCCTTCCCCCTTCCGCCTGCTGAAATCCAGACCCACTCCATGACGAGCCCTTCCACGGGGCCTCCCCTAGGGGGCCTGCCACAGCCACAGAGGGTGGTTTTCACGTGTCGGCTTGGCTGAGCTGCACCCCCCGCTTCCCCCCCAACCCCTTATCTGACATGGAACCAGCTGCTGCTGCGGAGGCATTCTGTAGACGTGACTCAAGTCCACGGTCAGTTACTCTAAATACGGCAGCTGAGCCTCCGTTGCCCAGGTGGGCCTGATGCAACCGGCTCCAGGTTTTAAAGAGCAGAACCCCGGTTTCCCAGAAGAATTGTTTCTGTTCACACCGAAGGGCTCTGGCCTGCCCTTCCCGGATGGCCTTTCTAACGAATTTCGGATTTTGGACTTGCGGGGCCAGTCCTACCACCCGCTTCCTCCTCATACACACACCTCTTAGCACATGTCTCCTGCCAGCCATTTGGCTCTGGTTGAACTGCTTCGGGCAGCGGAGGCCTCCCTCTCCTGTCCCCCTCCTCCTCCTCCTCCTTGACGTTTCTTTAGGGGCATGTCTATTAGAGTTGCTTGTGTTGCCCCTTCCTTTCTCTGTCGAGTGCCTGGTACCTAGTAGGTGCTCAGTCAATGATTGTTGACTGACTGATAGAGGGCAGGGTGAGCCCTATCTCTCTTTTTGTCCCCAGCAGACACAGTTGAGGGGTGGAGGCAAAGGACACACTCTGGGTGGGGCACTGTGACGCCCTCCAGACCCCACAGGGTGGCTGGTGCCTGTTGTTCCCGTGCTGCAGGTCAGGAGGCAGAGGCTTAGCAAATTGAGCTGACATGCTTCAAGCTCACACAGTCAGCCAGAGGCAGGGCCAGGATTCAAACGCACATCTGCCCAGGGCCAAACCCCAGGCCATGTCTTTCTCACCAGGCCACCTTCTACCCGGTGAAGGGCAGCCCCGCAGCGTAGCTAGGGGACTAAGTGGGCTTGCAAGCCTGGCTACCCCAGGAGGGGGTGCTGTGACCTCGTCCCTCTAGGGAAGCAGCTCAGTGCTGGTGAGCGGCTCAGACTAGGGCTCAGCCGGCTGCCTGGGGGAGGCGGGGGAGGAGTGTAGGGCGGGGAAGTGGGCGGCCCCTGGGCCTTAGTCTCTGGGCGCTTTGGTGATGCGGGTTTCCCGGGCTGGAGACCTCAGTGTCCCGACCTCGGCGGCCACCCTCAGTGTGGGGGCTGAGCCGAGTGTGGCAGGCGGCCTGCAGTGGAACACCCACAGTGCGAGAGTGTGAATGCGTGTGTGTTCGTGCGTGAATGTGGGAGCGCAGGGGCTGGCTGCCTGGGGACGTCCCCCAGAGTCAGGGCCACAGGGACCCCAGGGCGCGTGCCTGAGATCCGAACAGGTCAGAGCCCGAGCTCCAGCACCGACTAGCTATGCATAGCACCGGCCAGGAGGGCGAACCCCCCAGGGCCTCAGTCTTTGCACCTGTCACGCACCTCTGCACCCCCAGGGTGGCTGTGAGGGCGCAAGGTAGTGACTGGGACTTGCCCGACCAGCTTCAAATCCTCCCTACAGATTGGCTCTCCTGCCTCTCTGCCCCTTGTTGGGTTCCCACACACGAGTTTATTGGGGGAAAGAGTGCAGCTTTAAAAGAAAATGTTCAAGCCCTGGCTGGCGTAGCTCAGTGGATTGAGTGCGGGCTGCGAACCAAAGTGTCACAGGTTCGATTCCCAGTCAGGGCACATGCCTGGGTTGCAGGCCATGACCCCCAGCAACCACACATTGATGTTTCTCTCTCTCTCTCCCTCCCTTCCCTCTCTAAAAATAAATAAATAAAATCTTTAAGAAAAAAAAGAAAATGTTCAACCCACCCTTATTGTCTCTTTTCCAGAGGGGGAACTGAGGCCCAGAGAGGCGATGAGATGTCTCTGAAGCCCCACAGTGAGTAAATGCCAGTCTGCAAGGAGAGAGAGGCCTTGCCTGTCCCCCGTGGCAGGAGACTTCGAGGGGTCTGGCCCAGGTCCCAGGTGACCAGGCGTGTGGGGACTCTCGTGGGTCTGGGGTTGCTGGGGACAGAGCTTCAGGGCTGTCTTCATTGAAGTGGGGGATTCTTGTATCAGCCGTGTCCCCCTTTCTTCTTCCTTCTACCCCCAAAACCGTTCCTGGGTTAACCTGCTGGGCTCCTGGCGTGGGGGTGTGGGAGAGGCTCTTGGACACGGTTGTATCAGAAGTTACGCCAGTGGGTACAGCGCAGAGGCCCGGGGATGGGGGGCATGCTCCCCCAGTCACGGCTGGTCAGTGGTAGAGCTCACACTGGAGCCCAGGTCCCGGAATCCTGGGGCCCGGCCTCCTATGTTATATCGTCGCACGGCCGTCCCCGTCCCATGCAGAAGACAGAGCTGTCTGTCGGCCCATATTGTCTGACCATAGATGTGGCTGAAACCCAGAGCCTGGGCCCCCACCCGTGCCAGGGGGGTGGGCTCGGCGGGGCATTCGCCAGCCCCTTCAGAGCAGCTGCCCGGACGGGTGAGAGAGAAGTCCTCTCTCCACTCTTCTGGGCATTCCAGGGTCTCGGCCCTGAGTGTGTGAATAATTTACAACGGGAAGAAATAGAAATTCTTGCAAGAGAGCAAAAGCCCAAACCACGGGTCCAGAGGGAGTGTGTTTTCCAGAAAAGAGATGGTTCCGGACCCTCAGGCTTGCGGGGGCCGGGGGGGGGGGCAGCGCCTGCCACAGGCACTCCAGCTCCCTGGAGGTCCTGGTGGCCAGGGGGGAGCCTGGAGGGGGGCCCGGGGGGGCACTGGCCCTGCTGGGGTGGGAGGAGAGGGCAGCTGGCCAGGGGCCTCCGCCAAGCTGGCTGTTGGCCCGGCTCCTTTGCCAGATGCAAGTGTGTGCTGTGACCTTTGTCACCAGCCTGGTTGACAAAACAGAGGGTGGAAGACACAGTAAACAGAGACTCTGAGCCAGCTGCAGGGAAAGAAACAATCCTTGGGCACAAAAATATTTGGGACCTTAAGACTCCTTACAGGATGCTCTAACCTCTGAAGGGACCTCCACCACCTCCCGTTCACCTGTGGGAGTGGTCTTCCTGCCTATCCATCCGTCTGTCTGTCCGTCCAATAAATTTATGTTCCCTGTGGCCATGCTCAGTGTGAGACAGAGCAGGAAAGAGCGCACCCATGATGGGCAGGACCAAAAGAATCAGGACATCAAGCCACACCCTTACGCCATCGTACGAGACACATCTCAAATGTCACCACCTCCAAGAAGCCTTCCCTGACCTCTCAGCCAGCAGAGATCCCTCCCTTGTCTAAGACTCTGCAGCAAAGGGGTGGAAGGAGTATTTTCTAGGCATCAGGGCCCTGGGTTCTGCTCCTGTGTCCATCACTGGGTACCAGGCGTGGCTTTGAATAAAACGCCTTGGCACTTCCGGGCCTTCATTTCCTCCTCGGGGGAAGGAGCAGCTGTCATAGCTGATTCTGCAGACCTTTGCACAGCCACGTCGCTAAAGAGAAAATAAGCTGCCGCGGTAAAGCAGTGAGCTCCCCATCCTGAGAAGCATGCAAGCAGAGGCAATGGGATCGGCCCACTGTGTTTCCAGGGGCTCATCTCCTCTCTCGCTGGCATCCAAAGACGCTGGAGGAGATATGGGCGTGATGACTCAGCCTTGGCTGTGGTTCCCCTTCCCTGGGAGTGGCACGTCCGGGAATCTCCCTGCCTCCCTGCCCCGCTCCCCGGAGGCTCCAAGAATCCCAGGTCCCGGCCCCTCCCTGCCAGGCCTGCCCAAGCCAAAGCCACAGTCAAGTCAAAGCAGCCATGGACCTCTGCCCTTTGCCCAATTCCGCTGCGGGAGGGGGAGCCTGTTGGGATTCGGGGAGCGGAACTTCCAAATTCCAGAGCTCCGGTTCTGCCAAAGCTACACCTTTTCTAGGCAGGAAGCATGTTTCTCAGAGCGGATCTGCAGGGGAACGGGCCCGGCCCCTCCCAGACTGGAGCAGCAGGCGGGGCGGGAAGAGTCAGCCTGGTCCCCGGCCCTGTGTGCGCGCTGTGCCTGGGCTCGGGAGCCCGCAAAGCTGGACCTGTCTTGATTTGTCTAGTTGGGTGATGGGGCCAGCAACTTAGCCTCTTGGTGACAGGGGGATAACCTTCTCTGTGAGGAAAGGGGAGATGGGAGTGGGGCGGGGAAGAGGTGGAGAGATGGGGAGGAGGAGGAGGGTGGGAGAAGATTCCAGAGAGAGTAGAGCGATTGAACTGAGCTGTCTGCAGGGTCAGAAAGAGATGTATCCGAGGTCGCAGCTCACAAATGGGGACCTGTGTGGTCACCCCAAAGCCACCAGACAGACTAAAGAACCAGGGAAGAGCCAGGTTGACTGTGGTCAATCGTCCGAGGCAGACCCTGCTGGAAAGGCCCGGAGTTTGGGGCTGAGGAAGGGCTCAGGCCCCCTCCTCCACCACAGCCGAGGGGCTACCTTCCCAGAGCCCGGGGGGGCTCCTCCTCACCTTCGAGGTCTGCCCCTCCCGGGGGGCTCCCGGAGAGGTGGCCTACTGGCCCAAAGGCGGTCTGAGGCGAGGGCTGCTGGGAGGGCAGGGAGGCGACAGGCGGGCCTGGCTTGACCCCCTGCTCCCGGCTTCTCTCCGAAACCCTGCTTCCCGCCCCGCAAGGTGTGGACAGGTACGGCGTGCCTCCTTGGGGTAGCCGTGAGGATGGGGTGACTTGGTGTTCTCAGGTGCCTGGCCCGTGGGCCAGCCAGCACCTGCGGCTGCTCGCGGCAGCTGCCCTCAGTCTTGCTACTGTCATCGTAGCAGTAGCTACGGTGTCATCGTAGTCACTATTATTACGCTGCCCTGGGCCACGGACGCAGCATGTGCCTTTGAGCAGGTGGCTTTCCCTCTGGGGGCCTCCGTTTCCTTATCTGTAGGGAAGGGAGCGGGGCAGGTGGCCACACAGATGATTTGGGAATGTCCCTCCAGCTCAGACAGCCCGTGACTGGCAGCTCTCTGAACCCACCGGTCTGGTGGCAGGGTGGGCCTCACCGTCACGCACGCGCACGCACGAGCACACACAGACACACGTGTCTACTGCATGTCGGGGGATTTGCAGACCCCATCTCCTCCCTCGATCCCCACGCAGCACTGTAAGAGGTTACCCCGCGTGTGACCCCATGCAGTTTGGGGAGAAAAGCAAAGGTCAGGCCCCTCACCGCCAGGAGCCCAGCCGGCTGTGCAGCGCAGGGGGCTGGGGTCGGTCTCAGTCTGCCCTGAGGGTGCCCACCCCCCAGGCCGCCTTCTCCGTGCGGGGTGCGGGGGGGAGGGGCTGGCGAACAGGAGAGCGCGCCCACCTCAGCCACAGAGCCCTCCCAGGAACCGAGTCTGCGGCCCTGCTGGCACAGGGGCTTTGGCCAGGCCGGGGCCCTGAGGCCTCTGGGGCTGCAGGGCCCCCGGGACCCCCGGGTTGGTGTTTCTGGCGCTAAAGCAGGCGGAACGCTCCCATTTCCTGAGCCGGGATAGAGGAGAATTTCCAACAGGCACGAGGTTGCCTGGTCTCCTCGCATTTCACGGTTTGGGGACCACGGACAAAAGCCTCCGCGGTGCCCCGCTCGGCCCACAGTGACTCAGCACCAGGCAGAGGCCCTCCCAGACGGCTCCCACCCCATGCCCTGGCTCTGCACCCCGGCGCAGGAGACTCGGGCCACGGCGTCTGTGCCCCCTGCCGGGCCCCTTCCCTGCTCTGAGCCTCAGTTTCCTTATCCGTGAGAGGGGAGGGGTGGTCTGCAGGCGCTGGGTCCACATCAGAGGTTGTCACTGTGAGTGACACCTGTGGCTGCGGAGATGCCGGCTCCCGCCTCCAGCCTCCCGCCTCCAGCCACCGGGCCCTGACTCCTGCAGGGACCCACGGGCGAGACGACAGGACAGCAGGACGGCAGTGTGGTTTGCACGCGTGTGTGGGCCAGGCGCAGACTGAGAGGAGACAGGAGGGTGGCAGCCAGACGTCCTCTCGGACAGGGTCGCACGGGGGAGGGCGGAGGGGCTCCCCAACCTGTCTCCGGATAATTCTGTTTTTTTTCTGGATAATTTGATGAAGCAAAGCAAGAAGCTAAAAAATGCCATTTCCTTTTTGCTTGGTGTTTATGAGAATAATTAACAGGATGGGAAAGTGCAGAGAACTCTCTATCGTATTTTAGACAAGGGGAGTAAGAAGAGCAGAATGTTTAGGACTAAGGCACTGTTTAAATGGGTGGAAAAAGAATCTGCCAGGAGAGAGAGAAGACTTCTGCTCTCTTGTCAAGTGGGAAAAAGCCGGGCGCATATGGTACAGAAAATTCTGGAAGGCAATTCTCACTCTTGGTGGCTGCCCGCGAGCCTGGAACCCGGGCTGTTTTCGAGTTTTCTCCGCTGTCTGGAGGAGTCTCCCAGTTTTTGTGTGGGCAACACACGTGACTTTTGTGATGGAAATGTTTCCATAAGCCAAGTGTTTTCCTTGTTTTTGTTTTTTTTTGTAAAATAGGGAATGAATTATGGCTTAGCTTATGCAAGAAAGATCATCAGCCAACTCCTGCTCCAAGGAAGAACTTGCTTACATGAAAGACTGGTAAATAATTGCCCAATCATGTTTTCATCTCAAAGGCAACATTCAAATATTTACAAACTGTTTCTTCGATGATTCTCCCCTCTCCCTGGCCCCACCCTGGTCCTGACCAGGTGGAGGGAGTGCGCTTCTCACCCCCTGGGGGAGAGCAGCCGGCCCGGCGAGCGGCTGCAGAGGGAAACGGTGGGGAGGTGGGCTTCCCTGCGGGGCGGCAGAAGCCCCTCATTGTCAAGGGGCAAACTGACCTGGGGGTCCCAAGGAAACAGAGGAACAGGACAGAAGCAGGTGGTCTGTGAGGGATTTTTCGGGTTGGTTACAGAGAGGGCACCTGGGAACACGGGTTCCCAGGGTTCCCCCTCCGCTCACGAGGGACCCCTCAGCGTCGCACCGGGCTCCCCCCAAGTCTGCAGGGCCCCTCTGTTGGGGTCTGATGTGTTTGCTGGTGCAGAGAACCTGCAGCCGGCCGGTGCTCCTTCCTCTGTGTGCTGCCTCCCCCCACCCTGTCCGGTCGGCTCCGGCACGGCACGGCAGGCAAACCTGCTGTGCGACCCCAGAACGGGGTGACAGAGCACGCTGGCGGCAGGCCTGTGGGCCCCAGCTCTGCCCTTTGTTAGCCACGTGGCTTCAAGTGAGCAGCCCCTCTCAGAGCCTGGGTCCCCCCACCTGTAGGACGAAGAGCAGTGTGTCCCGAGTGCTGGTGGTGGCCGGGACCCGGGGAAGTCACCCCCGGCCCTTGGGTCTCTCTGGTCCTCGCTCCCTTCCCTGCCTCTGGAAGGACGGTTGCCTCCACTGTCCCCAAATCCACGAGTGGTTCTGGGCAGCGACTGCCCCAGGGGCCCCCAGCCCCTCAACCACAGCCACCACAGTCCGAACAGACTGTTGGAGGAAGTTCCCCGGGCTGCGGGCGGGGCCCTTCCCGTGCCTGATGTTTGTCCTCGCAGGAAATCGCGTGCCCGTTGCTGGGGCGTGCAAGGCATCCCTGCTGGGCCGTTAGGGCCGCTACGCCCCTCCGGCCCCAGCCCCCTCCCGCTCCCTCCCCAGCAGCTAGACTGGTCTCTGCACCGGCCTGGGCGCCCCTCCTGAGTTCCTGCTACACCTTCGCCCGTCCAGGTGGGCACAGGGGCCTCGTGGGAAGACCCGGACTGGAGCAGGCCCCGCCCCGGCTCGGCCTCTGACTAGCTGTCTCCTCAGCTCTCAGGCGGGGACACCGCCCTGCCCTGCAGGTTGATCAGAGGCACACTCGTGACAGTTTTGGGTGGCACGGCTGCCCGGGGGTGGGGCTGGGATACACTTCCGAGTGGCCCTTCCTTGCCCCCATTGGACACACCCTCGTTTTCCCTGGGCCCAGGGCCCTCCGCAGAAAGGACTTGACACCTGGCCACAAGGACGACAACTCAGACATGTTCTAGACTCGCCACAAGCTGGTTGTGGGGACACGCAGGCGGCAGAGAGGCTGTGTGTGTTTGTGTAAAGTGTGTGTGTGAGGGAGGGTCAGGGCTCTCCAGAGGGACAGGGCCAGTGGGATTCGCGCATGCGGGCCCTGAGCTGGGGGCTGGGGACGGACGGGCGGGTGAGCCGAGGCCCTGGCCTTCGGGGGCTCACAGGCTGGCAGGGGAGACAGACACACCGATGACCGCGATGCAGCATGCCCGCTCTGTCACTGAGGGGCCACGGCCACGGTGCGGGCACCAAGGAGGGACTGCAGCCCTCTGGACAGGGGCATAAAAGACTTCCTACAAGACTTCATCTCACAGGATGAGTAGGAATGAAGTAGGTGAAGAGGCTGGAGGAGAGTGAGGAAAAGCACTGCAGGCATGGGAACAGCATGAACGAAGGCCCAGAGGCATCAGAGGGCCCGGTGTGCTTAGTGCGCCGGGTCATTCAGTTTGCCCTGCTTCGTGCCAGCTTTTCCTTCCCCTTTTCAGAGCAGCCAGGCCCTCCAGCAAGGTTTCAAGAGCACTGCTGGGTGTTCCCGCTGTAGGTGTGGGAGCTGTTCCATCTTTCAGGCAGTGTAACCACTGGCCCATTTTATCGTTCGACTTCCCTGCCCACGGTGTGGGGAGGGGCCTGCCTTTCCCTCCCCTTGCTCAGGATTTCCTTCCCAGTGAGCATGGCGGGGGGTGGGGGGGGGGAGTGGGCGTGTGCCAGGGACGTGAGCTCCTCCTTCCCATCCCTCGCCCTTACATGTTCACTCGAACAAGTGACTGGCTCCGTTCTGCCTCAGTGGCCCTTCCCCCGCCCACCCCTCTCCAAGTCTGCAGGTGTGAGGCAGGGCCTCAAGTTCGAGCACCCACAGGCCCGGTCCAGGGGGCCGGGCTGGAGGTGAGAGCAGAGGCTGGGGCTCTGTGGGCACCTGGAGGACCACGCCCTCCCCTGAAGGGCTGCGTGCGACCAGGTGGGGCGTTCAAGGTCAGCGGGGCCCGAGCTGCCTGCGTTTCTAGAGAAGCTGGGAGTCTGAATTTCTACCTGAGATATTTTGGTTTTTAAATATTGACTCTTTTAAAAAACACCGGTGGCTAAATATGTAGCACCTCTGTGAGCGTGTTGGCCCGTGGGCTGTGAGTGAGGCCTCTGTGTGCAGGTGGAGGCAGAGACGGTGGAGCCCCAGGCACCGGCGTGACCCGGGTCGGGGCGTTAGCTCCGTGCAACCCCACCTTTATATAGGTGAGGTGTCTGCTGCTCAGGGGCACAGGAACCTGAGGAATGAGGGCCCAGAGGATAGGAGACCTTTCTGGGGCCAAGGAAAGCCCTCAGCCAGGCAGCTCCTCCCCCGACAACGGGCCTGAGAAAAGGCTGGGACTCGGGGACCCAACTGTGGCCGCCCACGGCTCTGTCCAGCATCTCACTGCAGTTCCCTGCGTGGTGGGCCTGGCTTCCTGCTGCTCCCTTCTCCTCCCCTCTCGTCAGACAGCCTGCGTGTGGTTTCTCCTTAGGTGGACTTCCGATTTTAATGTTTTTTCCTCTCTGATGCATTGTTTTGTTTTTGTTATCATGGCTTTTGTTCTTTTGCCTACTGCTTTTGGGCATTGTTTGGCTTGTTAAACTGAACACTTTGTTCATGCGCCGGCCATCTGCCCTGTTGAGTGCTAGGGATGCTAGATGAGCGGCATGAGTTGGCCTGTGCATGCAGCTTTGGCTGCACCCGGGAACGTGGTTAGGAGCGTTTGCATTGCCGGCCACCGCTCAGTTATCTATCATTTCGGTCTCAGTGATCTCTGATGGGAGAGTTGGGAAGAAGAGTGTTTTGTAAAATTGTCCAGTGGTGTGTGATGTTCAGTTTTGATGTTTGATGTTTTCTATAGTAAGGCCAGGTGACGCAGCCTGTAAGAATTCAACATCTTGGATTTACTGAGGTTTTTTTAGGGGCTACAGCATAGCATCTGTAAATATCCCGTGGAAGTGCATTCCTTGTAGAGTACAAAGTAATATAACTTATAATAAATGTAATATGTTTCATATATACATGTATTCTTCTACTCTCCTGGAGGGTATCTTTCCATTTTTAATAAACCTGTTAAAATTTGTATCTACCTGTTAGCATCAATAATAGAAAAATAAGCATTCTTCCGGGTAAGATAAAATCACACTTTTCCTCCCCTGCTCCCTCCTCCGTCCCACTTCCAGATTTAGTTACGATAATGAGGAATTTTCGTTCCAGAGTATTCCTTAATTTTTATGTCTTTTCTATTTTACGTATCCTTTCTAAATAGTTGTAAACCTTCACAATCTCATTACAACCAATTTGTCAGCCCTTCCTTAGAACTGGTTTCAGGGATCCCACTACCTTTTCCCACAGCCCGCCTTTCTCCTTCCGGACTTACTCGGTGGGGCTGGTTTCCCAAGTGGCCGGGAAGCACAGTCCCCGAGGCCCCGGAAGGGCCCCAGGGCCTCCTGTCCGCGGCCACACTCCAGGCGCACGGGGGGCCGCACTCTGGGCTGGGCTCGGCCTCTCCCCTGGTGGGGGGGGGGGCTTCCGGCTGGGTGGGGCAAACAGGACACCATGTGATGCTTCCCAGGCCCCGAGGAGCTGGGCTGGGGGCTCCTGAGGCTCCCCGTTCTCAGGGCGAGTGTGTCTGTCAGTCTGAGAGGTGGGAGGGGGCAGGAATGGGCTTGGGGACCCCGAATCGCTCAGCTATGGGGCCTTAGACAGGGCTCCAGGGGGGTCCACAGAGGGTGGCTTTGAGGTCCAGGGCAGAGACAGGGCCCAGGTTCCTCTCGGGTTTGCTCCCCTCAGAAAGCTCTTTGCTAAGGCGGTGTGCCTCAAAGTGTGGATGGCGGCCCACCTGCTTCGAAATCCCTGGGATTGTTAGCAGGTCTTTGGGCACCCAGACCTCCAGGTCGGAGTCCCAGGGGAGGGCTCAGGCATCTGTGTGGGGGACCAACGTCCAGGTGACTCCAGGTCACAATGGAGTTTGCAAATGACTGGTCTTTCCCCATCAGGCCACTCAGCCGGGAGCGTGGCCACTCAGGGGCCCCGCAGGAAAGAGGAGGGGATGTGGCGTCATGGCTACGCGTCAGCACAATAACAAACACAGAAGCCGCAGGGCTGTGCCAGGGCTCAGCACGCCACAGTTTGCACCGCCCCACGAGCTGTCCGGCCCAGGCTCTCCTGACCCTCAGATGCGGACCCAGAGGAGCAAGTGACTTGCCCGAAGTAGCTCAGCTAGCTCGTGGGTTCCTGGGGGTCTGGGAGCCAGTCCTCTGCGCCTCGCCTCACAGCACTCCCCTGGCCACAGAGCGCAGAGAGGCCCAAGGTGCTGGGGGTGGGGGTGGAAAGTTCAAGTCTATGGGTGGGGGGCAGTATGTCAGGGCCTCGGCTGGCACCGCCCACAGATGCATTGCCTAGGAACATGAGCATGGCGGGGGGGTTCCCAAGCCCGTGACCCCACTGCAGGGCAAAGACAACATCTCTTTGGGGGGCTTGGGGGGCTCCTTTTCCAGGCCCCAGAGGCCATCCATCTGCTAGGTGCATGTGCGGAGTGAGCCTGGCAGCAGCCTGCTCTGTGCCTGTACCATCTGGGCTCACCCTCCCCCGGTCCCAGGAATAGGAAGGGGGAGCCCCCGCCCCAGGCGGGTGAGAAAGCCGAGGCTCAGAGAGCTTCTCTGGCCAACAACTGTCAGATTTTGAACTCAGAGCCCTTGTTCGTCCAGCCTGCTTTGCGCTGGGATAGTTCAGGGGCGGGGGACTCACACTTCCCTAGGCTGCAGGAAGCTCCAGATCCCCCTTGGATGACGGAGCCAGAGAAACAGCTGACTCCTTGGATTTGTTCCGAAAAGCGTGTCTTGGTGAAAGAATTGTGGACATCTAGTTGAGAGGGGACCAATAAAGGCCAGAATTACCAGTCCCACTCCAAGAAATGGAAATCGGACGGACCACTGTTCACTGGGAGAGGAGTTCCGCTTCAGTCTAAAGAAGAGCTCTGTAAAGGTGCCACTCTCCCGAGATGGAGCGAGTTGCCTTGCACAGTAGCGAGCTCTCCATCCCTGGAGGCATGCACACTGAGATGGATACTCAGGGGTCAGGGGATTCCTGGACTGGGTGGGCGCTACACCTGGTGCTCTTCAGCTATCAAGTCTTAGTAAGTTCTCCTCATTCGACTCCTGGCCCTGAGATGCTCCCAGTGCCGTCTGGCTTCTCAAAGCAACACATAGGCCTGCTCTGTGCGCCTTTTTCTGGCTTCTCAAGTCGCATTCACTTTTTGGAGTAGTTTTAGGTTCACAGGAAAACTGAGCGACAAGTACAGAGACTTCCCACATCCCTCCAACCCCTACCCTGCACAGCCGCCCCTGCTACCAACACCCCCAGGGTGGCACCTTGACTACAGTCGGTAAGCCTGCTCCCACAAGCCCGCAGTGCACACTGGGGCTCGCTCTTGGGGTGCACGTGCTGTGGGTTTGGACAGCTGCAGAGTGACACATGTCCGCCATTGCAGCTTTGGGCAAAGTAGTCCCACTGCCCTGAAGATCCCCCGTGCTCACCTACTCATCCCTCCTCCTCCCCAGCTCTGGAAACCCTGACATCTTCCTCGTTTGCACGGTGTTGCCCCTTCCAGAAAGTCGCAGAGTGGGAGGCCTACAGTATGAAGCCTTTTCAGTCTGGCTTCTTGCATGGAGGGAGGACTTGGTGTGCTTTCTGTGCCCACTCTGTGACCAGTGTTCACTTATCTATCCATTCGCCTGTCTGTGCATCCATCCGTCCATCCATCCATCCATCCATCTATCTGCCCACCCATCCAACCATTCACTCATTCAGCAAATCCTGACCAGAGCCTGCTGTGTGGCCGGCACAGATCTCAGTGTGGGGTGGGGATGGGGGTGGGGGCCTCTGTGATTGGACAGACGGGATCTCTGCTTTCATTCAGAAAACCAGAGCCCCCGGTAGGTCTCAGGGCATGTTCCCCTGCCCCACGTGGACCCCCCCCTTTACCGTGAGGTGGCACACAGGTGAGGGGGCCACCCTTGGCGGTGCCCTCAGACGCCCTCTGAACATTCAGGCAGACAGAGTCGGTTAGTGGAGACCACACGGCAGAGCTGTCTCGCCTGCTTGGTCATGTCGGCCAGCACCTCCTGAGTCTGGTCTAATCCCCAGCACGACTCAGTCTCACCGTCTGTGCTCAGTTAATCTCCCGACCCTTCCCTGTTTGCAAATGGCAGAGGCCGAGTCCCGAAGAGATGGAGTCATGTCCCCGGACCCTGAGCAAAGGCTTTGCTGGGCTGCGTTCTCACCCTGAGACTGGATTTGCTCATCTCTTCCGCAGGGGGCTTGGAGCATGTGGCGGCAGGGGCTTTGTGAGTTCAGGGCAGAGCTGGGCTGAGACCCTGGGATCCCGCCCGTGGCAGGGATCACCCTGGGAGCCTTCTCCTGGCCGTCCCCCACCCTGCCCGACTCCTGCCCCAAGGAGGGGGAAGACAGCAAACTCCTCCCTCAAGCTTGGGGGCTCCAGGTTACAGAAGGTTCCCGTCACCTCCACGGTGGCCAGGGCCCAGAAGGGCACAGAGGGGGTCCCTCCAGAGAAGGAGGACAGCGGTGCCCCCTGCAGTCGCTCAGAGAAGAAACGAGAGGCAGGTTTGGCCCCAGGGCCCCCGCTGCCCCACACCTGGGCCGGAGCTCCTGCTCCGCGTGGGCTGCCAGAGCCACAGGCAGCCAGTGACTCAGGGAGGCGCGTTCCAGCCTGCCCGGGGGACGGCGCCCACTGTCCTCCCCACCCGGGCCCACGAAATCACCTGCCCTCAGCAGTTTTAACAACGTCTACCGTTTACCGAGCACCAGCTGCATGTGTATGTGGCACTTTGCAGGCATGAGCCCATCTCTGTCTTTGCAACTGCCCTGCCAGGACAGCTTTGTGGCTCAAGACGCGAGGGAAAACGTGGTAAAAAATGTCACTCAGGGGCGGGAACAGAGCTGGGGCTTCAACCTGGGGCTGAATGCAAGCCCACACTCTTTGCCCCTCTGTCGTGCACCAGGGCAGTGGGTAGGGTCCAGGGACAAGAAGTCCTGTCTGAGTTAAAGTCACCACCTCCGTGCGCATGGCCAACATTTACAAAGCTCCTTCCCCCTCAGCCAGATGTAACCCGTGCCACTGCAAGGGGCCGGCCAGCAGGGTCTTTGCACACAGAAGAACTGAGGCTCAGAGAGGTCAAGTAATGTGTGCGAGGTCACACAGGGCCCGTAGGCAGCGGCAGAGCGGCGAGTGAATAGCCAGGTTCTGGAGTCTAAACCCCACCCCTGTCCCAGGCACACCCCACCTGGACTGAAGCCCTCCGTCCGCCCCAGGCGCCCACCCAGAGCACAGACATCAGATCGGGTCTGCCCTGCATGGCTCCCACGAGTGCACACACGCCTGTCCGTCACCCCGCGGCCACGAGAAGGCAACCTAAAGCAAACGAGAGAGTGCCTCTCGCTGGGAGCCTTTCTTGTCCCTTGTCAGCACTAGGGAAAGGAGCGAACTTTTACCAAACTCCCCAGGACCTGAGGGCAACTTGCGTCCCAGCCTGGCAATCAGCCCCTGCAGCCCCCACCTGCCCGCCGTCCCTCTGCGCTGGGGGACACCCACCTTGTCCGGAGGGAGCTGCGCGGGCACCTTGGTCGCTTTCTCGTGCGGAGTCCAGCAGGGCTGTCTGATGTCCCCTCCCCTCTGAGGAGGGAGTGAGCTGGAGCGGCTGGCAGGAACAGCTCATCTTTCAAGGGCTGGGCTGTGATGTCATCACCCTCCTGGGTACTTCCTCCCTCCACCTCCTGCCGGGCCCTGAGCACCCGCCCCCCTCTCTGAGCCTGGCGGACTGCAGGTTCCAAAGCCAAGACCACAGGGGCCAGCCAGGACGGCTGTGGCTGCCCAGGGCTCCGTCCTCCATTCGAGCTCCGAGCTCCGAGAGCTCGGTGAGTCCCTCGGAGGGCTTCCAGGTCGGCCCGAGGAGCGTTCTCGCGTGTGGACTGTGGCTGCCCTGCCCAGTCCTGGAGGAGCAAGCGTGCTCTGGGCTCCCAGTCAGCCAGTCCTGCAGGTCAGCCCGGGTGAGGGACTCGCCCTCCCTGAGCTGTGAAAGCAGCTGACTGGTACGAATCTCAGGGGGAGAGGGTGTGTTGAGGATTAATAACAGTTGAGAAATAGGAGAAATCAAAGCAACCGCTGCAGTCAAGCTGCTCAATGACTCCAGTCAGGCAGGCTGAGGCACAAGGAATCGTTCAGTTCTTGTTCTAACTAGGCTGGCAACTTAAATGTCCGAACTTTCCAGTCCCGTGTCAATGCCTGGATATGTCTGGCAAAACTCCAGGCGACCCTCTGATGGTCCCTAAGCACTAAGGAAAAAAATGTTCAATTATCTGGACCACCTGACACCCAGTATCCAGCCCACCTGCCATCCAGGTATCCAGACTGCCTGACACCCAGTATCCAGCCCACCTGCCACCCAGGTAGCCAGCCCACCTGCCACCCAGGTAGCCAGGCAACCTGACACCAGGTGTCCGGACCACTGGACACCTAGAGAATGACCACCTGGGACCAACCCAGACAGACGCTGACATCACAGCCCTGATTCTTCTCAAGAACATACTTTTCACTCTAAGGACTCTTAGCTTTTCTCTTCTTGGAGCACTCTGGGTGTGGCCTGTTTTCAGCTGGCGAACTCCAGGACTCTTGAACAACACCTGTAGTATTTATTTGTAGCGGAAGCCTCCATACTCTGTCTGCAGAGCATCAGGACACGGTGCTGATACGTGTGTGACTTTGCTCCGAGCCGGGCCCCTTTCCGGGGCGCACGGGCGCACACACTCAGCGAGCCCCCGTGGGGCCTGGCCGCCTGGCTCCGGCCCGAGTTCTCGCCCTCTCTGCTCGCCCCCTTTTCAGTAAAGTGAAACACACAGAGGGAGGTGTGGGCTGCGTGGCAGGGGACCCCTAAATCCCAGTGCTCCTCCCTCTGGCACTCCGAGAGTGAGTCAATGTGTCTCCTATAATGCTTCTTGCTCGTCATCACTGTTTGCCCTCTGCGGCTGTTCCGTGCCGGGGCGGAGGTGCACGCCGTGGGCACTGGTTTACACGGACGGTGTGCGCAGAAATGGGCCTTCTGGCCATTTCGCGTGCCCTGTGTGCCTCCCAAGGGGCAATGGCAGCAGAAACTCTGAAACCGTTTCAGAGACTGAGCCCCTCTCCCTGTCCTGTCTTCCGGAGACACGTGAGGGTCTCTGCCCCTAAGAAGCAGCCATGCATGCCGTCGGGGAGGCCGGGCTGTGGCTCTCCCTCACTTCCACACTGCCTGGCTTTCTCGGCTTCTCTCTGGGGACGGGCTGACCGTCCACAGCACTTAACGCTCCTGGAAGCAGAGGAGCTGCCAAGGCAGGGGCTTTCAAACAGGGTGTTTTGTTTTTGTTTTTTACTCTTAAGGGCTTTCCTTCAAAAGAGAGCTAACAAAGGGGGCCTGGAAGAGCTGAAGAATGGACGGCAGGGTCAGAACCCCGCCTGCTGTCTCCCCTTCCCCTGTAACTTCTCCGCAGATGGGTCCCCTGGAGTCCGTGGTCCCCAGACATGGCACACAGAACTGTGTGTGTGCGCCTCACCCGTGAAGAAGATCCAGAGCCTTCATCATATCACTGAAGGGGTCTTCCTCAAGCCCCATCAGGACGGATGGAGACCCTGTGGAGTCCTTTTTGCACGTGCAACAGTCTGAGCCCAGGGCGGATGCTTCTGTGACGGTATTGACCGAGGGAGCTCCAGAAGGCATGCGCCCATCTGCACCCTTCTGTATCCGCCACTGTAATATCATTTTTTAAAAAATCTTGACCCAGTTTTGAAGGCCTGGCTGCTGGGGGTTGGTCAGTTCACACTCCAGTCATTTCCCTTCCTGGGCTCTCAGACTTTGCACCATACCGTCCTGGCTCTAATTGTTGTGAGGGCCAGGCACCAAACCACTGTGGTTAGCACCTATCCCTTGGACCTCGCAAAGTTATTAAAATTAGCTAGTCCACGGGGAGCCTGGGAAGCCTGGCTGACCCCGCCTGACCGAAGGATGAGGCTGCTCCCTGCAGCCCTAGCTGGCTGTTAGCCCGCTCCTGGGCACAACCCCCACGCAGCTCTGCCCAGAAGCCTGCTCTGGTCTGGGACTAAAGTAACAAAAAGCTCTGCCTTCCTTCCATCCAAGTGCCATTGTGTTGTGTCCTGACATAAAAAGAATCTTTATTTCTTACAAAACAATTGCTCATTCTTTCATTCATTCACATTTGTAGCTACCTATTCATCCAACTATCCATTCATCCATCCATCTATCCATCAGTCCATCCATCCATTTCTCCACCCACTTACCCATCTACCCATTTATCTACTCGTGTACCCACTCACCCAGCCACTCACCCACTCTTTTATCAGACATCTGCATAGAGGGCTGTTCATTGTCAGGGTGATGTGAATGAATCAGGTGCCCCTGTGCTGCGGGGGAGCCCCAAACCAAGGCCCGTTCCCTGTCTGGGACATACCCGGGGTGGGCAACCATTTCAAAAGGAGCTCCTCATGGATGCAATTACAGCTCCCACTGATTTATATCTGGACTAGCATGTGTTTTGTACTTCATTTTCGCCATGAGAAAATGTGGCTACACCCTTCCTGCAAAATCTCTGCAGCCATTCACTCATTAAACCTCTCGCCATCCAGCTGGCTTGGCTGGGGCCCGCGGGGGCTCAGCCCCACGAGATGTCAGGCTCCAGCTGGCCCAGCTGCACTCAGAGAGAAAGAATAACTCAGAGAATTATTCCTGGGAACCCTGACAGCCTTCCCAGGAAGCCGAGAACCTGCCCTCCTGCCCTCTGGCCTCTCTGGCTTCACATCCAGCCCCTGAGCTTTAGCCCCACGAACCATGTAAGGCTCTGAACTTGGCAGGACAGCACTGGACTCTGGCATCCCCCTGTGCCGTCATCTCTGCCCAGACTGCCCTTCCTTTGCTTCACTTGGTGGCTTCTGCCCTGCTCTTAGGAGGCCGTCAGGGCCCTTTCCCGCTGCACCTGCTCAAGGTCTGTGTCCCGTCTGCACTCCGCAGCCCGGGGTTTTCCTCCGTGCACCCACACACGTGTGCGCCACGAGGCGGGGACTCCTGTCTCACTGCTGTCTAAGCATCGTGCCGCACTGAGCCAGCATGCCACGAACAGCTGCTGAGGGAGTGGAGACACAACCTTGTTGCTGGGGAACCCCCCCCCCAGTCCAGCCGTGCCGGGGTGAAGAGGAGACCACACAGGACACAAAAGCAGGCTATAGACATGCCTGCGTGCGTATTTGTTTACAAGTGTCTGCCTCTCCACTTCAGTGTTCCAGAACATTCTCTCCAAACATCTGTGTGTGTGAGGCCGAGGTCCTCAAACCCCCGTCCCAGAAAGGCCATTTTCCACTGGCCTCCTGAAGTGGGCTGCACTTTCGTCCAGGACGGCACGCTCTCGGCCAGAAAGCCGAGCCATTTTCTGCTCCTCGGCAGCTGCAGGGGATAGGGCTGACTGGGGACCCGCCCCAGGCAGACCAGCCCCGGGGCGGGACCCTGGAGGGCGGGGTGGGCAGGTCAGTGCCGCGGCTGAGGCACAGCGACACACGCGCCAGGCCTGTAGTGTTGACCGGTTGGCACTAACATTCACAACCAGGACCCGACAGAGTGCGTCCCAGGGGCTGTGCGGCCCTCTGTCCGACCCCCGCCCTGCCCCCAGAGGTGCCTCCAGCCCTGCAGCCCCCTCCCAGGGCTCAGACTCAGCCCTCATTCCCCGGGGGCCGCCCGAGGCCCAGGGAGAAGCTACTGCCCGTTGAATGCCCCAATCTCAAATTATCAGCACGTGCTTGACCATTTGTCTCTGTTGCTCGATGCGTTTTCAGGGCCAATATCGCTGCTTTAACTCACGGGTGAGATGACGGAACTGACACGGTTCGTGCTTTACAGCTTGTGCGAGCAGCGGAAGCAGCGTTGAAAACACGTTCCCCCGTTTTCATTGAACTCGTTGAAATGGGTTGTTTTCCTCGCACGGGGACATCTCCATCCCACGTGGCTCGTGGCTCTCACGGCCCTCCTCAGAGTCAGAGAGTGAGCCAGGTGCTTGCTGTTCCCGGCGCAGGGGCGAGGGGGCGGAGGCACGTGGGGGACGGGGGTGGGGAGGGGGCACCGGAGGTCAGCCCCCCCTCGCGTCCCTCTGTCCTCTGCCTGGTGCCCTGCGAGGTGGGTGGCCAGCAGCCCCGGTCCTGTGGGGGCTGCCAGACTGGCGGCTGCTCAGGTCGGGTGGGAAGGAGCCCTGGTCCAGGGTCAGCCAGTCGGCTTGGTCACACTTCCTAACTGCGCCCTTGGCCCTGGGGCTGTCGCCCAGTGAGTGGGTCTTGAGAGGTGATGACTCACTTCCTGCTGCTGGGGGCTTGGGAGGCTGGGACAGCCTCAGGGCGACTCTGGATGCTGGTTCCTGGCCTCCCCAGTCCCTCACCTTCTGGGACTGACCGTGGAATCCCCCGGGAGCCGCTCTGCCCGCAGGTCCTGGTGCCTCCCACTGAACTGGGGGCCCTGCCATCACGGTACCAGCCTCCGCATCAGCCCGAACAAATGGCTTGGGGCCCACCGTCCCCAGGTCTCTGCCGTCCCCTCCCTGCTCTCCTGTCCGCATCCTCCTGCCCCCCACCCCGCCCCTTCTTCTCCAGGAGACTGACCTCAGAGGGGCGTCACTCTGGTAAGCGATGGAATTGGGCTTCGATAGGTTTCTCCTCGAAGGACTCCAGAGGACCGGGAAGGACGTCGAATGGCCCTCCCCACCCCACCTATCCTCCCAAACCCCCACTCTGGGTTCTGTCCGGAGGGGGCACTGTGGGCCCCGTGCTCCGGGGAGACACCCTGAGACACCGGCCTGCGGCCCTCCGCCATCTGGCTGCGTCTGTCTCTCTCCCGTGTTTTCCGATCAGCCGCTTCCCGGCCCAGGTCTCAGCCCTCCGGCCACCCCCCTCCCCCCACCGCCCTGAGCTCACGCTGTGCTCTGCATACCACGTTCCCCACCTGGGCCTCTCCCCCCCACTCTGCACACCAGTCCCTTAGCTCTCCAGCCCGGCGAGGGGCACCTGCGCAGGAAGCCCCCATTCTCTCCGAGCTTGGTCCCTCTAGACCCCTCACTTTCTGTCTGGGCTCCCCAAGCGCCGCCCCGTGACTGGGTCCCTCGGGGCTAGTCCCCTGTCCCCCGTTGCTGGGGTGGCTCCATACACGTGACTCTCATTTCTTTGTTCATCCATCAGTTTCCTTAGGTGGCATGCGGGCTGCCACCCCAGCCTCACAGGTTGTGAAAGTCAGGTAAGGTGGTTGATCCGTGGCGACGAGCAGAGCCACGGGCACAAGGTAGGGGTCGGTGATGGAGGCTCTGTCCTTGACTTTGTGCCCAGAACTTCTGCCCGTAGCTGCAAGAGCCCCGCGCCCCTTGTGGTAAAATAAGGATATTTGTGCACCCCCTGGAGGGTACCGGGAGGGTAGTGGGGGGAATGAGTGTAACAGTCAGTCCTCACCAGACTGTCCTCTCTCCTCAGTAGAGTGGATGGGAAGAACCCTCCCTTCACCCCCTTTTTAAAAACTTAAGAGGTGAAGTTCACATGACGTACAGTAATGCTTTCAAAGCCTGCAGCTCCTCGTTATTGCGTGCATCTGCAATGTTGTCCGGCGGTCACGGTCACCTCTTTCTAGTCCCCAGACAGTTTCAGCACCTCCAGGGGGACCCCACACCCAGGGAGCAGTCACCGCCCATCACTCCGGCCCCTGGCAGCCACCAGTCTGCTGTGTCTAGGGGTGTCCGTATTCGGGGTATCATCGCGGGACCTTTGGGCTCTGGCTCCTTACACTCAGGGTGGTGTTTGTGAGGCTCATCCGTGTCAGAGCGTGTGTCGGGCCCTTGGTCCTGCGTATGGCCGAGTGATGTTGCATGCTACGGAGAGACCACGTCCGCTTGTCCACTCACACGCTGGTGGGCATCTGGGCTACTTCTACCTTTTGACTACTGTGAACACGACCGTCCATGTAAAAGTATTTGACTCTCTGTTCTCAGTTCTTCTGAAATGCAGTTCCGGAAGGGAAATGGCTGGGGCAGGTGCTGAACTCTCTGTTTAGCTTTTCCAGGAAGCCCCAGACTGTCTTCCACAGTGACGCCGCCCTTCTCCTCCCTCGGTCCCCACTCACGGGCTCAAACACAGCCCCCTCCCCCCGCCCCCCCCCATGGGGCTGGGGAGGGCGAGGACTCTGGGACCCGGCGGGTCCATCCTTCATCCCCGTCAGCGTCAGCTTCCTGTCTGCCACCAACGTTGGCGCCGCTCATCCGCATCTCATCACCCAGCAGAGAGGCCAAGGTCACGGGCCCAAGGTCACCCGGCCGGCATGGCTGACCCACAGCAGGACCCAGGCCTCCTGGCCCCAGCCGGAGTCTCCACCTCCCAGTGCACGCAGCTGCGTCCGGGCTCTCCCGGGTTATTCCCAGAGCGCACCGCCCCCCCCCTCTGCCCCCCCGGCCCCCCCGCTGGGCCCAGGCTGGCCCTTCAGCAAGGTCCCCATTAAAAGCCCCAACTCAAGTGTTCCAGCCTCCCCGGGAGGGAGGAACACTCTTAGGTACACAACCTTCTGGGCCACATTCCTCGGCTCCGTGACGTCACCTGAGCCACAGGCCGGGGGCCCCCAGCCGGATGCCCTTCACCGTTGAGTGGGTCACCTTTGCTCTGTTTTCTGGACGCAGCCCCAGCGGCTCCCCGGCCGGACCCGAGGCTCCCTGAGGTCAGTCACCGCCACCCTCTGGCCCCTGGGTGCTGAGCACCTTGCTCTAGCCAGGCCCCGCCAGGCGGGTTACAGAGGTCATGGTCATGGTCAGCTCCCAGCGGGAAGCACTGTCCCATGTCCCCGGGGAGGGAACGGAGACTCCAGAGGCCAACCGGCTGAGCTCCTGTTTGCGTCCCTACAGCCGGTCACCACCTGCCCGGACCCAACCTCACCCCCACGGGCACAGCTGTGGCCCCGGCCCCGGCCGGTCCCCCGAGTCCCCTCCTGCCCCTCTCCCCACTTCTCTGAGCAGCTGCCCGAGGGGTCTTTTTTCATTGAATGACTTTAAAAAATGTGTACGAGGGAAAGTTCACTCTTCAAAAAAAATTTTTTAATCCTCACCTGAGAAAATATCTATTAATTTTTTTTGAGAGAGGAAGAAACATTGGTGTGAGAGAGAAACATGGATCGGCTGCCTCCTGTACGTGTCCCGACTGGAACTGAACCGGAAACCTTTCGGAGTACGGGTGACGTCCAAGCAGCTGCGCCGCCCGGCCAGGGCGGGAAGCTCGCTCCTCGTGGTGGCGGGTTCTGTGGGTTCCGGCAGATGCCGAATCGTGTGTGTATGCGACGCCCCGTGGCCACAAGAACGGTTTGACCACCGGACACGATGCCTGTGCGGCCCTTAGTGGTCAAGCCTCCCCCAGCTCCCCCCGTGCCTGGGAGTGAATCACTGATGTGTTCTGGGCCCAGAGGGACCTTCAGGACGGTAAACCGCCTCCCCACACCCAACATCAGACTCAGCTCCAGGCCCGCCCCCCACCCAGCCAGTGCTCTCTGCCCCGGGCATCGGCCCTGCGGGCTCCTCGGCCCCTCCCTGGGAACGTTCCTCCCTCAGCGCCCAAGGTCAAGGCCTCTTCTCTGCGAGCAGCAGCCCCAGTGGGTCCTCCTCGGGGAGCCTCCTCGGCCGGGCCTGCTCTTCTGTGTCCCCTGGGGGCTAGCCTGGGGGGCGCGCAGCACATACGTGGAGGCGTGTGTGTGTGTGTGTGTGTGTGTGTTCGCTTGTATGTCACCGGAGTCCCCCGTGAACTCGTAGCTCCGCGCGGGCGGGGGTCACGTCTGCCCTGCCTGTCAGTCAGTCCACGGGCAGGCACACACCAGGTGCCCAATAAGCGCCCACTGAACAGGTAAGAGGGGGCTGCCGACGGCGTGGGCCCGTTTCTCTGACTCGCAGTCTGCACCTTGTCCGTCACACCTTGTGGCCTCCTCAGGATCCTCACTCGTCTGTCCATCTGCCCATCGTCACACCGAGGATGTCTGTCCATCAAACACCCACCGAGGCCAGCTCTGTCCCTGTGTGCCAGCTGGGTGAGGCTGGCCCCCTGTTCCTCGTGGTCAGGATGGACAGCCCCCGGCCCCACCCTGAGCCAGCAGAGCTGGGAGAGGCCTGTCCACCCGTCTCCACACGTGGCCTCCTTCTCACAGCGTGTGACGTGAGTGACACTGGAATGGTCAGCACAAGGGGGTGACCCGCCCAGGGAGAGGGGGGCTGCAGAAGGCCTAGAACGCCCCGGTCCCCGGAGGGGCCGCTTGGGGGAGGCAGGAGTTGGGACAGGGGATGGTCTCTCCCCTTGAGTCCTAAGCTGGGCACAGCAGGAGCCTGGAGTGGGGGAGGGGCGCCTCTGAGACGGAGGCCCCCTCTGTGCCCAGTGGGACACCAAGGCATCTCAGGATATGGGGAGGGGTCCTCCAGGGCTATCAGTAGACCCAGGCCCCACATTAGGGTGACAGTGAGCAAGCATGTCCGCTGTGCCTGTCCCATGAATAGACACCACCATACTAAATGTCACCCTGTCACAACCCTGGGGGTGTCGAGGTGGGAGCCGGATCCAGAGGTCCCCTGTTGCCAGAAATAGGCCACAGCCCGCCGTGGGCGGGCGGGACTGTGTGGCTGGCTGCCCTTCCGGTGTCTCTTCCCAGACGCAGTGATTCAGAAAGTGAGGAGGTGACCTCTTCCTTCCCCGAGGGTCACTTTTTGCTTCCAAAGTTTACGGGGGCTTATTTTTAGCAACCTCAGGTCAGCCAAAGTGAGTGACGTCAGATGGCACCGGGAAGTGTGGAGGGGACGGTTGCCGACCGAGCGAGCTCCTCCGCCTCTCCCGGGCCCTGTGCTCACAGAGCACTTACAAGCAAACAGGAGAAACTAGGCAGCCGGGGCCCCAAGGCCACGGGCATGCCGCT
This sequence comes from Phyllostomus discolor, assembly GCF_004126475.2. NCBI lineage: Eukaryota > Metazoa > Chordata > Mammalia > Chiroptera > Phyllostomidae > Phyllostomus > Phyllostomus discolor. The sequence continues at coordinate 212,313,640 of NC_040903.2, read as the reverse complement.
CACATCCCCGGGGGCCGGGTGGCGTGTGCTGGACTGGTGGCCTGGTGCCCGAAAGCCCCCTGCAGCTGCCCCTGTGCAGACCCTGCCGCCACTCCTGCTGGTGCCATGCTGCCCCCGGTGCATGGGGGGGCTGGGTGCCACTGCCGCCACCTTCCTGGGAGGGGTCCCTAGGTGCTCACTGGCTTCTGGACTCAAAGGCCTGAGTGAGAACAGCAGATTGGGAATCCCGGTCACCTCCCTGAACCCCAGTACACAAGAGAGGCTGGGAAAACATCTGCCATTCTCCCAGGCTCAGGGGGCGGGAACCCCCCCCAACTCAGCAAGGGGGTTCAGAGATGCAGGGGATCCCAACAGGAGCCGGCACACACTGGGAGTATGCTGCTCCCTGCCCCGGCAGGGCATGTCACCCTGCATGTCCCTCTGTCCTGTGCGTTACCATACCTCATGTGTACACACACACACACACACATTCCTCCTGCTTTCCCTCCCCCATCCACTCTCTACGAGTATGTAAAACGCTGGTTATATCAGCCACCGGTTTCCCCGCTACCCAGCCTGTGGGACAGGGAATGTGATGCGGCTGTGGTGCTCCCCGGGCGGCGAGCCCTGCACCGCGATTGGGTTGCTCGGTCTCCTAGCGCTGCTGTCACCAGCTGCCACAACCTTAGTGGCTTAAAACAACAGAAACATACTCCTTCCCAGGCCTGGAGGCCGGAAGCCCGAACTCAGGGACCCGGCAGGGCCCTGCTCTCTCCACCAGCTTCTGGGGGCTGCCGGCACCCCCTGACTCACGGCCGCATCGCTGCCCACTCTGCCACTCCCACGGCCGTGTCCTCCGAGTCCGCCCTCCGCCTGGGCCCACTGGAGCGGTCCAGAATAATCCTGTCGTCCTAATCACATCTGCAAAGGTCCTCTTTCTAAGGAAGGTTGTAGTTTCTTGACGCGTTCCTTCCGTTGGTTTGCCTCTGTTTCCTTTTTCTGGAACTTCTGTGTTTTAGATCCTCCGCCATGTGGTTCTCTCGGAATTTTTTAAATCTCTATTATTATCATTGCTGTTTTTCTTCTTCTGGGGGGGACTTTCCTTGATGGTATCATCCAACCCTTCTTTTGAACGTTTACATTTTAGTTCCCATGTTTTTAAACAGCTTTACAGGAGTACAACCGACCTCATAAACCAAACCTGTTTAAAGTGCACGACTTCATACATTTTTACATATGAATACACTTTGAGATCATCACCACAATCAAAATAACAAACTCGTCTATCTCCCCAGGGGGTCCCTTAGCAGTCCCTCCCTCACAGCCCTCCCCCTCCACTCGCTTCACTGTTGGCCCCATAGATTAGTTTATAGCATTTCCAGTTTAATAAAAATAAAATCATACAGTATGTTCTCTTTTCTGCTCTGGCTTCTCTTATGCAAGACATTATTTCAACCTCCGCCCCGTGCTGGCGTGCGTACCAGTCATGCTGTAGCTTTTGTGTTAAGGAGGAGGCTGTGCTACAGTGTGCGAATCCGTCCGTCCATCAGTGAACATCTGGGTGGCGTCTGGTTTTGAGCTGTTACGGAGAAGCAGCTGTGAACAGCCACGGACACGTCTCTGTCTGAACACATACATTTCCTTTTCTCTTGAGCCAATGTCTAGGAGCCGAGGGGTGGGATCCTGGGGCAAGTGACTGTGTCACGTTTTAAGAAGCTGCCCCGCCGGTTTCCAAACTGCGTCTGTCCTGGTGCATTCCCACCAGCGACCCACGGCAGCTCCGGTTCGCTCGCAGCCCGCCAGCACTCGGTAACTTGGGGCTGTTCTGGCAGGCGGAGAGCGGCATCTTCTCGTGGTTTTAATGTGCATTTCGCTGACGATGAACAGTGTGGAGCATCGCTCCATCTTCTTATTCACTCTCGTCTGTCTTTTTTGGCTACAACTGAGTCAGGAATGTAAGAGGCCAGGAACATGTCTGGGCAAGTGGAATGGGGAAACTGAGGTAAGGACATTGGACAAGGCCAAACGGTTTGAGCAACTTACAGCCAGCTGGTGAACTGTGAGACCTTATCTCCCCTAACAAGAAGCACTTGGGAGCAAATGATTTGGACGCCTCCTTCCTAACCAGAGAACGCATAGCTTTGCTGGCCATAAACCACCGGTGTCCGGGAAACACAGGAATGCTAATGCAACTGCAATGCAACCGGAGAGAGAGCGCAGAGCAAAGGGAACAGCTTGGGAGGAAGCAGCGAGACCCCGAGACCCCCGGTTCACCCCCTGCCCTCACTCCCAAGAGAATCGGCACATCTGCGCTCCCTCTAGGAATGGCCCCCTCCCGAATCCCCACATTTCCCCCCCACCCCTCACCGTGTCAACTTGCTTCCAAAGCCCAGAGGGAGGTGGGTGTTAGGGTTTTTACCAGCCACCTTCCCAGACTGCTGGTCTCTGCTATGAATGGAGCACATTTAGAATCTGACCCCTGTTTCTGCTTTTCGGTGCCAGTCGGCACACGCCCCTGACTCAGTTGCCCTCTGGTTTCAGACTGTCTATTCACACCTTTGCTCCACTCTTTTAATTGGGTCGTTGGCGTCCTTATTGTTGAGTTTGGGGAGCTCTTTGTATATTCTGGATACCAGTCCTTTGTCGGATAGATGTATATTTTCCTGAGATTTTTCTTTCAGTCTCAGTTATGACATGTTTAACACGCAAGATCTCTGCTGATTCTCACTTGTTTTTATAGCACCCTGTTCTTGTCTAATGGATGCGGTATTTATCCTCCTGAAGACGTTAATTGTAACTTTTAAAGTTTCTTCTGTTTTCTGCATTGCTTATCCTTGGCCTCTGCCATCAGGTTAGCAGGCTTCCTCAAAGGCCAGTGCCTGGCTGGCCCGAGGTTCTGTGTGCCTGAGCTGGCCTCGGTGACAGGGGAGCCCCATGGAGGAACAAGCCACCTACAAGCAGGAGTGCTGTGGGGGGACCATCCAAGGTCAATGTTGCAGTGTTTCCTTTGGGGCCACTCAGTTTCCCGGAGAAGAACCCAAGGGTCCCCTGCCTGGGAGGCCAGAGCCCAGCCGTGGCCTTCTGGGGACGGGACAGGGGCAGGCCTGGGCACCAGAGCGCGACAGGCAGATTTCCACTGAGCCCCGTGCTGGGCAGCTTCCGGCCTCACTCTCCTCTCTCCACCCCGCTTTTCCCAGAGAGAAAACCCTGTGCTCGGGGCCAGAGGTGGTGTGGGGAAGAAGGGAGCTCATGCTCACGTCGGACGGCTCTGGGGCCCCAACCGTCTTGCAGAGAAACTTACATCCAACCTCCCCCCTTTTCAGTACCGAATCCAAAACCCTCCGTACATGGTATCTGGTGACGCAAGTTACTGAGTCCCGGGGGTTCCGGGCTCCGGTGGCTTGTCTCCAGGGTGCCCCCTCTTCGCGCCCGTAGGTGGAAACCGCCTCCACCTGCCAGACCCTCCTTCTGCCTCTGGTCCCCCAAAACTGGGGCCTCTCCTGTTTTCATGTTCTTGTAGAGGAATACCTATTTTTGGTAACATCTCTATTTCAAAGGCGTTTGGGAGAGGGAGGGTACCCATGGATGGGGATCATGCCACTTTTAACCAAAACTGGCATTTCGCTTTCCTCTGTGCATGGAAGTATTTGCCTGTTCCCGCTGCTGGTTCGCCACCCTCACCGGGCCGTTGTCCTTCTCTGGTCCTCTTGTCCCTCCCTGTTCCCATGACCCTCCCTGTTCCCTGTCCCTCAGTGCCCTCCAGCCCCTGTCCACTGAGCTGTCAGGCCTCACCCAGCCCAGTGTCCCAATACCCCTGTCAACTCAGAATTGCCGGCCTGGCGGGGCCCCCAGCCCTGCCCATGGCCTCCCTTGGACGCCCACCCGCCGACCCTCCCCCCTCCCCCCTTGCTCTCTTTCCGGCCCAGGAAGACCGTGGACTGGGCGTTTTTGTGTTTGCTTTTCTCCAGGGGTGACAAAATATGTCCCAATGACACAATGCTGTGACAGCGTCCCAGAGGCCCCCTGCTCTACCAGGGATTGGCCCTTGAATGCTTGGACCACGGGAGGGTGTTGGCTCCCTGGGGCCGCTGTAATGGAGTGTCATAACCCGGGGACTTAAACAGCAGAAGCGTGCCGTCTCCCAGCTCTGGGGGCTGGACCGCCGAGTCACAGCGTCAGCAGGGCCTGCTCCCTCGGCAGGCTCCAGGGACGGCCGTGTTCGTCCCAGGCCTGCGTCCCAGCTTCTTGACGGTGACAGCGTAACTCCGGTCTTCACATGGCCTCCTGCTGCTGTGCGCGTCTGCGTCCGAATCCCCGCTTTCTGTGAGTTCACTGGTTCCAGCGGATAATGGCCTTGTCATGACCTGTTTACCCGCAAAGACCCTAATTCCAGCTAAGGTCACATTCACAGGCGCTGGAGTTAGGACTTCAGTTCCTTTTTGGGGGACACCATTCAATCCACAGAGGGAGGCTGGAGGGCTCCAGGAACGGGGGCTGGGGTGATCGGAGGGTTGGGGGACGGCACAGGGAAAATGGCAGTGTATTAACTCGGACAGGAGTGTGTCAGCATTCTAATCCCCGGTCCTGCTGCATGAGTGTGCACCCTGCCAGTCCTGGACACCCCCCATCACCTACCCTTCCCTTCTTCCAGTGACACCCCTTCACCCTCTGGGCCCCGCTAAGCCGTCTGTGCCCCAGGAGGCCGTCCCTGAGGGCCCAGACTGCAGGAGAAACACTCCAAGCATCTTCCAGAAATGCTGGTGTCTGCTGCAGCTCTGGGCAGGTGTGCTGTCAGACACTGTCTGAGCGGCAGGCTCAGAAAACGTGTACAGCGTGGGGGCTCGGGCACGGTACCCATGGATGCTGGTGGGGTGTCCCGAGCTGGGCGGGGGCTTGCTGGGGCGGGGAGCCACAAGCTCTGCTGGGTCACCCCAAACCCTGGAAGGAGGTGGTCAGCACCCCCACGGAAGTGGGGGGAGGTGACAGCTGCCACAACAGGGACAGGAGGCGGACCTGCCACCTGAGAACCAGAAGTCCCTCTGCTCTCGGCCTCGCCATCCTAAGGCACGTCACTTCCCTTCTCTGATCCCTTTGCCCGTTCACGCGGCTGTAGCCTCAGGCCGTGAAGATCCCATAGGCTGCACTGTGAAAGCAACCTGTCGCCTTCACAGGCTCCAGGGGTGGCCAGTCTCCGAGCCCGGCTCCTCCATCGGAACGAGAGGCCCGTCGGACTGCTGAGGAAGGCCCCGCTGACGTCTCTTGCCGGTGACTCACACACAACACCCCCCGTGGGGCGGGGCTGCTGGAAAACTACCAGCGCCGTAGGCTAGCGTGCGACGGCCAGATGGTTCCCGTCGCGGTGATGATGGGACTGGGGACGGGTGGAAGGCCGAGGCTTTGCCGTGGTGAAATGTGGTCCCTGGCAGCAGCCTCCCGGTTCTCCTTATCGCTCTGCTTTTAAATCTCGGAGCTGCCTTTCAAGTTCCCTTCTCATCTGGTGTTTCCCCGTCTGTGCTTCTCCCCGTCTCCCTCTTCTCCTTTGCTTTCCACCTGCCCCTCGTAGTTCTTAGAAGTTAGTCACAGGTATTCCCCGCAGCAGAACCAAGGCCCTTCCTTAGCCCTCAACAAGCGGTATTTCAGGCCCGGAGATCTGACTCCCCCTCCTGCCCCCAGGTCTCGCCAGTTCTGTGAACCATCCCCCCAGGTCCCCTGCCGTTGGCTACGGAAACAATAGATAGAGAAATGTGTCACTCCGCTCAGGCCTCCTGCACACTTCACAGGTGTGTCTCCTGGGTGACACTGGCTTCGCCTAAAGGCCAAGGCCCTACCACGCATGGCAAGTGAGTTGGGTCGAGACTGGTTGACCAGTCAGCTTTTCCCGGTGCGGCCTGGTGCCCTTAAAGGGTGTTTCTCTTCTGGGTCCTGGGGTAGCATGTCCTCTCTGGCCGGTAGGTGTCTTAGAGGGGGAACTGAGCTTCTGCAGCAAAGAGCTGCCTTCATCCCCCGAAGAGTGGCTAAGTGCATCGCGGTTCATCTCCCATGCTCTCGCGTGAGTGACAACCCGGGGTGTCGGGGTGGCTGGGCTGCACACAGCATCGGGGGCCCGAGCTCCAGCATCTGTCGCCCGTTATTCTCCGTTATTCCCGAGGTACTTTCTGTTATCTGCGTAGCTGGAGCTGGGTCGCCGCCCTGTCTGGGCTCCATCTCAGGATAAAAGGAAAGAGAATGTGGTGGAAGCGCTCCCTGTGTCTCAATTCCAGCCCCTGCCCCAGCAGCTGGCACTGTGTCCCTGACAGCCAGGGGAGCTCAGTCTCTCCCCGTGCCCAGCCACACGCGTGTTGCCAGAATGAAGGACACATCCGGGTGGACAGTGAGTGGTCTCGGCCGCACCGGACACTGGGAGACGTCATGGCTTTGACTCTGGCCCCGTCCCTGCCTTCCATATTGAGATGGGGTGCTCAGGCCGGCCAGTCCGCAGTGGCCACTTCGTGGGAAGGGCTCGGGAGCTTCCGGAGAAATAGCTCAGCTCACAGGGAGAGTCTGCCCTCACGGTGCCAGCTGCGTCTCCAGCGACTTTACTTCGAGACAACCACTGCGCCACTGGGGCCGTTTGGGGTGGCCTGCCCCAAGCCATGCCAGCACGCCGTGCTTCACGGAGACTTTCAACCAAGCGGTGGACGTGTGATGGAGCCCAGCACGGCTCTCTTCCAGGAACTTGACCTTTGAGTGGGTGGACATGAGGTTGGACCATGGTCAAGGACCACATGCCTTGAACTTGCAATGGTTTGATGTACATATATGGTGAGTGGATATAGGATCTTTTGTATGAAGAATATAATTTGGTAACAAAAATGAGGACGTGGCGGTGGACTGATCTGTCCTGCCTATGGAGCTCCGAAGGGACCCCGAGCCGGTCCCCGGTCCCGAGTGTCTGCCCCGGCCGCCCAGCTGCTGCATCCCGGGCACGTTCCAGCACCTTCGCCTCATCCTCACCTCACATGCCAGCATCGGTTTCTCTCGTGTATAACCAGAAACCCAGCTGACATAAAGGAAATGTGGTGTGAGCGTGTGTGAGTGTGCTTGTGTGGGCTGGTGTGTGAGTGCAGTGTGTGTGTGTATCTGTGGGTATATATGTGAGTGTGCAGCTGTGTAGGACCCACTGAGGAGAGCTGCTGGCTCAGCTTCTATAATTAATTGCCGGTAAGGAGATCAGGAGAAAGATTCTGTTTTCTATTTGTGGACCGAGTTTTACCTCCAGGCTGGTGTGGCTGGCATGGCTGCCGTGGATGGCATGGCACAGTCTGGTGGCTTAAGAGTTACGTGGGGTGGAAAGGTGGGGGGCGGATTTTGCTCCCAGGCAAGAGAGGTGTCTCAGCAGAGGGGAATAGAGAGCCGTGGATGGCAGGGTCTGGCCGAGGGTCCCTGGTAATCCGCTGATCCAGCTTCTCAGTTTCCAGGGGAGGCTCCTGGCCAGAGAGGGGGAGCGACTTGCCCCAGTTACACCGGGAAGCAGCCGCTGAGCTGGACCTTGAGCCAGCATGTACCACCAGGCCGTCCCGTTAGGAAGGAAAGAATCTGAGATGAGCCCTGAGTGCAGGGATGTGCCACTGCGTGACTTGGGTGGGAAAGGGGGGGCGGGCTGGGAGAGGCCACCTCAGAAACAGACAAGTGGGTGAAAGGTCTGGGGGTGCCGTTGCTGTGATAATTAATCAAGTATATGAGCACGGATTGTGCAATGATGGGGAAATTTGGAGTGTGAGGCTATGTCATCCAAACAAACAATCTGTGATCGGGGATGAGAGGAAACAACCGTTGCACCCAACGCAAACCCAGAGCTGGGGCATAACAGGTGTTCACATAGTCAGCCTCTCAAAGAGCACGCAGGCCTACAACGTGCCGGGCACAAGCCTTGAGGACTCCGTGAGGACGAAGCAGGCTCTGTCACTTCCTTGCCGGCGGGCCTAGACTCTGGGGGAAGACAGACACTAAACATGCGGCTTTGCAAGTGACCGTTTAGCCGCTTGTGTGCTAAGCGAACAGGGGGCCAGTCCCCATGGAAGTCACATTTAAGAAGAAGGAAAGGTTAACCAGGAGGGCGGGCAGGACAGGGCTCCTGGGGCATGGGGGTGGGGGTGGGGTGCAGCATGTGCAAAGACCCTGAGGCTTGGGGAGCTGACTGAACGGAAAGAAGGGACCTTTTGTGAGGAACAGAGCAGCTGAGTGTGACCGAGCCTGGGGGATGGGTGGGGGGTGGCAGGTGACAGAGCGGAGCCTGGGGGCGGAAACAAGGGAGAAGTGGGCAAAGGCCTTGTGAGCCAGAGAGGGGTTTGATCTTGGTCCTGGTGGTCAAGATGAACCACCAGGGGATTCAGGGTGTGTGTGCACGTGCGTGCGTGTGTGTGTGTGTGTGTGTGTGTGCGTGGGTTCTCCAGAGAAACAATCAACCACATGTGTAAAGGTAGAGAAAAGAAATGGATGTTAAGGAGCTGGTTCAGGGGATTGCAGAGGCCGGCAAGGCCGAAGTCTGCAGGGTGCGGGGCGGGGCAGGCTGGAGACCGGGGTCTGGGGTGGGCGGCAGATGTTGGATCTCCAGCCTCGGTGATTCGTGAGCCGATTCCTAAACTAACTCTCACTCTCTCCGTGTGCCCTACTGGTTCAGCTTCTCTAACCAGCCCTGACGAACCCAGATTTCTCCTCCTTCCTCTCGGGACCACCTTCTCCTCCCCTAAGGTCAGTTTACAGCCCCTGCCACACCCCTCACCCCGTTCCATCCCGAAGGTCCCTGAGAGGCTGGCTGCGGGGAGACCATCAGCAAGCTGTGAGCAGCAAATCGGTCAAGTGCACAGACGGCCAGGCCCGAGCCCACGTTCTGCACCCTACACGGGCACGCTCTCAAACTGCTTGTGCCTTGGTTTCCGCACCTGTAAGGAAGGGCTGATTCTGTGAGGGGTCATCTCATGGATTGGGGAGAAGGCTGGAAGGCATCGGCTCCCCATTTTACTGGTGGAAAGCTGGGGGTTGCGCCTGGCTTGTCACAATCTACAGGCAGCACCGGTGAGGCCTTCCCGCACTCACGAGGCCTCTGTTTGCTCATCTACCAAGTGGGCAGGACCAGGCTAGCTCAGTGGGAGGCCCTGAGCAGGGTCACTTGCCCCGAGCTGTTTGTCTCCCTGAGCCAAGGCAAGGCTGGCTCTCTCTGGAGAAAGTGCCAGAAGACCAGTCTCTCCGGGTCTTGGGGAGGCTGGGCAAGGATTGTCTGTAGGTCCCTCAAGGGGCTGCCCTGGGCTTTCCCCTTGCACTCCCCAGCCTCCCACGGTGAGGGGCGAGTAACTGGCTCTTTCCAGCAAAATGGAAAAATACTTCTGACTTGTTCCAGACCCGTGCGCCAAACTCAGCACCAGCCAGCGGCCAGGGGGCCTGCAGACCAAGGGCTACAACCCTCTCTTTGCTCTGCGGACACTACTGAAATACCTGAGACCTCCTTTGGTTGGCTAGCTAGAGAAACCAACCTTGAACCCTAGACCAGGCTCACCCTTCTCAGGCAGACGGATGGAAAAATCCTCTGCTCTGAGACGTGGGGTGACTGAGCCAGTCCTGTGGCGTGGCTGAAAGGGTGTGAGTGAGCCCGGGGTCATGGGGCCCAGGCTTGCTCGCACACTCATTCATTACTCATTCATTCAACAAACACGGGGTGAGGCAGGAGGCGATGTGCAGTTGTTCAGAGGGAAAACAATACAGTAATTAATAAATGATAACGATACAAGAATACACGCTGTATTTACTATTGTAAACCCACCCTTGTCCCACCCTACACTTGTAAAGCCCCTCCAAAGTCCCAGGCGCTGGGATGGGAGTGAACAACGCAGGTGAGTCCTGGCCTCAGGAAGTTTATATTTTAGAGGGAAGAGATGAAAGCGAAAGAAGCAAAATGATAGCTAGACAGGGTCATTCCAGATAAATGCTAGGGGTTGTATGACCAGTGGGAGCTCCTTTTGGGCAGAAAGGTCAGGGACCATCTCTCTGAGAATGGGGTCACGGGAAGGGACCAGCCGTGCGGCTGGGGGAGAGCCTGGCCGGCTGTGGGGAGCGGCTGTAAAGGCCCGAGGCGGGAGCGGGTTGGCTCGGGATGGGAGACACCGGGGGGCCAGTGCGGTCGGCGTGCTGTGTGGGAAGGTGGGCGCCACAGCAGGTGATATGCAGCCTGCAGAAGGTGAGGGAGGCCAGGGTGGCATTAGCCAGGGTGGGGTCGTGCTGGCTGCAGGAACAAGTAAGTCCCAGAACTCAGAGGTCCGATGTGATCCAAGTCTGTTTCTAGCTGCCCCGTGTGGGTGTAGGGGACACTCTCAGTCTTTGAAGCACGCGGACGCTTAAGGTCACGTGACCCTGCCCTCCTCTGGGGCCTAGTGCCCGGAGCCCTCCATTGGATCCTTGTTTCCAAGAGAAGAAAGGGATCGTGGGGAACTGGGCGGTAGGTTTAGGGACGGGTTGGGAGGGCTGCATGTGACCCTGCCCACATTTCAGTGGCCAGAACCCAGATCCTGGTCTCTCCTAGAAGCGAGGGCGGGGCTGGAAGTGTCCGGGAGCACCGAGGAGGTGCAGGGGCAGTTCTCCAGGCCCTTCCTCCGGGCCGGATGCGGTCCGCCACAGCCCGGCTTTCGGTTCCATTCCAGGTGGGGCGGGAGGCAGTGGGAGTCTGACCGCAGGTCCCAAAGAAAGGGCGGTTGCCCAGTTTACACCCGTGCTCTGCCCTTGATGCAGACGGTGGGGACATGGGTCCCAGCACAAGCCGTGTGGCTGCCGGGGCCTTCAGAGCAAGGGGCTTCCGGGTATTCTGCATGCCCCTCTTCTGCACCCCCTTCCTGAGCGGGGTCCTCCTGCAGCTCTGACTCCACGGCTCCTTGGGGACCTCAGCAAGCAAGGCCACCTCTGCTACCGCTGAGAGGTGGGGCCCCTGCCAGGACAGTCCTGGGGGGCCAGAGTGGAACGTGAACAGGGTGGGAAAGAGTCCCCCCACAGAAGGCCTTTACAGGGACAACGGGTGGTCAACAAACACGCGGTGGATGAGTGAATCTCCCCTTCCCGTTACCCTCCAGGACACCCCCCCCCCCCCCCCACTGCAGGTCCCACTCGGCACCCTCTGACCCCACTCCTGCAGGTGGCAATTTCTCTCTTACCCAAACTCCTGCCAACCTTCGGGTGCATCTTACCCAATTTAGCAGGGGGTGCGTTGATTTATTTACTTTATGTTTTAAAGGCAGTAATGTTAATATTTTATTTAAAGGCATGACATACCATTTGAGGTGAGTAGCTGTCCGGTTAGACTGGGCTACAGAAACAGATAAATCTGGATGCCTCCGTGGCTCAGGCAACAAAGATTTATTTCTTGTTCGCATCAAAAGACAGTGACTTGGGACTCAGGTGTGCTCCAGCCTGTGGCTCTCTGTCTTGTCGATTCACCATCACCCTGGTTCATCCAGTCAGCCTGGAGCCTGGGGCCTGGAGGCTAAGGAGCAAGAGAAGACGGAAGGTAGCTTGTGGGAAATCTTCTGGGCCAGGCATGCGAGTGGGCTCACCACTTCCTCCTGCGTCCCATCAGCCAGAGTGTGGTCAGGTGGCCTCATCTAGCTGCAAAGGAGGCTGGGAAACAGAGTTTGACCATATGTCCGCAAAGAGGTAAAAATTGACATTGGTGAACTGGCAGCACCTTCCCCGCTAAGACGGTCATTATTTTAGGGAATAAAAAACAGAGGTGCAGGGGAGGTGAAGTGAGTCACCCGCAGTCACCAGGCCAGGAGGTGAGTGAGGGGCTGGAACCTGAGCACAGAGGTCGAAACACAGCAGGTGTTCAGGGCGAAATGTCAACTGAAAACGGCAGGGTAATAGACAGTGTGCGGGTTCGATCCTCCTTCCGTTACTATGTACACACTCACGCACGTCTACACAGGAAACAGAGCGGAAGAAAACCTACTCTAGTGTCATTGGGTTGCAGCTGGGTTGTATCTGGTTTCTTGGACTAAATACGTTTAATCTTTTCTTTGTATCGTCAATATTTTCTACAATGAGAAAACACTTGCTATTACTTCAAAAAATGAGTTGATTGATTTTTTTTAAGTTATTTATTTCCATAAAAGCACATCCTAAGAACAGAAACACGGCCCAATGGCGCTTGGCAGGAGCGTTCTTGCTGGTAGCACCCATTTCTTACCTCTGCAATTCCAGTTCTTTAACTTTATATACAGGGGCGGGTTCGCAGTCCCCACCCCTGCATATGTCACTGGTCATTTCACTTACTCTGTTAGCTCTGGTTTCACCCACGGCCCAGCAGGTCTGGACGAGAGCCTGGCTGGCACAGAAGAGACATGGACCTCGGGGGCATGAGGTCGGCATTTGTGCCTCCGTGAACTCAGGGACCAAGCCATAAATGGACCTAGTGAGTGCCTGCTGGCTGGGCCGCAGAGTGGATCAGGCCCTGCCATGGGGGTTGGCCGGTTTCCTGTTGTCCCCGGAGCACCAGAGCAGGGGCCTGGGGCCGTCAGCCTTGGTTTCAGATGCTCCCCGCTGGCTGGAGCCGGGGGCGCACAGGGGAGGGGCTCTGGCAGGCCTCGGGGGAGGCTGAGGAAGCCAGGGGCACGCCAGGAGTCTGTAGACCGAGGTCTGACTTGAGAACAGAACTATGCCCAACCCAGCGCTCTTTCTAGAACCTCATTGCTTAGCCTCCAGACAACTTGGTGGCTGAGATACCCCCGCTGTCCCGTGTCCTCAGGCACTCAGCAGGGCTCTGCCCGCCCCGCTGGGCCCGGAGCCCTGGGCGTGTCTTCAGCCTTCGGAGCAGGCGAATCCACTGTTTGGGTCCGTCGTGTGTGCGTCCCAGAAGGGAGGTAGACAAGGCCACGCTCGTCTTCCGTGGTCGCCCCTGAGGGGTGAGCCAGGGTGTTCTGTGCCAGACCTGTCCACTGGACCCTTTGTGAGTGGATGTAGTACGCACACACCCACACATCAAACACTCCCCCAACACCCCCCAAACACACATATGCACGGCACACATACACACATACCACCCATACACACAGAGACACGCACGCATGTGTGCCCACACAGGCACACCCCCCCCCCACACACACACTCTGCCTTCACAGTAGAACCGAATCCCTGCCCCAAACGCACCTTCGCCACCCTCTGCTCTGCACTCCGATGCCGGGAGACCCTCACATTTTGCTGAAACCAATTCAGAAGCAAGAAGAAAACGAAATACGGAACGAATAGCTGCAGTTTCAAACTTTTTTTTTTAATTTTCTAAGCAAAGGGAACTGTTTTAAAGCACCATCTTACACTGATAAAAGCAAAGTTGCTCGGGTGGAAGCCAGGTGGGGCCCCGGCCCGGTCACTGGGCAGCCCCCTCCGCCCGCCCCCAGTGTCGTCTGGGAAATCCTGGAACAGCAGAGGCAGGGCGCTGAGACCTGCTCGGGGCCCGGGGACCCAGGGCGGCCCTCCTCCCGGGGAAGGAGCGCCCCGGACTCACAGACCTGCCCAGGCTGCGGGCCCTGCCCCGGCCCTCGCAGGCCTCAGGCTCCCCCTGTCAAAGCAGGATGCTTGCGGGCACAGGGGGGAACAGAGGACCCCCGCCCGCTTCCCCTCCCACCTGTCCCGTAGTGAAGGCTGGTGGTCTCCGAGTTGCTTTCTTCTTTTCTTTCTTTCTTTTTTTAAAAAAAGATTTTATTTACTTATTTTTAGAGAGGGAAGGGAGGGAGATAGAGAGAGACATCAACGTGCAGTTGCTGGGGGTTATGGCCTGCAACCCAAGCATGTACCCTGGCTGGGAATCGAACCTGCGACACTTTGGTTCCCAGCCCGCGCTCAATCCACTGAGCTACACCAGCCAGGGTTCTTTTCTTTTTTTATGTAGCATTAAAAAAATTGATTTTTAGAGAGAGAGAGAGGAAAGTGGGGGCAGGGGGGAAGAGAAACATGGATTTGTTATTTCACTTATTTATGCATTCACTGGTTGTCGTACTGGATATGTGTCCTGACTGGGGATCGAACCTGCAACCTGGGTGTTTTGGGGCAACGTTCTAACCAACTGAGCTACTGGCATGGGCTCCGGGTTGATTTCTAGAGCGCTGGCCCCATGGAGGAAGCCCACATGGATAAACTAGCATACCTGCAAAATTAAACACTGTTTTGAGATCATTCAGAGCCCTGCCAGGAGACCTGCTGTGGCTGCTCTTCCTCACCCTCCTCTCCCTCCTCGCCCCTGCCTTCATGTCACACTGAAGCCGTCAGGTGCTTCTTATCTTCAAAGCTACTTTGGACACTTGAGACGGATCCTGGGAAGAAGGGGATTTTGGATTTACTCGCACCTGTGTTAACTCTCTCACGTCCGTGGCTGCCAACTCCAGAGATTTGGCAGGTATATAGCTGGAAGGGAATTCTCACTTTACAGATGGGGAAACTGAGGCTGGGGGGAGGCTAGTAGCAGGCCGGTGGGGGACCAGGGCAGGTGGTGTAAGAGCAAGTTCTTCACAGTGAAAAACAGCCTTTCCGTGGAACCCCAGCTGAGCTGAACAAACATGGTGGGCGAGTTACTCCAAACCAGTTTGGTGGGTCCGGAGAAGAGCCCTAAGCCTGTCCAGCCTCTGGATCCCACCCGTGAAAAGGGATTTTAAGGCCTAATGTGGTGAGAAGACCGGAAATAGCAGGTCCATCATGTAAAGCGTCTGATACATGCTTCGGCTTCCCGATAGAGGGTGGATTTGTGTTTGGAGTGTGGGGGAAGAGGGTGCCAGCCTTGCAGGGCGGTGACAGGAGCCAGCATAAGGTCATTGAGCACTGTGGCCCACGTGTCCCTGCCCACAGGCCCCTCAGCCTCCGGTACAATGAGGATGCCCCTGCCCAGTGACAGGGCCAGCCAGGCCGGGGGCGAGCGGCCATGGGGCGGGGGGGGGGGGCTCCTGCTGTGCACCCCCCTGCCCTTCCCCGCACAAGCCTGCTGCCCGTGGAGTGACGCACTGACTAGACACGGAGATGACTAGATGTGGGTGGTCAGATGCCTGCAGGCTCACCCCTGATACCGCATTCCGTGCAGTAACATAAACTCCGAGGAGCAAACAAACAGAGCTGACCGGTAATGTGTTTATAATGGTTATGAGGAAGGGAGGTGACTTTTACAGGCATTCCAGGGGGTGACTCAGCCTGCACTTACCCCTCCACTCACGGACTGTGTGCCGGACCCTGGGAGGCTGTGGGCAGCACAACTCGGGGCAGGGCCTGGGGAGGCAGGGGGGTCCAGGGCCAGAGGGCATGGAAGCCATCGAGACCACCAGCCGTCGGAGCTCTAGGGCCTCCCCGTTTTCTGCCAAGTTGTTGCTCTGCCTCTGAGATGGGGGCCTGGGGTGCCCCCCATCAGTACCTCCAGAGATGGGGACCTGGGCCCCCCATCAGCACCACCTTTCATTGAGACCCAGGGAGCAGGTTGCAGGGCTTACTTGACTCCGGCCCTCAGAGCCTGGCACGGCATCAGGCTCCAGAAATGTCGATCCTGTCTGACCCCATGCCAGGCTCTGAGGCTTAGTTCTGGGGTGACAAGAAAACCCAGTCCCTGGCCCAGAGGGCCCCAGAGTCTGGAGAGGAGGGGAGGAAGTGCAGGTGATGACACACGGGGTGGTGGGTATCATGAGGGGCCGTGCAGGTGCAGTAGCTGGGTGGGCGCTGCTGGGGAGGGCGGGCACGGGGGAAGTGAATGATTTCTCTGACCCCGACCATCCAGGAAGGGTGGGCTGGAGCCCCCCACTCCTCACCTTGGGGAAATCCAAAGTTGTCTCCTATATTTCTTGGGGATTTAAGTTCCCATGGCAACCTCTAGCCCCGAACCCCTGATTCCACTAAATTCCACGGAACTCAAGTCATGGCTTATCTCCCTGCCCCACATCCCACTTGTGTGTGTTGAACCTGACGTGGATCCCGGATTTCCCTCTGTTTCTGCAAGTGCAAGTCAAGCGGAAGGCCTCCCTGCAGGCCTGGGGGAGGGGGCGGGGCATACACGGCGCAACTGCCCACAGCCACAGCTGAGGGCTCTCCCGTAAGCCCTTTGGCCGCAGTCCCCAGGGCAGCTCTCCTGGGGAGACCCCCCACAGTTCCCATTTGAGCACGTGTGTATGACTCCTGGCTTGGCTCTTCCGCTCTTCCTCCTCGCCTCCCTCACCCCGCCTCTCTGCTGGTCGCCAGACTCCACGTTCCGCCACGAGCTCCCTTGCAGCCTGTGTTTACCTGTCCAGACCCACCCGTGCTCAGCAGGACACTTTGCCCGTCAGGAGAGAGACATTCGCACACAGCAGGCTCCCCACTCTGGGACTCCTGCGTTCCCCTGTGCGGCTGGAACCGGCCCCCCCAGGTCCTTGATCTGTCCCCCGGCTGTATCAACCAGTGTGTCCCCTCCTTTCCTGGGCACAGCGCGGGGTCGGCATCGCACCCCTGCTCCGTGCCGGCCTCCAAAGGAAGAGCCGGGCCGGCGTTTCTTTGTGTCACTCCCCACTCATCCCTGATCCCCGAGGCAGCTGTTCCAAGTTCATGCTCACTGTGGCCCCTGGCAGGCCGTCAGGGCACAGAGGGATTTGTCTGAGCGGCGCCTGTGGTCAGGGGCCCCGAGCAGCTCTCTGGTGGCCAGACGTGGTGGTAGTGGAGCTGTGTGGCCCGGGGCACTGCCCGAGCAGGCCTGTGGTTCGGGCTCCACTCCTTCCGGCTTCCTCCAGACGGCAGGCTCACCGGGGGTCAGGGGGAGCTTGGGAAATCCTCGGGCTCCTGTCGCCCTGGGAGTCTGCCCTCCAGCCCTCACAAGTGGTGAAGTGAGTTGAGCTTCCCCCAGTCTCGTCACTCACGGCACAGCCCTGCCTGTCCCCAACTGTCCTGGCATCTGGGTGGGGGCTGGGGGCAGGCGAAGGCTCCGGTAGGGACAGGAAAGGATGCAAATGGCTGGCATGCTCTCCCTCCCTTTCCTCTGCCCTTCCCAGCCTTGAGGATGCATGCCAGTCCAGGGGCGCATCCGCTTTTCCCCCAGGACGGGGTGGGGCTGGGAGAGCTGAAGTCAGCAGCATGGCCGCTGGTCCTCCTTCCTTCCTTGTTCCCCAATGGTCAGAAGAACCCAGAACCGAGGGAGGCAGTCAGGGGAGGGGGGGCTCCCACCGGGCTGTGTGGCCAGCTCCCCTTTCTGGCCTGAAACTGAGGACACTGGCTCAGAGACCCTCCCGCAAGGGCCTCGACTGAGTTCCGAGACGGTGCGCAGCCCATTCCTCCCTTCCTCAGTCCCGTCTCAGCGTGGGCCCTCCTGCACAAGCCCGTGGGCTCGTCAGGGCCAAAGACTTTTCCCGAGCTCAATTCTGAGTTCGTGCTTCGTGGGCCAGCCCCCAGCGCTTCCTCCAAAGGCCGGGGCGTTAGAGAGTAGGCTGCCGTCCGGGGGGCCCCTGCATGACCCTGGCACGCGAGAGGAACTTCTCGGAGCAACAGGGTGAGAATGTCCACCCCGAAGGGTGGATGGATTAAGAACTGGGATCACTGAGTGCATTGGTTTTCTCTCGCTGCGTAATTACGCCAGGTCTAGTGGCTTAAAACGAACATTGTTTGTTTTTCTCACAGCCCCGCAGGTCGGAGGTCAGGCAGGCCAGCTGGGCTCACAGCTTCCGTCCAGGAGTTATTGGCCAGGCTGGGTTCTGTGTGGAGGCTGTGGGGAAGAACCTGCCTCCATACTCGTTCTCGTTGTTGGCTGAACCCCATCGTTCCCAGCGGCCACAGGACCTAGATCCCCATTTCCTAGCTGGCCGTGAGCCAGCGGGCCGAGGTCCATCCTCAAAGACAGCAGTGCTCCTGGAATTCTTCAGCTCCCGATTTCTCCTCCAACTGGAGAAGACTCCTGCTTTCGAAGGGCTGGCCTGACCAGCCCAGGCCCCCTCGGATGACCTCTGCCAAGTCCCACCGCTGCACTACTCAGGTGAGCCGTGGACTGAATGACCCACGATGGCACCCTGGGGCCATGTCCAGAATCCTGCTCACATCAAGTGCCTGGCAGTGCGGCTGGCATGTGCTAACTAGGGGCTCAACCTCATCACGGAGCTGAAAGGATGGTCCTGCCACTCTCTGGCCTGCTGTGAATCCCAGAGATGCCCCTGGGGCACGACCTAGCACCAAGGTCACTGGACACTGGAGAACACAGCTCCTGGGCATGGCCTGCCCAATGAGGCAGCCTCAGTGTGACCACGAGGCAAAGGCCAGGAGCATTGTGGGAATGAAGGCCCTGGCATCACCCAGCCACTGAACCCGTATGAGCACCAGTGAGAAATTGCCGGGGGATGGGCAGGTGGGGGGAGAGGGGTTTAAGCGGGGGTGGGTGGCTGGAGCTGGTGGAGACGCTGAAGGATGGGTGCAGCTGTGGATGAAGAAGGGGTTTAGAGGACACGAGTGGACCCGGGAGACCAAGGGTGAGGTTATTGCTTTAGTCTTGGTGATCTGAACCAGGGCGTGTGGCAGGCGGACACCCTGCAGAACGAGAGTGACGGAGTTTGCTGAGGGACCGGCTGTGGGTTCTGCAGGACGCGTGAACCGAGACAGAAGTAGGGAAGCACATGGGAGGGAAACCGATGGGGGAGGGGGTGGACCATGTTTCGCTGGAGACGTGTAAGGAAAGTGAGAGTGGGGGACCCCTACTGGCAGACACACCTGTGGGTCAGAAGCCTGGGGACAGTTCAGGGACAGAGGCCATGATTCGGTAGAAGCCACCCTTGACGGGAATCACCTGGGAACTGTGTGAAAGGGACATTCTGGGGAGGCCCGGGTGTTTAAGTGCCGCAGGCAACTTCTCCTCGCTGTCATCTGAGAGCTCCACCCTGATTCAGTCCTTGTCCTTCGGGCCCAGAGAGGCTACGGCTTGCCCAGCATCACAGGCCACCTGAGGGCCTCCCGCCGTGCAGCCCTGCAGTTCACCCACCGCACCTGGCCGCTCCCCGCACAGGCGCTCTGCCTGCTCTCATCACCGCACCACCTGTCCCGCAGGAGGGCTCAGTGCCGCCCTGCTTAACAAGAGGAGGTTGCCTGTAAACCACAGGGAAGTGCGGGAGGGACCTGCGGAGGGAGAGCTCCGGAATCTTTGGGCTGTGTGTGCCCAAGCGGGGGTGCCAGGGGCGGCAGCGCTGGCGTTGGCTCTCCGGGGAAATTCTGGTCATGCTGACACAGTCGTTCCCTTCCCGGGAGGCAGGCCCTGAAAGGAGTCGTCAAACGTGGGAATGGTTTGGAAGGCCGGTACAACCACTGTGGAAAACAGTATGGAATTTCCTCAGAAAACTAAAAATGGATCTGCCTTTGACCCAGCAATTGCAGTGCTGGGATTATATCCTAAGAACCCTGAAACACCAATCCAAAAGAACCTATGCACCCCAATGTTCGTGGCAGCACAATTTACAATAGCTAGGTGCTGGAAGCAGCCTAGGTGCCCATCAGTGAATAAGTGGATCAAAAAACTGTGGTACATTTACACGATGGAATTCTATGGAGGAGAGAGAAAGAAGGAGCTCCTACCCTTTGCCACAGCATGGATGGAGCTGGAAAGCATTATGCTAAGTGAAACAAGCCAGGCAGTGAAAGACAAATACCATGTGATCTCACCTTTAACAGGAACCTAAACAACAAAACAAACAAACAAGCAAAATATAACCAAAGACACTGAAATAGAGAACGGGCTGACAGTAACCAGAGGAGAGAGGGGAGGGAATTTCAGGGGAAGAGGGGAAGGGTTTACGGGAACGAGTATAAAGACACATGGACAAAAACTAGGGGGTGGGGTGGAAATGCAAGGGGGATGGGGAGGGCTGAGGGGGTGGACTGGGCTGGGAGTAAAAGGCAGAAAACTGTACTTGAACAACACTTAAAATAAAATTTAAAAAAAGAAAGAAAGAAAGAAGGAAGTCCAGGATGACGTGTGCTGTTCCCAGCATTCTGGTGCCAAATGCCTGGCAAAGGGCCCTGATGAGCACTACCGTGTGCAAAGAACGCTCGTGTGAGGGGTCTG
The DNA here is from genome assembly GCF_004126475.2 of Phyllostomus discolor. Taxonomy (NCBI): domain Eukaryota; kingdom Metazoa; phylum Chordata; class Mammalia; order Chiroptera; family Phyllostomidae; genus Phyllostomus; species Phyllostomus discolor. The sequence goes on along the minus strand of NC_040903.2, from coordinate 212,293,614 downwards.
ACAGCCACAGAGGCCGAGAAACGTGGCCCCTGTCCTCGAGGGAAGGGGGAGTGGTGGGAAAGGTGTGGTGGCCCAGTTCCTCCGCTTTCTGCCTGCGTCACGTGCCTCCCTGAGCTGCTAGGGTTAGTTCAGCTAATATATCTGAAAGCAGTTAGCTAAGTGTCTGGCCTATGGTGGGTGCTCCAGAATGTTTATTTACCATATTTTTGGGACTATAAGATGTACATTCCACCCCCCCTCCAAATAATGGTTGTTAATGCTGCCGTTGAGTTCTGTTTACATTTACATTGGTGAAATATTATGTTATGTACGTTATTAAATATTTTACCACATTTTTTGTTTCAAAAATTTTTTTTCCTATTTTCCTCCTCTAAAACCTAGGTGCGTCTTATGGTCTGAAAAATACGGTACTTCTTTCTGCCCTTCCCTGCTGGCAGTGGCCATGGCTGGGGACGATGGCTGGGACCACTGCACCACTGGGCTGACGGTCTCCCAAGGGCGAGGCTCCCCCTAACCAGCACCTGTGGCATCCGGCCTGCTGGACACTCAGGCGTACTGAGAAGAATAATTCTTGCTTTTGTTTAGGCTGGCCCCTTGGATGCAAGGATGCTGTTGAACTGACCAGCCCTAGAGCCTGTGACCTTGAACCTGGGGGACCTGAAGTTGACTCGGATGTCAAGTGGCTCACTGCTCCTCATTCCAGTGAGAGAGGCTCCCACAGTGCGACCCACCCCAACAGCAGCCACAAAGAAGTGGGAGGCCAGCCGTGTGTGATGGCCTTGGTCATTCCCCTGGGGACCTGGCCCCCGCCCCCCCAGCCACCGCCACACTATGTTCTGCGTCTGGCTTTGCCCCGCTCGGTTCTTCTCTGAGAGCCCCGCTCCCAGCATTATGTGGCCAGAGAGCGAGTCAATGAGAACATCATCTCCAGAAACACTTTCCTCATCTGAAGTCTGGCCAGCCGCTGTCCTTGGGGCTCTCGTGGTGCCCTGTGACCACGGTCCCCTCACCGCATGGTCATCGAGTCGTCTGGCTGGCACCACGCAGCGGTCTGCTGCTCCACTTCAACCGCTGCTCCCCGCCTGGCCCAGCGCAGGGCACAGAGTAGCTGCTCTGGGGTTGTCTGTAGACACGACCTCCCCTGAACTCGACCTGCGGAGGCAGCCGGAGAAGAAGGCGGGACGCGGCAAAGCCATTGCGCTGGTGATTTAGAAACCTGACAACGAAATTTACTTTTTCCTAATTGTAAGGCACTAGACAATTGGCACGGTTCAGAAGAGGGCAGGCAGGAGAATGACTAACACTCTCCCCCGGAGGCCGTGCCTGTTCACGTGCGGCTCGCTGCTTGCAGAGCGGATTCCAGCGCATTGTGCCGCGTGCCACTCTTTGCCAGCGCTGTGATCCATTGTGTACACAACGCTGCAGGCTTTCCCCGCACTTCCCATGATATCATAAGCATTTCTCTCAAGTTACTTGTTGTAAATGTTTTCTCTAAACAGTTGCAACATCTTCCCCGGAGCAGATTTGCCAGAGTTTACGTAGCGGGTCCCTGATATCTGACATAGGGGGGTTTCCACATGTTCAGTGTTATAAGTGACACCGATGACACAACTCTGTACGTAGCTGGTTGTGTATTTGGAAACTCGGGGCCTCCTCCGCACTGAGCCTTGACCAGGCTCAACCCGCTACGGAAGGGTTTGTTTGTCCCACGCATGGCTGATCGGCTTTTCAAAAAAAATTAAATCAAGATTTCACATGCGAATCCTATCTTATAGCTTCTTTTGAGGAGTCAGAAGATTAGGTGACCCGGAGCCACATTCCTGCATGTCACTGTCTGCTGAAGTCCTTCAGGTGGGGCAGGAGCCCTGCCGTCCACCCCGTCTCCTCTTCTCTCCCTGTCCCCTCCGCCCAGAGGCCGTGGATGTGGCCACAGCCATTTCCCGCTGCACCCCCGCTGGTATTTTTTCCTGGTGAGAATGGCCAGATATTTCTCACAGTTACACGTCTTTCACAAGTGGGAGATGAAGGGCCGACCGAGGGGACTTCGGGTTTCATAAAGCACAGGACAGAATATTTTCCTTGATGGCGCTGGAGAATATCCCTAGCACTTAACAGGCCAACTGAGTCCATCTTTGCAGAGAGAACGCCCCTACAATGAGCACTTTATGAAAGTTGAAGACAGCTTTACAGACACTCCTGCCTTGGCCTGCTTTACTCCCCACACGCCCCTGCCGGGTTGTCCTTCACACTTCTGTGTGCATCCCCTTCCACGGGAGGCTGGACCAGCCAGCAGGCTCTTCCAGCCAATCAGCAGCATCGGATGCTGAAAGTCTTGGACCAGGAGGCAATGTGTGTCGCACGTAACTCGCAGCCCAGAGGCGGGGCGGCTTCAGGCAGAGTGCAGTCAACGTCCGGTGCTCTGGTCCGGGACCCAAGTTCTGTCCCGTGTCTCTCCACTCAGCACTGATGTCTCCTGACGCTGGCCCATCTTGCCATGGCAGGATGGCGGCCTGTGATGATTGGGACAATACACGCCCCCCAGGAGAAGGCAGAGAGGCTCTTTCCCAGACGGATGAATCTTTTCCTTCGGTGCAACTGGCCAGCTTAGGACACATGCCCACCCCTGGCCGGGTAACAGCCACCAGGGAATGCTGGGCCCTGATTAATTGTGGGGTCTCGGGGCGTCAACCTCATGTCCACCACAGATGGCTTCCTTGAGCCCTCCGGACCTGCTTGTCCTCATTCTTGGCTTTGTGTTTGCGGAGACTTGGGCCCAGCTCTCCCTGAGTCGCGTCCCGTCACACCCCAGCAGATGCCGGCCCTCCCCAAACCGTGCAGGTGGCCACTGTGCCTGCACCAACAACCCCGTGCCCCCAGACCAGCCAGATTGGTTCTTTCTCAGCACCACCACGCACTTCACCCATCGGTTTGGGACTCCACGTTATTTCTCGACAATGCCATGTTTCAAAATGAAAATGGTTTTCGAGCCTCCGTATGACCCCAGGAGACCAGATGATGGAGACAGCATCAGAGTGGCTTGTGAAAAAGCAAACATTTCCGTAAATGGAGTACCGGGTGTTTTTCCCATCCGACTCCCAACGTCCTCCAGGCAGCTACCCCGTCTGCTGACACCACCCGCCACTGGGCTGCCCCTGCATAGGACAGATCGTGTCTACTCGGGAACCCAGCTGGGGTGTGCTGTGGGGGCCATTCCTGGAGTTCAGTGTCCCTGTGTCCCTGGAGTTCAGCGTCCACACCTTGTACAGTCGATGGCTGTGGGTGGGGAGGTTTTCTAGCTAATGAACCAGTCATGTGGCTCTTAGCTGTCAGATCGGGCCGCCTGGGCCAGGGCCAGCTACAGTCCAGGAAGCTCCCGTCCCTGGAGTGATTAGGGTGTTTCAGCTGCCTTCTTGGTGCTAATGCAATCAAGCCTCTGCCACCATTACCCCGGACGGACGGTCGTTCTCCGGAGATCTCTCCAAATGCACATTAGGCACACCGCCAGCATTGCGTTTGCATCCACATGCGGACCCCTTGAAAGATGCGCCTTCACACTCAGCAGAGGGTGAAATCACAGAGTGCTGGAACAGAGTGGTGGGGGAAGCCGGGCATCTGTCGGTTTAATTGTTGTAGTACCTGCGTTACCGTGAGGATGATTCTTCCTTGGCCCTCAATGCCATCTTCCTCCCAAAGACATAATAAAAACCAATGACCTAGAACTCCAGTCCTCGTTTCTCCCCCAGCCACACCCCTCTCACACACACAAGGTCGCTTATTTGTTGATGTCAGGGTCGCAGCTGGAGTTTAGGACAAACTAGGAAAGCCTAGTTTCCAAACTACCATTCCTACTCCAACCAGCTTAGGAACTGGGCTTAGAGACTGAGTGTCAAATACTTCAGCCTCACATTCCTGTCCTTCCACTTACCGAGTACAGCGGCGTCAGGAGCACAGAGCCGGTGCCCCGCCCAAGGGAGCCAGTCCTGGGGGGGGGGGGGCGGTGAGCGGAACGAGAAGCCAGGCTGCTTTCTCTTCCCTGAGCCGTGCCGTCCAGGTGGGCCCAGCTCCCTGGAGGAAGTTCTGTCCTTTTTACTTTTTTTGTTTTGCCTATTTTTACCATTCAATTATTTTACTCCACATACTAATTTGATCATCATCTTCATATTGTTCAAGCATGCTATCTATGTGGTTGTTCAAAGACTGAGCTGAAGTTCGAGTGCAGGGGAGCGCACAGGCCTGTAACGTCCACTCTGACGGGCTTTCACAAACGTGTGCGTCCTCAGACTCAGCTCCCCACCGGGAGGAGGAGTGTGCTCGCACCCACAGTTCCCCTCCCTGCCAGCCAGCCCCTGCCTCTCGAAGGCGACCACTGGTCTGATTCATGTCGCCGGGGGACCCGAAGGTTTGGCCTGTCCTCACACGTCACACAAAAGGAACCCGATGCGGCCTTTTGTGTGTGGTTTCTTTTGCTCACCATTATGTTTTTGGGAGCCGCACGCGTGGCTGAGTGCGTTGGTGGGGGTGTTTTCTGGGGCTGAGCGGCGTTCCACGCTGAAGCTATGCGATGGTTTATTTGCCCACTGGCCTGATGATAGACACTTGGGTTGTTTCCACTTAGGGAGTATTTTAAATAAACCTACTGTAGGTGTTCTTGTACAGGGATTTTTGTAGACATACCCACTCATTGTCTTCCTGGGCGAAAATCTAGAAGCAGAATTCACGGTCATATGGTGAGTGTATGTTGAACTTTGTAAGAAATGATATCATTGGTTACAGTAATGGTTTACACTGTGTGGGTGTGTAAAGAAAATGGTGTGCGAGGTAATGATGAGCATTCCCGTTGTTTCACATGGTCACCAACATTTGGCGTTACTACATTTTTAACTTCTAGCTCTTCAAGGGGTGTGAGCTGGCATCTCACTCTGGTCCATATTTTTCAGACTATGAGATGTACTATTTCCCCCCCAAATTTGGGAGGAATAATGGTTGTTAGTGCTGCTGTTGAGTTCCATTTACATTTACACTGGTGAAATATTATGTTATTTATGTTATTAAATATTTTACCACATTTTTTGCTTCAACAATTTTTTTCCTATTTTCCTTCTCTAAAACCTAGGTGTGTCTTATGGTCTGGAAAACATGGTAATTTGAATCTCCCTGCTGACTAATCGTGTTGTGTAATCTGTCCTGTGTTTATTGGCCATTTGTATATCTTCTTTTGAAATGATCTGTGTAAATGTTTTGCCCAACTTTTATTGTGTCGTGTCTCTCTTTGCTATTGAAGTGTAGGAATTTAAAACTACATCTGGGATATCAGCCCGTCTTCAGATACATGTTTTGTAAATAGTTCCCCTCAGTCTCTGGCTTGCTTACTTGTGTTTTAAAAATAATACTATTTGCCGAGCAGAAGGTTTTGATTTGGGGCAAATATAATTTGTTCTTCTTTTGGCTTATTATTTTCTCTGTCGTGTGTAGGCAAAGGCAACTTTTGGAAGATATTTCCCTACATATGCTTTAAAAATTTTTATTTTAGCCTTACCTTTAGGTTAGGCACACAGGTCATCTTGAAATAATTTTGCCTACCGATGCGTTGTCGCGATACAGGTGTGCTTTCTGCCCAAGTTGCCATCCAGCTATTCCACGGTTTGTTGAAAAGAGTTTTCCTCCTCGAACTGCTCTGGCACCTTATAAAAATTAAATAACCAGCCCTGGCTGGCGTAGCTCAGTGGATTGAGCGTAGGCTGTGAACCAAAGTATCCCAGGTTCGATTCCCAGCCAGGGTACCTGCCTGGGTTGCAGGCCATGACCCCCAGCAACCGCACATTGATGTTTCTCTCTCTCTTTCTCCCTTCCTTCCCTCTCTAAAAATGGATGAAAAAATCTAAAAAAAAATTTAAAAAATTAAATAACCTATGTAAGTATGGATTTATTTCTGGACCCTATAATCTGTTCCATCACATTATTTGTCAGCCTTTTGTCCGGACTCTCTGGATAAATGTAGCCTTAGGGTGAGTTTTGAGGTTGAAAGTCAGAGAGTGTAATTCTCCCACGTTCTTTCTTTTCAAAGTTGCTCTGGATGCTCTAGGTTCTTGGTCTTTCCACTCAAATTTCAGGAGTGCATTGTCAATTTTTGGAAAAAAAAATCTGCTAGTCATTGATTTGATTGGGAATGCATTCAATCCATTCCTTGGTTTAAAGAGGATTGACGCCCGTAACAACGTGGCGTCTTCAAACCCATCAACAGCCCAGAGCTCTCTGTTCTTTTAGGTCTTCTTTCACGTCTCTCCGTGTGGGAGGAGTTTTCAGTGCACGGGTCTTGCCTATCTTTAAAAACAACATTTGTTCCTAAGAGTTTAACAGTTTTTGCTATTTTCTAAATGCATTGCTTTTTCACATTTACATTTTAGATGGTTTGCTCTAACATGTAAAAATATGATTGGTTTTTGTATGTTAACCTTATATTTTGTGACCTACCACAATTCACTTATTAATTCTAGTGGTTGTTTGGTAGCTTGCTTAGCGTTTTTACTAGAAATGATCCCATTATCTACAAGAGTTTTATTTCCTCCTTTCCTCCTTCTCTGCCTTTGGTTTTCTTTACCTGCCTGTCGCACAGCTAGGGCCTCCAGGACAATGCCTAACCAGAGAGAGGGGAGCAAGCATCCTCGCCTTGCTTCTGGTCTTAGAGGAATAACATTAGATATTTCACCATTAAGTATAATGTTAGCTGCAGTTTTTTTCATAAATGTCCTTTCCTTCCATTTCTACTTTTCCAAGACTTTTATTGTAAATGGCTGTTGAATTTTATCAAATGCTTTGTTCTATATGTGAAAATTGTCATTTGTGTTCCCTGTTTGTCACGTTAATATGACAATTTACATTGTTTGGTTGTCTTAAGTCAACTTTGCATTCCTGCAATAAAACCTACTTAGTCGTGGTGAATTATCCTTCTTACATCATACTGGGTTTAGCATGATAATATTTTGTTAAGATTTTGGTGTTCGTATTCACAGGAGATGCTTATCTGTAATTTACATCCGTCAGGTTTTGACTTTAGGGTTTTGCTGGTTGCTTAGGTCTGCAAAATAACCCTTCTTTTGCTCTGGACCTGCATAGTTTACATTTACTCTTTTTTTCTCGACCAGTCTAGCTAAGTGTTTATCATTTTTTCTTTGATCTTTTCAGAGGACCAGCTTGGATTTGTTAATTTTCCCTACTGTATATCTCTTTCTACTTTACTAGTTTCTGCTTTCATCTTTATTACTTTCCTCCATTTACTTCGATTTTACTTTGCTCTTCATTCTAATTTCTTGCTGTAGGAACTTATAATATTAATTTTAGACTTCTTCTTTGTTACTATAACCACCTAAAGCTACATATTTTCTCCTAAATACTACCTGAGCTGCATTGCACAGATTTTCTTCATGTTTTTAATGTTTTCCAATTTTCCTTGTGATTTCTTCTGGGACCCATAGATTATTAGAAGTCTGTTGTTCGATGTCCAAAATTTGTTGATTCTCTAGATGTATTTACATCATTAACTTCCAGTTGAATTCCATTTACTTCCACTCCTCATAATTTAACTCTCTGTGAATTTCTTGAGACTTCGTGTATGACCCAGAATTCTCGTTGGTGGAAATGGGGTTCTTTCACGGGATCGTGAGAAGAGCATTTCACAGACCCACAGGTGGGAGGGAGACTGTGGTGTGGCAAGATTTATTCCGGTGGGAACCCGCCCCTAGGTTTCCAGGGCCCCATCCCTGTCCACCCCGCCGTGGGGCAAGCCCACCATGTCCCCAGCAAGGCCACAGTGAGGGCCAGTGTCCGGAGTCCCTGTGCCGCAGGAAGCCCTGGCCCCGTCCAGCTGGCTTGGCTTGTATTCCTGGCTGCAGTTCCACGCTGTGCTGCGGTGTCCGGGCGCCCACCTGGAGCCCGGGGCCACAGGGTCATGAAAAGAGAACGCTCAGGTACATGGGGCAAGCACGGGCTCCCTGGGGAGAGAGAAGGTGCACGGACAAACGGGTGAGAGCGAGTCATGGGGTGAGCGAGAGCTCCACTTCATCCCCCTGGGGTTCCAACCAGGAGCTTTTTCAAAATGGCCCATCAGCTGCCCGAGCTTTCACAGGCTCCTGATAGGATGACCCCCTGACCAACGAGCTCTTTCCCAGGTGAGACCGTGTGGTCAAGCACCTGAGTCATTTTGACTTCCACCGTGCCTGTCCTCACCTCCCCCGTCTTTGTCCCATCCCTTCCCCCAGTGATCTGCAGGGGACAGGGGGGTGGTTCCCTTGGAGGGAGCGTGAAGCTGCAGTTTCCTGGTTAAACAAACAGACACATGCATTCTGGTTGATTATGCTCAACAACGTCCAATTTCCTTTGCTTCCTTTCTCATTAATAATTAGCTACCTATCTATGGGAACAGAACCTGGTCCATTTTGGTAAACACGCTCGTACAATGTGCACTTGAAATAATGACGGATTGTTCGGTTGTTGAGGGCAGTCATTGATAGTGTCGCTCAGGGTAGCTCTAATCCAACTTGGAGTCAATGTGTTTTATCAGTTGTCGGGGGAGGGGTGGTGAGCGCTTTTCAGATGGGAGCCAGAGTTCCCTTCCCCAAACACCCTTTACATTACGCTACCGTTTTCTTTAAAAACTAGCCAGGTGTGCCCAGCACAGGCAGGACGAGACCAAACTCCACACAGTGTGGCTGTCCAGGCGCTCCAGGACCCAGCCTCGCCTGCTTCTCCAGCCTCGCCTTCCCCCAAGCCGTGCTGTCCAGGTGTCTCTGCACCCAGAGATGAACACACGGTAGGGGGGTGGGGGCAGTGTCCGAGGGCAGGGCTTCTCCTCTCAGCTGCCCTCCAGGCCCGACCAGCCACACCCCAGGGGTTCCAACAACTCGGTCCTGTGGGCGCTCCCAACGTGCCCCGTTTGACACAGCGACTTAAGAGTGTCACTCATCACAGTTCTCAGCAGGCCCCAACAGGCTGCTGACGGGTCACCAGTGGGCTCCTGGCTGTTTCTCAGACTGAAAGGGGTGGTGACAGGGGAGCAGTGTAACACCACGATATCACGTAGAACACGGGCGACTCGCCAGTTTCTGAGCAGGAATCAGAGATTATGTTCGGGTAAGGGGTAGGAGTTATATCGCAGGTAAGATGATATGTCAGCATCCGCCGACGTGAAGACCAGGAATTAAGTGGCCATCACCAATTAAGCTGACTTATACTGGCATTGCCAAACTTTTGAGTTATTCTTCTAGGGCCCCCAGCCTCCAGCCCCCAGGCACTTGCCTGGGCAGCTCCTTCAGTGCAGAATGCCATTTCCCCTCTCTGTCGCCTTTTGGAAATGAGCTCATTGTTCAAAACCATGATTCAACGCCTCCTCCTCCACAGAGCCCTCCTTGATTTCCTTCTCAGGGTTGCTTCCCCTGTTTCCATCACTTTCCCATGAGAGTTTGCTCACATCCTATTTTACTGTAATGATGGAAATAAACAAAGGCCTGGAGTCAGACTCCCGTTTGTATCAGGGTCTGCCGAGTGGGCTTTAGGATGTTAAGATAGTCCATTAACCCCTCTAAGCCTCTGTTTGCTCCTCGGCGGCATCAGTAAGGGAACTAACTACCCCAAACGCTGGGGTGGGAATTAAATGTGGTGATACGTGTGAAGCATTGTAGCACTCGGCAATAGGCACCCAGCTGGTGTCAGGGGCTGTGATGATACGAAGGGGCCATGATCATGATCAGTTGGTTAATTCTGTCTCAAATGACAGTGCTTCTTTTCATCTGTCTCCCCTTCTTAACTAGGACCTCCTGGGAGAAGGAGATGTGGCTCATTTCTGTCCCAAACATCTATTGCGTGCCTGGACCATAGCGAGGACTTAGTAAATGTCTCATAAAATGCAAAATGAGATGAACCAGACCCTACAACTGAAACACGAAAGCATATTCCTATTTCAACATTGTGAAGGTCAACAATTTCTGGAGTCAACCAGAAGTGTAAGCATTCCATCAAAATATATATATTTTTTCAGATGTATCGAAGGTGTTTGGCTGAGCAGCTGCACGCCAAGGGAAACGCAGGGCCAGCCTTCTGCCCGCACCTTCAGGTCCTCCTGGGCCCTTTGTCCTTGCCGAGTTCCTGCAGTCGCACGTTGCAGGATGCAGGGTGGGGTGGCCTGGACGTTTTTAACCCTGCCTGGGAAGCTGGCTTTGCTCCGATTGTTAAATTCTTCCCCGCTCCAAACTCCGAAGGGGTGGCTGAACGGGGAAGGGGCCGAGGGAATGGCCGAGGCCGGTCTCACACACGCACACCGCCCCCTGCCCCCCGCCCCCCGCCCCGACAGTGTCCGGGCCCTCGGGGAGCCAGCTGGCCGGCGTTTTCCCGTTCTTGGCTCGCGTGCACAGACGTGTTTGTTCTGTGACGTCCAGGGGAGCTGCGGGCCTGGAACAATGTGCAGGATCTATTCGGCGAGGTGTATTTGCGCTCTGAAGTGTTGCTAAGCGTGTGAAATAGCTGTCCTCCCCCATCGGCCCCAGCCAGGGATTTCTGGATACATCCAGGAGGAATTCCACTCAGTCTCCGTGACTTTCAAGGGGCTGTTTTATCGTTCCCCTCCAGCTCCCCAGCCCTGGGACAATTGTCACGGTGCCTCTTCACCGTGTCACTGTGGGTGGTTGACACTATTAAAGTCTGAAAGTCCATAGATTAAATTTTTAAAGATTAACCACAAACGAGTCCTAATTCATTCTGTATGAGATCATGTTTCTCCACGTTCTGGTCCACCGTGTGGCTGTCACATCTGACGTCTCAACTGGCAAGACGTCCTACCTGAATGGACCACAGGGCGTGGGCTAATCTTTGGCGCGAACTCTTTTACTCCCCAGTGGCGAAGCCTTGCGCCGAATTCCCCACGATCCCCCGCCTCTCACAAGGCTGTGAAACAATTGTGGACTAAACAAACTCTTCCTTGGGGGGATGAGCTTTCGGAAAAGCCCAAACAAAGAGTCATAAGTACTTGTTCCTGCGGAATGAGTGGGGCACAGACCAGGCTGTGCAATATATTGTGTGTGTGTTTTAACACAAAATTGTTCGTAATTTCTACGCTCTTTTGCAGCTTTCTCTCTGGGTTACAGCGTGTCCTGAGCATGCACTCATGTCCTTAAATAGCTTTCTCACCATCATGTTTAGTGGTCGCAGAGTATTCCACCGAATGATTGTTCCATAATTTATCCAAACCATTATTATGCGATGTTTGCCATAACCACATTATCGTACGAGTCATTAATCTATTTGCCAAGTGTTCAGTGAGCAGCAACCGCACCCCAGCCTTCTGCGGCTACGCAGGGCACATTCCCGGCCCCTTGAAAGCTCTCCGTCCCAGGGCGAGATCTTGTGATGGGCGGTGCCAGAGCAAGAGGACTTCCGCCCACAGACACTTTGGGCAGGGCCCGGGCCGCAGGCCCAGCCTCCTCCCGTGGGTGAGGACCCTCCCGAAAGCCCGCGTCCCCTCACCCCACCGTGCTCAGAGCCGGACCTGCACCTGCTGGGGGCGGGAGGCTCGCCTGTGGCCAGTGCCTGTAGCTCCTCCCCTTCGCTCCCCCCTGCCAGGGTAGGCGTCCTCGGCTCCTGGGCTGCTCAGCCTCAGCTGCTAGACCCTGAACACCTGAGTGTGTGGCCCAGCAGCGCGGCAGGAGCGGGGCTTGAGCAGTGGTGCTCCGGCCAACATTGAACATCAGCTCTCCGAAAAGCAGGCGTCATTTATCGTAAACGTCACTGGTGTAAAGGAGGCACAGGACACAACATACAAATAGGTAAAACCATCTGACGAACGAAAGGGCAGTCAGACACGGGTACGTCTCCCTGTCCCTGTGCTGGCTCTCTGAGGTCTTCACACGCCAGGCGGTTCGCCACGGTCAGAGGGGAGACGGGTCTGCCTTCCCTCTGTGAGGCTGGGGAAGGCGGGAGGAGAGAGGATGGGGGGTGGGGGACCGGCAGCTACCAGCGCCCCTGGCGACTGCGGGTGGCAGAGATCTCTCTTTTCCACCAGGGACCTGTGTGTGTGTATAAGTGTAAATGTAAATGCGATTTATGAAATTTTAGATCCCGTAACCTGCCCTTTGCTCCCCACAACAAAGCTTAGACAGTGGTTTGTGTGATCACATTTCCTCTTCTATTTATACCGCAGGATGTTCCATTGTATGGCGGGTTCTCTCATTTAACCAATTCCTATTGACGGGCATCAAGGCCGTTTCCAACGCTTTGCCATTGCAGACACTGCTGTGGTTTCCAACAAAGCAAAACGTAACAGAGAGAAACACGAACCTGCGGTAGTGCCCTTCCCCCAAGGCTCACAATGGCAGTTGCCATTTCTCTGGTGCCCACCAGGTCCGAGCTGTGCAGGGGGCTTGCCCCCTGCAGGACAGGCTGTCACCCCCACCACAGTCGATGCAGCGGACACTCGGAGACTCAGCAGGGGTCACTCCAACTGACCAGTGGGAGAATAGCCGGGGTCAGAACTCCAGGCTGCCCGACGGCAGGGCCCCAGAGGTCTCGAAGGGCAGAATCTGCCAGGGTGAGTGTGTTAATCCCACTTTTATGTTTTGTCTATTTGATGACGCACTGACATCTTGGGGAACTTGTGGACTTGGGGAGGGACGGTCCCTTTCCACTAATTCCCAGGGACGGCAAACAACTTGCCTGGGAGTCCAGAGCCCACCCCTGCCCCGAACCCACCTCCTTTCTCACACCCTCGCAGGCCGAGTGGACATTCCCTGGCCCTCAGTCACCGCAGGGGCAGACAGTGCAAACCAGAGACCACCCTACTACAGTCCGGAGCCTGCCGAATCTGTCCAAACCATTCCATCCTAAATCTACTCAGTGTGCCCGCCAAGCCTCGCCCACCCCAATCCACAAGAGCCACGTGGAAGGCCTTGCCCTCTGCTTGCCCTGCTCCTCTCCCCCCTGGTGCTTCCCCAGGGGGCCCCCCTGCCGTGGCCTGCCCTGTCCTCGTGAGGACTGGCTGTCTCCCTGTCTGTCGTCTTACCCCTCCTGATTAAAACAAAATCTCGGGTGCATTTTAAAACAGCGAGGAGGCCAACCAGGCTCAGGGGGGCAGCGTGGACCGCACGCCTTAGATTTTCCCTCTGGGCGCTCTCCCTGCCCCACCCATCCTGTGACGCCCGCTTTTGTCCGCTCGCCTGTCTAGACTCCTCCGCCAGGGCCGGTGAATTCCCCCACGGCTGCCGAAGTCTAGACTGGGATGCTGTGAGCGAAAAAATGTATTCAGTTTCCAAAACACCGCTTCTGGGTGCCCCGGAATGCTCACACCTTCGGTGCTCACTTCCCAGGGCAGGGTTTTACACAAAAGCTTCAGATAAGAAGAACAATGGCAACGGTTTCCCAGGAGACGAGGAGCGCGAGTGGCTGCATCGTCCGGAGGCGCAGAAGAGCTGACTTCAGCTGCAGGGGAAGTCTCCGCGTCTCAGGAAGCTGACTGGGCCCCGCAGACCCCTTCCTCTTGCAGAGCTTTCAGCAGGATCTCCTAAATTAAACTGTCGAAGGGCTTCCAAGAGGCTTGATCTGGAAGCCCAAATCCTCTCTGAAATTCTGAAATTCCTTGTGTGAGGCCCAGAGGGGAAAAATGTGTCGGGGAAAAGATGGAAAATGGAAATCCAAGGCCGAAGAGATTCGGGGTGTTTCCTCAAGCAGAGAGCTGGAGCATGTCCTCAGCTGAGCTTCGTAAACCCCTCGCCGAGGCTCAGAAGGAGGTGGGAGCCCTTGGAGCCGCTGGGAAGCGGGAAGCACCTGTGTGTCTGTGAGCAGTGAGGCAGGTGCCAGGCTGGGTTCTTCCCGAGACCCCGGTGTGCCCGGCGGGGACACTCCGTAGGGCGACCCGGGGGAGGACTGACAGGGACTCTCGCAGGCAACGAGCTCACGGCACTCACGGGAGACCCGTGCTGGCTGTGTTTCTTTGAGGTGGCCCGCCCACGGGTTCTTGAAGCTGGAATGCGACAGCACGGAGTCAGGCTAGAGAGTCAAAGGAGCAGGACCCAGGGTGGGGACAAAGAGAGAGTTGGTGTTGCTGGACGAAAGGGCTCTCGTCACCTGTGTGCATTGAAGCCCAGTCAGATGCAAACAGGAGTTTTCAGCAAAGAAAGGAGAGGTGCATCCGTTGAGGCAGTGGCGCCAAGCCCGGGGTCCCAGGTGAGCCAGTGCTGCATGTCCTGGCTTTCTGACGGCATCCAGGGGCTGGGTCCTACAGAGGAAACGTCATTCATTGCTGTGGCGGCTAGAGGAGTTGGGGTCACGGGCTCAGCCGATTGGCTGGGACCAAGCCAGGAGCAGCCACCACTGTGTCAGGTCCGGAGGTCAGCCGTGGATGGCGTTGTCCGGTCTGCTTTCACCAGGGCGTGCGCCGTAGGGGCGTTCGGCTTCACAGACCTGGGGCTGAAACGCAGCTGAAGTGACGATGTCATCTGTGGCTCAGCGGGAACTCTGTCCCCGTGGTCCACGGCCCTGAGGCTTTGTTCTTATGACAGTGCGAAACGGACCAGAACCTGATGCCCTAGCGGTCTAATGATTAAGGACGCGAGTGAACGGACAAAAAGGAGAAAGGGTCATGTTACAGAAGTGGACTTCCTGCTCGGTGTCAAGGGGCATCAGGTCGTGGGGGTCGGGGGGGTGGCCTGGTGGACATGCCCAGCAGCAACCAGCCCGAAGAGTCTTGTGAGCCTGAAGGACCTGGAGTCGGGGGAGCTGAGTGGGGTGAAAGGCCTGTTCCGGACCCCCGAGCCCCGCTCCTGTGGATTTGGGGGGTTAGAAGATAGGACTCAAAGCCCATGAGAAGCTCCATCGGCCATGTGCGTTCTTCTGGATCGCAGGTGTGCCGAACATGTCCGCCCCCAAATTCCCCCATTCCCTTCATTTTTGCTGGTTTAAGGCAACCCCCTCTACCTACATTTGAAGTGAAGGGCCTTGCTCAAGGTCTCCCAGTGGGTCACTACCCCCCCCCCATTCCAGCTGAGCCCCATCCCTATAAACTCCCCTGCCACCCCGCTCACATTGGCTTCTAAAGAAGCACTGGACAGAGCCCCTTCTCGTAGTTCTCCAGGAAAACGGGTTGACAATACATATGCAGGAGGGTTCCTTCCTCTGGAAACCAAACCAGGGTGTGATGCATGCTGGGACACACAGGTCTGCCAGAGACACAAAGCTGGGGACAGGGACTTCTGAGCCCACCACAGGCCACAGGAAGCCTGGACAGCAGCCCCTGCCAACCTTTGAAGTGTCTGTTTCCTCCGAGCTCCAGCCCCCGGGGCCGTGGTTCCAGCTCCCACGTCTGCTGAGCCCAATGGCTTTGCAGGAGAACATCTCCCTATATGGTACGTGTTTTCCTGCCCTCCCGGCCGGTTCCCAAAATAGGTGCTTGGGAAGCAGCTCTCGTTGACTTACCGAGGGAAGGGCGTTTTCTAGAAAAGACCAAATATCCTGGGACGGAGCTGGGGAAGGGGAGGTCAGAGTGACAATCAGGCCCCTGGGGTTGGTCATTAAGGGCCGGATGTTATGCCGAGTGTGGTGGCCTTCAGGTCCATTAATCGGATGTGAAGGAGGCAAGGGGCTGGACCGTGACTGATTTCTAAAGAGTGGCTTGAGGTAGTTGCAGAGGATTTTTCTGTCCTGAAGCGATAGATCCTAGAATGTTTCCTTCCTTTTTTTTTCCTTCTTTAATTTTCCTAAAGACCTTATTTATTTATTTTCAGAGAGAGGGGAAGAGAGGGAGAGAAACATCAATGGGCGGTTGCCTCTGGAGCGCCCCCTACTGGGAACCTGGCCTGCAATCCAGGCAGGGGCCCTGAAGGTGAGTTGTGCACGAGCTTTCCAGATGAGTCCCATGACTCGGCGAGTGTGGGGGTCACCGCGCCACTCCGCTGACTTTGGTAAGGACCGACGCATTCACATGTGGGGGTGCAGCAGCGAGTAACTGCGCCTCACGGGTAAGGCACTTTGCAGACAGAAGCTCCCGGCTCTGCCGATTCCCCCACTTCCGCCCTTGGTCAATATCCTTGCGCACCTTTCCCGGACTTCTGCTTCTGGTCCCGCCCACTTCCTGCGCGGACCGGGCTGCTCAGTGTCCACCCACTGGCCGCAGAGCCATTTGGTGAGCCTGGTCTGCCATCGCCCCGGCCCGTCCCATGACCAGGAGGACCTCGGCTCGGTGGGCTGCCTGCTGGCATCCAACCCCACATGTCCTTTTGGGTAGCTCAGGTACAGACTGGCTCGCTTGGGCAACGATCTGATGATGCTTCTAAGCAGGGAAATGTCCATGTGTCCTCCTGCCCGAGTCCTGAGACTGGGAGGCAGAAGTGGCCGCGTAGTAACTGAGGCTTTCTCCCTCCCTGGGCCCTGTCGCTGGCCGGGCGGCTCACAAACACTGGAGCCGCCTCCATGGACACACCCTGGTATCCCAAACAGCTCTTGGTAAATAGACCGCTTGGTGTATTCCTATCTCTCTTTTCTCTGAAGGATGAGGAAACGTGGGACCAAAGGGAATATTTGGGGTGGGGGGTAGTTCTCAGCCCCCGATGCTACCTGAAGGAAGTGGAATCTTTTCTGTGGAGGTCTCAGGAAATAATCAGCCACATTCGAAGTCGTTTCAGAAATCTCGACTATTCATACACTTCCTGTTCCTTCCTCCTCCAATCTGTGGATTCTGTAAGAGTGCAGAAATGGAATAATGGTTTCCATGGCACCAAATACTGTAAGATTCTTAAAACAACAGACCACATTTTGTTGTGGAAATGGTTTGGAACTGGACCCTGGGAGCCCTGTTGTTTACTGGCTTTAGAAGAGTTACTTAAGTTCTCTGAACCGAAGTTTTGTGGATTTTTTAACACAAAAAAGAGATAGTAGTTTCAGTGGATTACAGAAGTGGTCACCATCCCCCACCCGTCCCCAAATCCTCACCTTTCGCAATGTGCCTGGCCGGACCGCCCATCAAGAAGTGGCACCTACCTCCCAGCTCTCCGGATCCGGGGGGGGGGGGGCTTTCCCTTTGCTTCGGCCAACACAAGTGATCCATGCCAGTTTCAGGTCTGGGCGCAAGGAGCCTTGCACCCCTCTGCTCTCTCTCGGAACCCTGCTCAGCCACCATGTGAGAATGTGGAATGGCTCCCTGGAGGGTGAGAGCCCTCTGGGGCAGAAATGAGACAGTGGAGGTTGCGCGAGATCAGCCAGCCTCCAGCCTCCCCAGCAGCTGAGCACGGAGCCATCAGCTGGGCTCTGGCTGGAAGACTGTCCCCTCTGAGCCCAGCCCAGGCTGTCTGCCTGCAGAACGGGGAGCTAAGTAAGTGCTTATTTTTTGTAGCCACTGGTGTCGGGGTAATTCGTGATGCCACGACCCGGACGCATTGGGTTGTCCCGTCCTGCACACATGCAGCCTAACACTTATCAAAGGACTCGTGAGGGCCCCGAACACGGACTCATGCTCACCCCTCGGCACGGGGGCCCCCTCTCTGATGCTCTGCCCCAGAGATTCCAGCACTTCGCTTCTCTGAGCGCCAACGTGGCTTCCTCAGGTTAGAGGATCTATAGGGTCTGGACCTGAGCTTGCGGCGTCACGGTGGGTGGGAATTGCCCACCCGGAGGGGCGGGGTTATGATGGGCTCATCCCGTGAGTTTCGCTTTTTCTCCGGGGCCGGCACTCTCGCACGGCTGGATGTCAATGCTGGAGAACGTGGCTGCGCGGGTTTTGCCCAGTTTTCTGGTTGTTTATGGTGGGAGGATGGGTTGGGTAGACTCACCCCAGCATAGCCAGAGAGCAAAAATCTATCTTTAAACTGTGAACTTTTTTTAGTCATAAATATTTAAAAATGTTTTCATGCAGAGATCATGATTGTTTTGATTCTAGGAACTGCGTTTTATTAAACTCTTCTCAAAGTGCATATGCAGGCTATTTTCAGAAATCAGCCATCACGGATGATGAAGAGTATGTTGGGCCGGTAGCCTTTTGCTTGTGGGTCTGTCCGTGGGATACATTTCTCAATATGGAATGACTGAGTCAGAAGTTGTGAGCAGGTTCGTGGCTCCCTCTGGAACACTTCTATCAATGCCACTGCTGTTCTGGCATCGGGAGGAGGTTTATTTTAATGTGAGTCTATTCGATGTTGATTTCCAGTGAAAATAAGCATTACTGGCCTCACTCTTTGCTATTTTCTTGAGGCTGTAAGTTTGACTGTACAGGTAGCAGACACCAAGATTTCATTTTTTCCTTTCCCACGCCCACCTTGTTGAATTTCTGCCTGTCGTTGTGATGTCCCCTTTTAGTACATACTGTGCGTTCTTTGAACCCTTTGAGCACCCTAAATGTCTCTGTTTTATGGCCTTGTTATATGTGCAGTGTTTCTGGAGTGAAAGTTCCTTCGTTCGCTGTGTCGGACTTGTTTGCCTAGTGTTACATTGTTACTGTATTTCTGACAAACTCGAAGTTCATTGGAGGGTCGTTTCAGGTTCTGCATTTACTTCTGTTACTCACTCTTTCTAGCTGTGTGAGTTTTCCATTGCTCCCGCTGGGTCCTGCGGCCTGTCAGAACAGAACCTTGAGCTGGAACTGGGTTTTGTTTCTTTTTAAGATTTTATTTATTTATTTATTTATTTTTAGAGAGAGGGCCTCTAAAGGGAGGAAGAGAGGGAGAGGAACATCCGTGTGGGTTTACCTCTTGCTCGCCCCCTACTGGGGACCTGGCCTGCAACCCAGGCATGTGCCCTGACTGGGGATCGAACCAGCAACACTTTGGTTCACAGGCTGGCACTCAGTCCACTGAGCCATGCCAGCCAGGGCCGGATCCTTTGTTTCTTGTGAACAACAAGGAAACCACCGTCCAGCTACAGAGGTGGCGGGGTGGGAGGGCCTTGGGCTGGACACAGAGCCTTTCTCCTCCCTACCACCCTGCCCCTCCCCGCGAAGTCCCTGGGAGAGCCGTGGTTGCACGCAGAGGGCCGTTCCTCCCCAGCACCTTTCAGAATCGAGATCTCCCCATCCTCCGCCTTCAGCACCCCCCGAAACCCCTTGCCCTGGCTTTTATCCGTGAGTCTAGTCCTAACCTTCCTCCTTGTTGCCTTGATGTTCATGCAAATCTCTGAATTCCTTTCTCTAGGTCACAAAAATGCATACTTTGCTTTGAGTTCTGTCTCCTCGGAACATTTCTTCCTTATACGGCAGTCCCCCTTATCTACAGTTTTAACTGCTCCCGGTCAGCCACGGTGCCAGAATGTGATATGGAAAATTCCAGAAACAAACCGTTCATCAATTTTAAAGCGAGTGCCGATCTGAGCAGCGCGGTGAAACCTCGAGCTGTGCTGCTGTGCCCCGCCCAGGACGTGAATCATCCCTTTGTCCAGCGTCTGCAAGCCGCACGCACAGGCCGCCTGCCTCAGTCCCAGAGCAGCTTCCTCGGTGACCGGCCCACGCATGGAGGCAGCGCCACAGTGCTCGTGCTCAAGTCACCCTCATCTTCCTCAGTAGTGCCGCACTCTCAGGACACCTGTCACTGCATATGGCCGCGATTGTCCTATTGTATTATTAGTTCTTGTTGTTAATATCTTGTGGTGCTTAATTTTATGAATTAAACTTTGTCAGAAGGGTGTAGGCAGAGGAAAGACATAGTATATGACATACGGGGTTCAGCGCTATCCATGGTTTCAGGCATCCTCTGGGGGTCTCGGAATGTCTCCCCGGTGGGAAGGGAAGGAGTAGTTTTCTTCTCTCGTTGCTTCCCGCTGGGAGGGGCGTGCCAGCATGAACCACCCCCCCCCCCCACTCTGGCGGGGAGCCCGATGCCTGACCTGACAAAGGTGGCCCTCTTTTTGTCCACCTGGTTTTGGATGCTTCCACCCCACCCTACCCGGGGCCCAAACGCAGGCTTCCAGGCCCCCGCCTGACCCCCAGGGCAGTTGGCACACAAAACGGTGTGTGTTTGCCCAGCCTGGAAAAACGTGAACTCGGGGCGGTGGCGCCCTTCTGCTCCAACGTGGAATGACTTGAGTTCACGGAAATCAAATGTTTATTGCCATCTGCGATGTTTGGTTGGAGGGACTGAGGACCCAAATGCACCCAAACATTCTTAAAGCATGCTAACGACTCCTAATAAGGAAGGGTAACAGTTACAGGATGCATCGTCCCTAAATGGCATTTTGTCTGAAAACTGTGGGGGCCTCCAGGAAACCTGTCGCTTCTCAGCACGTCACGACGTCCCCGCAACCTGCCGGTCCAGGCTCCTCTCCCTTTACTCTCTGGCCCTCCTGCCATCGGCCACTCCCGCCTCGGCCCCTTTGCTCAGACCTGGGTGCTTTCGGCTAGTAGCTGCAATGCAGGCTGTTGGACGTTTCGGTCCAGGGCTCAGGGCCGCAGGGCGGGCTGGGACATGGATTGGGGCTCTGGAGCAAAGGGACGTGCGTTCGTTTGCTGACTCCGTTACAACACACCGCACACTGGCTGGTGAAACAGCAGGAGCTCATTGTCTCATAGCTCTGGAGGCCAGAAGTCCGAGATCAAGGTGCTGGCAGGGTCAGTTTCCTCGGAGGCCTCTCTCCTGGGCTGGCAGAGGGCCACCCTCCTGTTGCTTCTCCACGGGGTCGTCCCTCTGGGCACACGCTTCCCCGGCATCTGTCTCTGTGCCCCAATCTCCTCTTCCAATAAGGACTGAATTAGGACGCCCTCTGATAACTTCATCCACTGTTTCAAGGCTGTTCTTTCTCCAATTAACATCCTATTTTGAGGTACTGGGGGTTCGGGCTTCACCACGAGTTCCGGAGGGACACAGTCCAGCCCATTGGAAGACGGCAGCTGAAGTCACAGGAATGAGAGATCTTACTGTGGGAGAGGGCAAGCCAGGGGCACAGACTCAGGGGAGACGGATGACCCACGTGGGCTGGTGGGAACCCATCAGCAACTCGAGTCGTGTTCTTTTCACACGTATACTTTACCTGAGTATTATTCTCATTTTGAAATCAAGTGCTTTTCACAAAGAGAGGTTCTCTTTGCTAATTTTCTTAACACCAGCCTCCCTTGCAGGATATCTGCTGGTTTCCCACCTTTGATAGTGGCCTTGGCATGGAGAGCAATTTCTCTGTCATAATAAAAACTGTACAAAAAGTGCCCAGTGGGTGCAGCTGTGCTCAGGCTCAGCTTTGGAGACACAAGCGGACTTGGCAGGGGCTGGAGAACTGGGAGCGTGTGCTATGCCCGGAGTGTCAGCTTCTCGTCCAACCCCACGGGCTGCCACCCTGGGGAAGGGCTGACCCCGTGCTGCCGGATTTAGGTTTGTTAAAGGAAGCTGCAAAGATGCAGTTTTTAAAGTGTGCAGTCCCCCTCCTTTAACAGAAAGGCTTGACTGATTGAAAAACACAGTGAAGACCAAGAAGAATACGTCTCTGGCTGTGTTTGGAGGGCGAGACAGGAAGTGAGACGAGAGGAGGCATCATCAGAGCAGAGCGGGAGGACCCGTCTGTCAAAGGTCAGCGGGAGTTCGCCACCTCTCGTGACCTCGTGGAGAGCCACAGTTAGAGTCTAAAGTGACCAGATGACAGGTCAATGAGGAACTTCGCATGGAGGGGCTTCTGTCCCACTCGCCGTGGGACAACGGACAGGACGTGTCTCCTGGGGTGTGACGGAGCAGCCGGTACCTACTCTGAACCCTGTTTCCAGGCTCACTCAACCTGAATCGAACTGAGTCTCTAGATAAAAAAAAAAAATTACAGGAAATTCAAAGGTTAGTGGAACTCATTAAAAAGACATTACGAGGATGTAGGAAGTTCTACTGGACAAATAAATGGCTTGATGTTTTTCTGGGGAGTCAGGGACTATTTTTATAACTTGACCAATTTACCATCCCAAGCCCAAACCTTTGTCTTTTCAATGCTTCGCAAATGTATTGTTTCTCAGCTTTCCGGCCACGTCTCTCCCCGGTTGCTTCTTCTGTCCTGAGCCCCTCCCTGCCCCACCGTCCCCAGCTTTCATAAACACACTCTCAACATCATTTAGACCCGTGTTGTGAAATCTTTCCTACGCGACGTCAGGAACCCACACACTGCCGCTGGCCCGAGGCGGCCCCGCGGGGCCCGGGCCCAGGCCGGTAACAAGCCACGCACATTGCGCCTCTCGCTGTCCGTGCTTAGAACCATGGCGCCCTCTGCGGTGGGGTGGGGTATGTCTCCTTCGTGTTGTTAAAAAAGAGACAACCAACGTGGAGTCGCTTGCGCTAAGCCCCACACCACCACCGGAGACTTAATACTTAACTTAGTTACAGTTTCACCTTTTCCCCCGGGAAGATCGTAAACCAGTCAGCCTGGAATTTCCTGGTCAGCGCCTGTGAGGTCATCTGCCTGATAGACACCAGCCACCCCGTAAGGAAGGTGACCTGGTCACAGAAAACCAGCCATGGGCTTCTGTCCTGCCCTCCCTGCCTGTAGAATCCATCATTCTGTACGGCTCTTTGGAGCTCCTCTCTCTTTGCTAGATGGCATGCTGCCTGGCTCATGAATCATTGAATAAAGCCAATAAGATCTTTAAATGTCACTTGGTTAAATTTTGTTTTTTAACAGTGTCCTCTGTTAAAGGTAGCGGAACATGCCACCCCAAAATAGGACTCTTTGGCATAAAATTATTATTATTATTTTCTAACCCTCACCTGAGGACATATTTATTGATTTTAGAGAGAGAGGAAGGGAGAGAAGGAGAGAGAAACATCAATTGGTTGACTCTCATAAGTGTCCCAACTAGGGATCAAACCCTCAACTTATGTATGTGCCCTGACCGGGAATCGAACCTGCGTCCTTTTGGTGCATGGGACAATGTTCCAACCAACCGAGCCCAGCCACAGCTGGCATAAGGATTGATTTGAGAAACAGCAGATACAACAGAAGCTCTGCAACCAGAGTAGAAGTCACCCTTCTGTACGGGGGAGCTGTCTTTACAAAGGAAGCCGCCATATGTCAGGGTGTCGCCCTCTCTGCACCAGGAAGAAAAGGTGGGTCTAACTCACCAGGGCCTCTTATCACCTGCGTGACAACCTTACCCTCTTGTGTCTCCCGGTCACCTCCCACGACTGCTCCCACCCCACTTCTTTGTAGCTAAAGCATGGGTGCTGGTGGGTTAGGCCCCCTGAGGGGAGTTACTCACTTTCCCCCGGGCCTCTCCCGTGTCCACATGAAGTGTACAAGTTAATACGCTTCTGCTTGTAGTTCATGTCTGTTACAGGGCATCTCAGCCAAGAGCTCAGAGCCTAGTAGGAAAATCACTTTGCTATGCTGCTCACCGCATAGTAGGCACACAG
The DNA here is from genome assembly GCF_004126475.2 of Phyllostomus discolor. Taxonomy (NCBI): domain Eukaryota; kingdom Metazoa; phylum Chordata; class Mammalia; order Chiroptera; family Phyllostomidae; genus Phyllostomus; species Phyllostomus discolor. The sequence continues at coordinate 212,270,287 of NC_040903.2, read as the reverse complement.
GAAATGTCCGAGACAAATGACCGAGAGAGGGCGCTCTCGTCTTCTTAGTGGTTAACACTGGGCTTGGTGCATGGTAGGTACTCAAGAATGGCTTACTTTCTGGAAGGCTGAACGAATTTTCAGGAAGAGTGGACAGTGAGAAGCATTTTGACGTGAAAAAGTGCAGAGTTGGGCTGGATAAAGAGGCTTTCAAAACCCTTCCAGTCAGACCCGCTCTGATGAGCGTGCTTCCAAAACCCTAACTCCCCCTCCTGTGACTCAGCGCCCAGGGAGCGGATTAAGAGGTTTGCCAACGACTCCCCGGAGGAATCCGGCAGCCAGAGCCAGGCTCTCGGGGAGAACAGAGGAGCTGTGAAAAGTCAGGCCGGGGGCAGCCGGGGGCCTGGAACTTTGGCCTCATCCACATGCCCCGCATCGCACTGGGGAAAGGACGCCGGCCTCCGTGGAGCCCGGGGCCGCGCCAAGTGCCTCACTGGCAGCCTCAGCCCTGATCCCCACAACGGTCCCGGAGAGCAGGCTTTGTCCCCTCCTGCCCCACTTACGGACACAGACTAACCCTCAGGGGGGCTGCAGAGCCCTCCCAAACCCAGGTCTGTCCATCTTGTCCCGTGGCGAGCACCAGGCAGGGCCAGGAGTGGGGGTGGGCGTGGGGGGCCGGCTGCATGGGGCTGAGACTGGCTCCAAGTGGGAACACGGACGGGGTCACGTGACTCTGGGGGACCCCCCCCCCCTCCAGGACCCATCTCTCTCACCCCAAGTGCTGAGCGGGAGGGATCCTGGACTCAGAAACGGAGTGGGGAGCCCGTGTCGGCCATGGCTGTGTAACCTGGGGCAGGGCGTTGAGCTTCTGGCAGCCCTGCTCCCCCGCTGTTAAAGGGGGACTCCCCTCTTTGCTGTGGGCGTCGCTGTGAAGACGAAGGGGCAGGGCGTGTGTGAAGCCCACGCAGCAGGCCCGCTCCCTTTGAGAGAAAGAATGCAGGTGGGGCCGCTCCCAAACGCAGCCAGCGCTGCCATCCCGGAGCCGCCTTGCACGCTGACACCTCAGCCTCTGGGATGTGTCACGTGGGCCAAACAGCCCCAGGACTGACCGAAAGCAACACAGCGTTGCCAACAACTGTTTGCACAGCTCACAGGAGGACAGGCATCCTGACCAGCAGACGGAGAATTGAAGACATTCCTCAGCATTAGCGTCAGCATGTGCGGCTAAAGAGTAACTTAGCTCATTTGCATCTGCCCAAATCTCACCCTTCACTTGGAAACCCCAATTACACAGTACTCCCCTTCCCTCCTTCAGAAAACCCGCTTCCCTTCAATTTCCGCTTCCCAGAAGGGCAGTTCTTTTTTGAGCTCAGGTAAACACTTGTGGCTTGTCTCACCTTGACCTTTTATTTGTAGGTTAACACCGTGTACAGGAGCACTCCTCTCTGGGAGCCCTGGGGTGGGGGGAGGGGGTAGGCCCTGTGTCTGGACTCAGGGTGGGGCCCTGTTGCTCCTTCCCCTGTAGCCCCTCCCTCCAGGGTGCCCTGTGCTCACTCCCCACCCCCCCCCGTCCCCCCCAGCCAACAGGTCAACAGGTACTGGCTCTTCCTGTGGCCCCGAGCCTGGTCTGAGAGCTCGACGGGCGTTAACCCATTGCAGGCTGACAGCAACCCTGTGACAGAGTGCTGTTGTTACCCCCGCCTTAGAGGAGGGGAACCTGAGGGCTGGGCAGGCTGGGAGATGTGCCAGGGTTACAGCTCGAAGGTGAGAGGAGGGTGGGGAGTGCGGGTGGTTTGGTGTGGACACCACTGCTTCGTGCTGGGAGCCACACAGGTGGGGTGGCTGGAACCACAGACCTTTCTTTCTCATGGAGTCCCAGAAGTCCAAGATCAAGGTGCCAGGCGATGTGGTTTCTGGTGAGAACCCTCTTCCTGGCTTGGGAGCGCCTGCGGTCTCGCCGCGTCCTCACAGCAGAGGACAAGGACACTAACCCTATTAGGACAGGACTCCGCCCACCGAGGTTGTCACCTAACCTCATTGGCTCCCTTCCTTCAAATACAGCCGCAGGCGGGTATGGGTCTCAGGGGACGTAATTCACCCCCACCCCCTCGTGGGGAGAAGCGGGAATGGTTGGCATTTTAGGCATCTGTAAGGGAGACCTTTTGGGGTGGGGTCAAGGCTTTCTGGAGTGATTCCTTTCTCTGACCCCCAGCGTGCCTCCGTTTCTTCACCCACAAAGTAAGATTAGGGTGTACACCTTCCTCCCAGCACTGCGGTAAGAAAGTCATGAGAAAACACATCGGAAATGCTGAGCTCAGAGCCTGGCACACAGTAGCTGTCCCCACTTCTACCCAGGTAGCCGTGGGTCTGTTCCCAGCCCTTGGACGTGAGCTGGTCCCGTGACTCGCCTCAGCCCATGGAGTGTGGTCGCAGTGACTGAATTTCAAGTGTCTCCAGGGCCCTTCCAGCCTTTGCTATTGCTTTCTTTGGAACTCTGGCACCCCACGGACTGTGGCCGAGCCGGGCTGCTGGGGGATGAGAGCCGGGCCAGGTGCACGCGAGTGAGATCTTTCTAGACTATAGTTCCCAGATGACCACGGATGCATGGGCGAACCCAGCACGCATTGCTCTGGCTGGCCCGGACCAGAAACATCGCCCGAAGGAGCCACAGATTTGTGAGCTAAATAAAATGGTTGTGGTTTTAAGCGACTACATTTTGGAGTCTCTCTCTCTCTCTCTCTCTCTTTAAACCCATAAAAGCTGAGTGACGGCACTCTTTCCTGCCCATCGGAGTGCAGTGTGGGTGGGTGATTCTGATCTTGGCAGGTTGTGGGCCTTCGACAGCTGAGTAATGAATGACAGCTGAGCTGGCATTCAGGCGTTCAACATGGAAATGGTTCTGTCACCTTGTTTTCTTTTCCCCAGAATGTTTAAACAGGTAAGTGTAAACATTATGCAAATAACCCACGCACAGCTCTCTGGGTAAAAGGCGGAACATGTGAGGCAAGCCTAGTGGCCTTTGGGCCCACCCTCTCTCAGGGGCTTCTTCCTGGGGGTAACCATGGTTACCGTCCTTTCTCATTTGCATTCACATCTATGGACCCCGACGAGTGACGCTCCGGGCTTTCTACCCTCTAAATGGAATTGTATCTTCTCTTCTTACAACGTGCTCTTTTACCCAAGGATTCCATCTCGGAGAATCTTCATGCGTGTAAATCTCCTTCCTCCCTCTGAACAGCTGTTTCCTAGCCCGTCGGTTCCGGGGCACTGTGATGTCCAACAATGCTGTCAACGAAATTCTTGTACACGGTTTCTGCGCACAGCTCTAGGGGTTTCTTCAGAGTCCGTGCCCTGAGGTGGCGTTTCCGGGTGAGAGGGCCGCACGCGCATTTGCAAGGCCCATGCTCTTCCACACCCGCCTCTGTCTCCAGTGGGCTGTCCGTGTCTGCGTGCATCTCGTCTCCCCAGCTCTTTGCAGCCTGTGGCACTGCCCCTCCTTTGTGCCTGGTTCCCGCTGGCTACATCCCCAGGCGTGGGAGGAAGCCCTGGGAGATGGTGGGGGTGGCCCTGCTGTTCCTGGCGAACTCTCGGGAAACATTGGTGCAAGGACGGGCTTGCTCCACTCTCCTCCTGCGTACCCGCTGCTTGTTTGATGGTTTATCGGCCACCTCCCCGTCCAGGGCTCGGCACACAGCACACGCCCAGTGAGCCTTTGTGGGGGGACGTCTGCATGAAGAGTGGACGAGGCCTTGTCACCCAAGCCTGGACGGCAGCGGCCACCCACCTGTGCACAGCCCAGGTGCTTGGGCGCCCGCCGAGGGCTCCTGTGACATTTGCCTGCACACGGCCGTGGTGTCTCATGGGAGAATGGAAAGAGAGACGCTGCAGCCCGTGCCCTTGGCTGTGGACACGGGGGTGGATGGCCGGCATGGATTCGGGGAGCAGAAGGATAGCTTCAGTGAGTACAAAAGGGTGTCTGGGGTGTCGGAGAGCCCCGGCCTTGGTGACAGAACTCGGAGCCTTGTCCAGGCCTGGCCTGGGGACTTCCCAGCTGTCCCAGTTCCTGTCCGCGCAGAGGTGGGCCTAGGGTGACGCAGACAGTTTTGGGGACAGGCTTGTGTCCATGCCCGTGACCTGGGAAGCAGGCAGCCGGTAAGCCCGGAGGAAGGAGGACTTTCGCTGGGCCAGGAAGTGGGGTGGTGGGATGGTGTGTGGGGGTGACTGTTTCCTGTGTGGTTTGTTTTTGTTGGGAAAGATCTGGCCTGCAGGCCACCAATGACCCATCCGAAAACCACTTTGCTTTCCGAGGCTGCCTGCCCCTGACATGCTCACGGAAGCTGCGGGATGCAAATGACATCACTCTCCCCCTGGCCCGCTGCCCGCGGCTTGGCGACTCGTGCGACTCTGGCACGGGCCAGGGGGCGCGATTGCTGCAATCTCCACCATCTGGCTGTCTCTGGCCTCCTGCCCTTCCTCACATGGTCAGAGGTCACCCCTTATCTTCCCAGGCGCTTCCTGGGATGGCAGCCCTCCCGGGGCCAGAAGGCCCGGCAGGCAGGGGCGGGCGGAGGTGAGGAAGCCCAGTTACGGGGATGGGGCGGCAGCTGGGGACGAACCCTTCGTGCGGCTCCAGACGCCGGAAGCTCAGAGGCACCGTCCGGGCTCCTCCTTGCAGCCGGCCTCTGAGAGGGGTGCTTGCGCCAGGCTCCTGCACCTTTTGGACAGATGACCACAAGTGGCATGGCTTACAACAACACAACTTTATTGTCTTAGAGTTCTGGAACTAGGAAGTCCAAAGTCAGGGTCACTGGGCTAAAGTCAAGGGGTTGGCGGGGCTGGCTCCTTCTGGCCCTCTCCAGCTTCTGGAGGCCCCTCGTTGCATCAGCCCCCCTTGTAGGGTCCACCCGCCCACCTCACGACTTGCTCTGGCCCTCTCCCGCCAGGGCTGCCCTACAAGCTCACACCGGCCACAGGCACCTTTCTAAGAAGGAGGGGGTGCCCCCTTCCCTGGGCAGGTGGAGCTCATGCCATGCACACAGCTTGGTTGTCAGCCCGCAGACGCTCCCTGGGCCAGATGCCTCTGCGTAGTGACGATCTAAACGGCCACAGGTGACCTCCCCGGCTGCCTCCTGTAAGCTCCCTCTTCCCCTGGGGCTGATGGGTGAGCTATTTAGGACAGGAGTACGGGGGATGGAAGCAAGCAGACGTGGGACGGCCTCCTTCCCTGGGCCAGTTGTGTGGAGAGAAGCCTCCTCCCAAGCTCCCTGGGTGTTTCTGCCCCCAAAGAGGACCAAGAGCGGGGCCCGCGGTTTGGCCAGCCAGGTGGACCCACCTCTCTGTAGGAAGGGCCAGCTCTCAGCCTTCCCCTCTGGGGCGGGGTTGACAAGCTCTTTTTTCTAAAGGGCCCTATAAGAAACATTTTCAACTCTGCTGGCCACATAGCATCTGTTGCTGCCACTCAAATGCGAGCTCAGTGCCTGAGCAGCTGCAGACAGGAAGTAAATGAATGGGCTTGCTGGGTGTGTCCCAATAAAACTTTATTTATAAAAATAGGCGGTGGCTCCCACTGGCTCCTGTCTGGGGACATTTTCCCTTCCCTCGTCTTCCCGAGGAGCTCCAGGGCAGAGCAGCGCTGACCCAGCTCTTGCAGCCGGGAGGGAGTGGTATAAACGGGAGGCTGGCCCATCGGGCGAGCCGTGAGCCCTCCCAAGGGTAATGTGGCAGCTCCCCCTCATCCACACGTGGCTTCCCTTCCCGCTGTCTTAGTTAACTGGGCCAGCCACGGTCTGAACACATGAGATGGAAAATTCCAGATGTGAACAGTTCATAAGTTCTGGACTGCATGCCCTTCTGAGCAGTGTGATAGACTTCCTCACCATGCTGCTTTGTCGTGAGTCCCCCCTGTCGGAGTCTCCGCTCAGCGCCCGCCACTGGCCCGTCCGTTCCTTAGCAGCCCCCTCGGTGGCCAGATTGGCTGCCGACACACCACAGGGCTGTGCTCCAGCCACCCTTGTTTTGCCCGACAGTGCGAGGGCAGTGAAGCTCTACCACAGGCGGCAGGGGCAGGAAGAAGCACGGTGAACGCAGGGCTCAGCACCACCTGCGGCTGCAGGTGCCCTGGAGGCCTTCGAACGAGCACCACACCCCCCGCCCCGCCCCATGGACCAGCCGCGCCCGCTCGTCTGCGAGTGTGCGCCGGGTGCAAGGCCGGCTGCCGACATCACCTCACTGAAGTCCCTTGGGGTTCTCCTGCGTCCTACTCCTGGGAAACGGAACTGTAAACACCCTCCACTCCCTGCCCTCAACACCCAACACAGTGGGGAGGTGCCGGGGTTGGGGGCGGGGAGGACCTCCTCTGGAAGGTCATGGATGGTTACAGAGCTAGGGCCTGTCTGATCCCAGGAGACAGGCTGTGAATTCCACCCTCCTCGACTCCTACCCAAAGTGATGTCTTTAAAACCCAGCGTTGCACACCCGGTGCCCACGGGGGCCAGCAGAGGAGGGTGGGACTGAGGCGAGCTGCTATACAAGAGTCTGTAGTCACAGGGGGGTCACCCTTCACACCCGCTGAGCCAGGGCCACTGCATCAACAGAGCCCACCTACCATGTGTCCAAATGTACAAAAGCTAGGAACCAACCAATACGTTTTTTACTGGAACACATATTTGAATCTTCTATCTTGACACCTACCCCTTCCAACAGCCTGGGAGGCTGGGTTTGGAGATAGCCTCCTTGGAGTCCAGGCTGGCTAATCCTACGTATCATCTTGGCTAGGCTACGGTGGCCCAGTCGGTTGGTCAAATGCCAACCTCGATGTTGCCGTGAAGGAATTTTGTAGCTGTGATTAACATTTAAATCGGTGGCCTTTGAGCAAAGCAGATTGCCCTCCATGGGATGTTGGTGGGCCTCATGCGATCAGTTGACGGCGATCAGAAAAGGGACTGAGGAAGGCTCTTCCCCAAAGAGGAAGGAACCCTGGGGACTATAAACCCAGCCTGCGTGCCAGCCTGCTGCCCTGCGGCCTTCGGAGTTGAGAACAACTCTCACCTGTGTTTCCAGACTGATGATGCGCCTCGCCGATTGTAGGCTCGCCGGGTCCCATAATGGCATGAACCACTTCCTTAAAATAAATGTCTTTCTCTATCTACCCTGTTGGCTCTGTTTCTTCAGAGAAGTGTGACTAGTGTAGACTCTGAGGGATTCCATGCTAGAATGTGGTCCCCAGGGAGAGTGGGCTCTGGTCTGGATCCTGCCCCCAACAACCTGTCACCATAGGACGAGTGAGTCCTATCCACTGCCCCTCCCCCCAGTTCACACACAGCCGCCCTTGGCATCACCCTGGGGCCTAAAGGTGCAGACACCCATGCCGACACGTCTCAAAAGCACGAGCCACCCAGGCCCAGAGGCGGGCAGAGAATTCTGGGGTGTCAAAGACTAAAGCGTCGTCTGGAGGAGGACACAAGGATGCAGGCGGACACCCCCTCCTGGGCCCCTGGGCTCCACGTCCCGCAGCCAGTGGCATGTAGAGGAGGACAGGGAAAGGCCCTTTAAAATGCGGGGCTCGGGGTCACCGCTGGCCTGAGCATGACCTCCCCGTGAAGCCGGCAGGTGCCCCGCCCCCTCCCCGCCTCAGGCAGGCGGCCCCACATGGGTCTGTTCACTTTGTCCAGAAACCCGGGTTTTCCATTGCCGTTGCTGTTGGCAACCCATTACATTGAACTTGACAGTGTCGGGAAGGGGTTTCTGGGTGAGCTGAGCATGCTCGCCTGCTGACCCGAGTCCTTGGGTTTTATGAGTGCGAGGCCTTTGTGAAACTTTACTGAACTGTCCACGTGGGATGTGTGCGTTTCTCCGTCTCTGTGTCACCCGTCAACAAAAAGCTCTACTGAAACAAGACAGGGCCGTGCCCAGGCCCACAGCGACGAGGTCTGAGGGCTGCGTTCCGCCCAAGGACCCACCTTTATTTGGCGGGGCAGGGTCTAGATGCACACAGGGCTTTTGGATAGATTTCCCCTGCAGTTCAGGACTACTCCGTGTGCAGGAGCGTAACCTACAGGAAGATGCCATTCCAGAGCTTCCGCGGGGCATCCCGGAGGGGGCATTTGTCTCCCAGTAGATGGCAGCCATGGGCCTAGAACCCGCCCTACCGGGCGGGCACCTCCATCATTTTCACATTTCTAGCGCCACACTGCCCCCTGCTGGCTGGGGCTCCTGTGTTTTTCCAGGTCCTCCAAGCCATGATGGGCAATTTTTGGGAATAAATTAAATGCACTGGAGTTTTCTGGGCCAGGCAGGGTTTTGCATGGGTTTCCAGAGAGCGAGCATCAGTTTGTTCTCTGTATCTCTGGGTCGATTTCTGTTTTGTTTATTCTTTTGTTGTAAGAATACATCGTAAGATCTACCTTCTTAACAAGTTTTAAGCGTCTAATACAGCGTTGTGAGTGATAGTATTACATATTTCTCATTATGTCACTAATACGGCATTAGTTCACTATTCCTTCATTTGCTTCTCATCCATGTTGACCATCAGAAAGGGGGTAGCTACACTTTCGTTTGTCCCCTTACACACCCCCCGTATCTGGAGTAGTGCCCGGCTCACCGTGGTGCTCAGTCTTTAACTACTGAGTAAGTGAGTACATGAACTCCACTTTTCTTTTCTAAAAACCACAGACTTGGCCCTGGCTGGTGTAGCTCAGTGGATTGAGCGCAGCCTGTGAACCAAAGTGTCGCAGGTTCGATTCCCAGTCAGGGCACATGCCTGTGTTGCAGGCCACAGCACCCAGCAACCGCACATTGATGTTTCTCTTTCTCTTTCTCCCTCCCTTCCCTTTCTAAAATAAATAAATAAAATCTTTAAAAAAATAAAAAAAATTAAAACCACAGACTCGACTTCTGACCTGGGCTGCCGGCCTGCCTGGGGGTCCTCCTCTGGTTCCCCTCCCCCCAGGCCCTCAGGCTCCCCAGTGTCCATATTTACACCCTGTTGTCTCCACTGACCATTTGTGCTCCCGCTTCTCCCCCTGCCTCCAAGAGAGTGTTGGGGCTCTGCCGGTTGTTCCTCATGCATCTCAGAGTCCCCCACCGCGGACAGACACTGTGCCGGGGGGGCAGTGGGCCGCTGGTTGGGGGAGGCCAGCACAGCCTTGGCTGCCCCAGGATCAGAGCTGGATTGGAAAGTGCTTTGCAAACCCGGAGGGCAGCACCCCTGAAAGTGCTGGTCACGGGTTACCGTGGCCGTTGATGTTCTTTGTGTGGTTTGCAGAGAAGGCCCCAGCAGCCCGGCTTGCATAAACATTAATCACCAGGCCACTCCTGCTGCCCTGCCCTCCTCAGCAGGGGCCTGAGGAATTGGGGCCAGATGAGGCCAAACGGAAAATTACCCGCTGGCCCGGCTCCTGGAATCACGAGGGGGCTCATCACCATGCTGGAACCCATCCCTCTGCTCCCCACCCCCACCCCCTTTCTGAGCTCCTCTGGGCTCTGGCGGCTCTAGGGAGGGGAGGGGGGAGCGGCTGCATGTGTCATCCCAGCTCCCCTAGTTTGCTTGTTCGGCCCCTGGGTGAGTGTGACTCTGCTTTGCCCAGGGAATTGTGGGGACACAAAGGTGGTCCCGGGCAGCTGTTGCCCCCTAGTGGGACAGGCAGGCTTGTGCAGGAGAGGGCAGCACCCCTGCCCCACCCGCTCAGCCGGCGCCTGGTCGAAGGCGAAGACCCGCGGTTGCCTGACTGATTATTTCCGGGCCCGGTGCTGCCTGCGGACAGCCTGCTCCGCGGAACCCACTTCAAACCACGAAAACACGGAGGCTGACCGGCAGCAGGTGAATAGAACACGAACCTATGTGTTCACAAACCAAATTTGCTAGCAGGGAGAACGACAGTGGGGAGCAGGGGACACTTTTAGAACGGACTGGCCTCACTGTCACCTCCTAAAATATAGGAGCCTTGCACTGTGGCTGCCAAGAAAACACCTTGCCACTTGCTTTCCTTGCTGTTTCGAAACAATGCCCCTCAGTGGTGAGACGATAGTCTGTTGCTGTGTGAGCCCCTCTGCTGTCCGTCGCTGAGTGCTGCGTGCTGTGTGCTGGGCAGGAGAGCCTGTAGGTGTGGCAGGGGCAGGTGCCGGGGAAGATGGCAGGAGGGGCAGGTTCGAGGGGAAAATCAGGAGTCCTGTCTCACCTTCTTTGTCGCCTCCCTGTCCCAGACACTGTGCTTGGACACGTGTGACAGCAGCCCTGTGCCCGCCACACTGGCGTTGAGGGCCGCTCCAAGCTGGTTTTAATCACCACCGGGACCTCCAGCTTCCAGCCTGGCTTCCCACCCGGCGGCCAGTCCCAGGCAGCAGTGGGGTGGGGGACATGCCTGCCGCCCAAGGCTTCTTGGCTGTAAAACCCCCGACACGTGGCCCATGCATCTCTGGACAGCATCCCCACTCCTGCACCTGCCCCAGGGGTGGACAGCTCCTGCCTTGGAGGGTGACCAGCCTTTTAAGCGGGGGCCCAGAGTGTTGGGCCCCAGCTCCCAGAGCTGCCTGCTCCTGCATAAGCCACTGATCTGATCATTCCTTTGCACCCACTGTTCCCACTTCAGTGGGTGCTGGCCCCCCGGGCGGACCTCCGTTGGGACCCAGTATGGATTCTTCACAAGAGCCCCTGTGCAGAACCCAGTACTTGGGTCCCTGTCATTTCAGCATGTAACACCGAAAGTGACATTATCTGTGCCCCTCTCTGCAAAAATGGGTTCCAAGGCAGGGACTGCTGGCTGCTCCAGTGTCCCTGCTCCTGGCACGGGGTCCCCGGCAGTCAGTACCCAACAAGTGTTGAGGGGCATTTTACAGCCCTCGGAACATGGACTCTGAGCCAACCTTGGACTCCAGTCCCGTCCTGACGCTCCCCAGCTACACGGGCTTGGGCGAGAAACCTCTCCAACCTCAGTGTCCTCCTGTGTGAAGACAGGGTGACAGTCGTTCCCTCTTTGTCCAGTGTCGGGGCCAAGTGGGTCGCTGTGTGTGCAAAGAGCTCGGAGTTGTGCAGAACCCAGCAAGTGCTGCATGTCTGCTGCTGTCCGTGAGCGAATGCATGAAGCTCACTGCACGCGGGCACTGTGCCGGCTTGGCCGAAATCTCCCGAGCGGGTCTTTGCGACACCATTCATTCGCCCTGGACATCTGCTGGGTGTTTACGGAGCCAGGAACCGTGCGAGGTGCAGGGGTAACAAGTTGACTACGGGAAACCCGGCTCTCAGAGGAGTCGGGGGCGGGGAAAACGGGTGATGGGCAGGTGAGCAGAGCCTTGGGATTTGCTACAGGAAGGGTGACGCGAGGTGGGGGGAGGGCCCTGCCCTGCCTGGGGAGGGGCGGAAGGAGCAGGGGCGCGGAGATGACGCGGCGCTGAGCCTCCAGGACAGAAAGCACAGGCTGCACTCCGACACTTTCTTTTCTTTTAATTGTCACAACAGAAAAGGGCCGCGACAGCGAGAGCGCTACCAGTCAGAGACCCGCGACCCCACAGCCACATTTTCACATCCACTGAAGTTAGATATTTGTCATCAAAAAGAGCACATCGAAACCCTGCGTGAGGAAACAGCCTCCCCACTGCAGGAAAAGGGGGCGATCTCGCCCGAAACCAGGGAGTTTGAGTAGCAAAGCTGGGAGCATTGTTAAAATACCTTTTTATTCAGTAAGGGACTTACAAGTCGATTATGAAAACGTTAGTAAAACACAGAAACATTTTCGATTCGCTCAGAAGAACTGGTATCTGGCTAGTTACAAGAATAAGTTTTCTGTAAAACTTCAGACAGTAGAAAGAGGGTTGGTGGGCGTGTTCATCGGGGGGACGTAGGGCGGGGGTGGGGCAGTGGTCAGAAGCCAGGGAGGTGTGGGTCTCTCCCAGGCTGTCCGGCGGCCCCCACGCCCACCCCTCCTGGGCTCCCCCCAAACCGAGTTTCGCAGAGGCATTGGGGGGAGGCCAGGTCCCTCAGGGTCCCAGAGATGATGCACAGTTACTGGGCCAAGTTCAGCCCCACCCACCCACCATCCGGGCGGGGTCTCCTCCCTCCGGGCCGAGACTCCCCATGAACAACGCGGAAGGCTGTGGAAATGCAGAGTCACAGGGAAACGGTGAATCATGGGCATTTCGACGACGTCTGGGTCCCAGACCTCTGTCCTCTGCCGACCCGTCTGAGCTCCAGGCGGCCGCCGAGGTGGCTGCTTCGCTCCGCAGAGCTCTGATTTCCTCGATGACTCACACCTGGGGAAAGCGGGCCTTCGGGAAACACCGGCGCTTTGGAGTCAGGGGCTGGGTTTCCCGCCCTCGGCGCTGCCGGCATTCCCCGGGCCGGGGCATTCTTTGTGGTGGGCGCTGTTCACGGACCGCTGGCTTTGATCTACCAGATGCCGGTAGAGCCGCACCCCTCCCCTGCAAGCTGGGAAAACCACGACTGTCTCCAGACATTGCCGGAAGTCCCCTGGGGGACAGAGTTGTCCCTCGTGGAGAAGCAGTGGCCCAGCGGTTCAGACATTTTGGAGACAGATGCCCTGGACACTCTCCGGCTGGCCAGCCCGACCTGACAACCCTCCCAGACCTCTTGGGGACTCAGTTTCCTCAAGTGTAAAAGGCTGGAAGCCCCCATGCCTGCCAGTGCCCTGAGCCCTGGCCAGGACCACCTGGCCCGTTGGGACAAAGCTTTGTGCACGGCACGCAGTGACTCTCCAATAACAATGCTGGGGAGAAGACGGCTAATCAGACAGACACCGGGCCACTGGCTGCTGCTCCGGCACGTGGGGGGCTCGGTGGGGAACGAGGGTCTGACTCCCCTGCAGAGAGGGCGAGGTCGGGGCGGGTGCACGCCGGCACCGTGCACAGCACACCCCAGAACGCCGGCCACCTGTCCAGCCGCCCGAGGGTTCCACAATGTGTGCAGTGAATTTCCCGTGCCTTTGACCATTCCGTCCCGCTCCTGCTGGCTAGCGTGTCTCACTCGGGGCCAGTCCTTGCTCTCTTCACTCACTAGGGTTTGAATTGTTTTGTCCCCTGACCCCCAAAGAGAAAGGGCATCCTGAAGGTCGAATCTCAGAATTGCCTCATTGGGACCATCTGGCTTCTGCTTAATTCTGGTTACCTGGGGTTCTCAGAGCGGCTTCTTTTCCTGCTTGGAGATAATAGCCTCTGTCCCTCTGGGCTCTCAGGGCCCAGTCCACCCATCCCCTCCGCCGTCCCTCTCACTGAATGACCCAAGTCAGGGGAGGGCGGGGCCAGAGAGGTGGGTGGGGTGATCACACCAGCCTGAGCTCAGCTCCGTGGGCATCCTGTTGTGGCAGCCCAGCCCACTTGTTCTGGGGACAGTCAAGGGACCTTGCTAGGACATGGCAAAGGGGCCAGGTGACAGGTGGCAGAGAACATGATGCCTGTCCCAGAGCTGGGGCTGGTGACCCAGGGCCACCCCTTCCTCCCTGTTGAATGCCCCGCATGCCGGGAGGTGGGGCTCTGCGCCAGGCGTCCGGAGCCTCCTCGGCTCTCCACTAATTTACTGTGTGGCCCCAGCTGCCCTCCCCAGACGGAAGGGTCCTGATGAGAAGCTCTCTAAGGCGGCTCACAGCTCGGGGACCGGTAAATACGTATGCACTGCTGCCCGGCCCTTCCCAGGTTCAAAACAGCCGGGCCTCAGAGTCCCATCCTGGGATAGACCGGTCCAGTGGGTTCATCTCAGGGTTGGGGCGGGGGAGGCAGGGAGATGCCAGTGACCACCCAGCCTGTGCAGCCAGCAGAGGTGGAACCCGGTCACAGCTCCTTCGCTGTGGGCTCTCGGGCACGGAGCCTGGCCGCCGGTACTCAACAGAGACGTGCAGCAATGCCAATAAACGTGCACTCCTCCGCACCCTCACTCCTGCCTGGGGGTGCGGGGAGGTCTGAGGAGTAAATGAGATGCAAACTGCACACGGCACAGGGAAGGGGCAGGATGCACGACAGCAGGGAGAACGACCATTGATGGTGTCATCACGGGCCAGGAATCAGGAGGAGGGTCAGGCCTGCCTGGCAGGAGTGGGTGTCAGGGTGCCGAGGGTGGGCCTGGCCGGTCTCCAGGGAGGGGTCCGGCATGTGCCAGCAGCCTGGCGGGTGTCCAAGCCCCCCACTTAGACGGCTGGAAGACAGTCTGTTGTCGCTCCAGGCCAGTGCCACCAGCCAGCCCTCCCTGCTTCCTGGGGGAGGCCTGAGAGGGGAAATAATCGTCTCTCGGAGGGGCAGAGAGGGTCAAGGGAGCCTCATTTGCCTCTTGACCTTGATCTCACAGAAAAGGGGAGGGGCAGGCACGACAGAGCAGAAACTGGCAGAACGGTCCCCTTGCCCAGGCCCCAGCAGGGGGTGGCATCCCCTTAGGACACGCCAGGCTAAAGGGTTCTCCTGCCCCCCCCCCCCCCCCCATGGAGCTCCAGTGACAGGACTTGACCTGGTAAAGCGGGCATTGCTCTGTTCAGCAAAATGTGCCCCTCGTGCAGACAAACGCCGGTGTGGGACACCTACAGCTTGCAAAAGGGAAATGGAGTCAGTGTACACAGAGAATGTTCCAGAAAATGCAGGACCCCTTCTCGGAGGAGCAGCCACCAAAGGGTCCAGCCGCTCCTTCTCAGTGCTGGCTGCTCAAGTCAAGGTGGGCGCTGGGACCGCCCCACCCAGGAGAAGCCAGAATGAGAGCCCCAGGCTGGCTAGGGTCTGAGAGAGGAGTACCTGTCCTCTCCCCCTGCTCCTCCCCCCAGCTCAGGGCAGCCCTGGGGTTCAGCAGGAAGCCTGAGCCCTGGCCGGAGCCACCCTGCAGCTCCGGCTGTCCCACAGTCCCCCTCGGCAATTCCGGCTGCACTGCACGTGCTCCATTCCTCAGGGTTCCCGCGGGGCTCCCCTGGGCATGCATCCTCACAAAGCTGGTCTCTGGGGCCCCTCTGGTGTCCATAGAGAACTGTACTCCACCTTAAAGAGGGGGGAAGGCTACAGAGACCGCCACCCCGAAGCCAGGGCGGAGAGAGAGTCCTGGCGGGGGGAGGAGCATGCTCTGTTCCAAACACAGCCAGAGACTTCGACCCGTGGACGCCAGAGCTGGCCCAGACTGTGCCACGATGCGGGACCTTGGAAGAGGACCTCTGGAGACTCAGGGGCTGGTGTAAAGGTGGCCAAGAGGCGCCACTCGGCCACCGAAGGCAGCACGGTGTTGCAGAAAGAGCCTGGCTTTAGAGCTAGGCGGTCCAGGCTCACACCCCAGCTCACCACTTTCACGCTGTCACTGCGCTGCTCTGAGCTCCCGGTTCCTTGTCTGTGGGCTGGAGCGATGACGCGGTGAGGTACCTGGGAGCACTCAATACGGGCACGCCAGCCTGACACGGAGCCTGGACCCACCTCTCAAACAATGGTGTCGCATCTCCTTCTGTCTTTTACCTAAGATTCAGGACGGAACCCCAGCTCAGACAGGGGGAACAGCACAGAACACTCTGGCTAGAACTTACCACACACATCTATCCCATCGTTATCTGAGCCCTGGTGGGGAAAAAACCGATAAGGAAAGCACAGGAGGTCGGGATGCAGTGGCCCTGGGCAAGTCGCTGTCATCTGTGCGATGCCAAGTTTGGACAAGAGGGCCCCTACAGCTCCTGACTCTCCATGGCCTTGACACTGAAAGAGATGAAGGCGTTCATGTCAGGGGAAGAAAGCCGTTATGAAGGCTGCCATGCCCAGGGAATGCCGGCCCCAGGGCTGCCCGGGAGGCTGGAGTCCTCCACCCTTTCTCTCCTCCCCACAGAACTGTCTCTCCAATGCCACCTCCACAGGCCACTTGGAGAGCAGGGAGCTGCCACCTGCCTCGTCCAGGCCGCAGGTGTCGGCAGGTGGAGAATCAGGGCAGGAGGGCTGGAGCGACCTCCACGCGCTGCGCTGCCTCCCCAGCCTGGCTCTGACCTCCGTGCTCATGGCAGACTCGGGGGCTTGATGGAGTGGCGTGAGATGGGGTGATGGGTGGCCGGCTAGCCAGCCCGGGGTCCAGGCCGGTCCTGCAGAGAGCAGGGCCCCATCGGTGGTTCCAGAAGGCATCCAGGCAGAAGGTCCCACATCTGTTCTCCTTCTCTGCAATGTCACACCGCCCCCCGCACTCCTGACCTCCCCTCGAGCTGCAGCGTTTGTGGTGGCTGCGTGGTTGCTGCGATGACAGATGCGACCAATAAATGCCAGCGGCCATCTGCCGGCGCTGTCTGGAGGTGGGGCTGGTAACCCTGTTATCACGGCAGCTCAGTGCCAACCTCCCGGGGCGAGTGGCTGCCGCTGGACAATGATGACGTCCCTTTGTCTGTCATCAGGAACACGCATCCCCCCCGGGGCCACGGTGAGCAACACAGCCTTTCCCCGATCGTGCCCAAGTGCGCGCAAGGCCTTCCTAAGCAGCCTTTCTGGTTTCTCGACTATGGAGGGGGAGCTCACGACATTTATTTTGTTACAGTGCAGGGAGAAAGCAGGGAGACAGCCACCCAGCCCGCAGGGGAGGGAGCCCCCACTCCCTCCAGAAGGGGGTCCTAGGCAGCGATCTTCCCTGAGGTCAGAGAAAAATGCACCCTTTTCCTACTGCTCCCCGGGCATGTTGCCTCACGCTCCCGTCCTCATGGGGGGTGGGTGGGCTCCCTGTTTGCCAGGCCCCCAGCCGCTGGCTTCTAAGAATGCCGGGAACGGACCTGGGCAGGTACGTTCATGCCTGCAACAGCCCAGGCAGCAGCCAAAGCGAGTTCACAATGTGGGTGTCTGACCGCCCCGCCCCCCAACCCTGCACTCAGTTCAAGACCCACGGACGCTGCCCCCAGGGCAGCCAGGGAGAGGGGCCCCTGCTTGGAGGGGGCCCTGAGTGGAGTGGGGGGGGCGTCCCCCCTGATCTGGCCCCTCCACATCCGACTGCGCCCGGTGACCACAGGCAACCACACGCCTCTCCCGCCCCCCCCCCCCCCCATGAGGACAAGGCCCCACTCATCTCGAAGAGCCCGATTTCTCAGGCAACGAAGGTCATCTTCGCGTGTGTGGCCTGGAGAGCGAACTGACCGGCAGTTCTCATTTCTAAAGGGGGCTTCTCGGCTTGTTCGCAGGAAGGGGAAGTCCATCCAGCGGAGGAGGACCGCCACCCCGAGGTCCCGCCACGTCACCGCTCCTCTCCCCATCCCTGCGCTTCCTGACACTTCGGGGTCTCAGGAGCAGCCAGGTTTCTGGTGACGAAGGTGCTGCTTGCAAGTCGGACGAGGAATGTTCGAGAGCCCTTCCGAGACCACCACCAACATTCCCGGGGTGGGGGGGACCGAGACTGGGCTGGGAACACTCAAATGCTGAGGGGGCTCCTGCCTGCACCCCACGCTCCGGGCATGGTAAGTCTGCATGGAACAAGGTACTCGGGTGATTATTCACTGCCAGCCAGCGCTCCCCCAACGACGTCTGTATTCTGAACCGAACCGGCTGCTCCCTCAGGCCTCTTGTTCTTGGGAAGCAGTTTTAAGAATTCCCCACTCGGCTCCTCAAAGGCCTTGCCGGCCACGCTATGGGGCTGGAAGCTCGCGCTGCTCCCGTGTTCCAGGATCAGCTGGACCGCAGCGCGGAGTGTTAACAACGGGGCTGCGCGGGGACCTCCCAGACGCACGCCCGCCCGCCCGCTGAGCCCGGGGAGGCCATGCCCGCGGCCGGAACTCCTGGGTCTGGAACGGGCGCGCAGCCAGAGGCCCGCAGCCACGGCACGCGGGACCGAGCCCCGCCCGTGTGCCTGGCACGGCGGGGGGGGGGGGGGCGCCCCTCAGAAGGTGAAGGCATACACCACCCCCACCACCACGATGTTCCCCAGCGTCGCTATGATGGCGATCCAGAGCAGGACGGCGTCGTTGGAGGACCGCGGAGGCTCCTCCGGCTGGCCCTGGCCGCTGGAGGCCGCGTGGATATTGGTGGAGGAGTTGAAGAGGGAGTACTCCGCGCCGAAGTCCTCGCTGGGCGAGTCCATGAAGGCTCCTCCCATCATGGGCAGCTGTGGACGAGGAGAGCAGAGTTAACGGGGCGCCGGCCGGGGAGAGGCGCCCCCTGCAGGCACAGCGGCCGGTCGAGCCACTCGGTGCAAAGACACACTATGTATAGTCGCCTTTATCATTGACGGCGTACATTTTAATCCCTGAAAGTTAGGATCCGTAGACCCTTGGGAGGCAGACACTTTCGTCTTGCAGAGGGACGCGCCGAGGCCCCCGCGTAGCTGGGCATCTCCACCACCAGCTGGTCGGCGGCAGGCCTGGCCCCTCCAAGGCTGCCTGGCTGTAAAACCCCTTAGCGGTCTTCTGACTTAAGGACTATATGCTCCGCTTAGATCAGAACAATAAAAATATATAAAAGAAGGTAAAGAAAAAAACGAGAGTCACAATCCCACCACTTTGGGATAATCACTGCTAACATTTTGGTATTTCTCTCCCAAATATCTTATCTGCATGAGAGAGAAAGAGAGGGAGAGAGAGGAAGTCACATTTAAAGATGCGGGTTTATATTCCTGTATGAAAAGTGCATCAAAATCCCGTTCTCATAGTTGTATAATAATATTCTTTCATAAGCACAAGCTACAGTCTATTCCCCTAGAACCGGAGATTTAGGAGTCTTGGTTTTTTCCTACTGTGAATAATGCATGGGTAAAACATCTCGCCCCCACGCGTGGGTGCACGCACACACTTGCACAAGCATTGTTATGTATCGGGCAGACTGCTGGACACAGAACCCTGCAGGCCCACGGCGTGAACGCTGCAGAGCTGCCGGAACGCAGGGTGCAGCTCCGCAGGAGAGAGTCAGGCCCCCAGCCCCCCTCAGCCACGTGAAGAGAAGACGGACTGGAAGGCCAGTCTGGGCGCCACCGGTGGACGTGGGGAGTCGGAGATCGGGAACCGACTCATGGCCAGACGGAGAGAACGAGGGCTGGAGTCGCCTCGGAGACAGGCTGTGGGAGAAGCATCCAGAAGGTCCCTCAGAAAGGCCCTTCCGCTGGCCCCATCCACTTTCAGGCCACTTTGGGGGACCTCATCCAGGTGACAACTGGGCACATCACACCAGAGGGGCAGGTGCAGTCACTGGCCCCTGAGAATGGAGCAGATTTGTGGGGACCACGCCATCCCCGCCCTGCCTCCCACAGCAGAGCTGCCCCCAGGAAGGACGCAGCCTCCTGGTCCCCATCTGTCCCTGCTGAGGACACAGAGGTTACATAAGTCTCCCCAGAGCCTGGCCTGTCCTGAGAAAGGGACAGAAAAGCCTTTCAGAGGGAAATCTTCAAAGCACAGCCACCCGCCACGGCTCTGGCACTTCCCTGAATAATGAGCGCCCTTGGGGGGCCGGGATGCCAGAGAGAACAGGCTTTTGTCGTGCCGTGCCGGCTCCACCAGGCCGGCTTGCGGGCCATACCCTGGTGGGCACCCTGCCCTTCAGAGGCCATCCCCAGGGCCCGCCTCGGCACTGCGGCAGCCTGGCCCCAACCATGATAGAGTCCATGCTCCTGGGCTGCGGATCGTAAAGTCACATGTGTGCGTGAGTGAAGACATTTGAATTGTTCTTCGTCTCCTTGGGGCCAAGAGACCCACTGGAGCCCTGCCTCCCTCTCTGAGCCTCACTCACTGGGGAGGGATGGCCAAGGTCAAGCCCAGTGCCCAGAAGTCCTTGCCACATACCAAGCACGTGACAGTCAGGTACAGACGGCCCAAAGGCGGGAGTCAGGCGGTGAGGACTGTCAGATGCAAGCCACAGAGAAAAACCCAGGACTCCCCATTAAATCTGAATTTCAGATAAACAACAAAGTAATTTTTTTTAGTGTAAGTATATTCCAAATATTGCATTGGAATAACTATAGCAAAATGTATACTTTTCCTAAAACATGATCTGGCCTGAGAGTTTAACGGGGTGTCCTGTATTTCTATTGGCTAGGTCTGGCAACTCTACATGTGGCCATCCTGGGAAACAGCTGCCATGCGTTCAAGGGGCCCCGTCCCCGGTTTTGTCCAGTTGGGGCGTGCCATCTGTGGCCCAGGCTCCCCGAGCGACCTAGCTCATCGGAAAGTTCCAGGGCCGCCCCCAGCCAGCCCCCAAACCTCAGGAGAGAATTCCTCTTATCACCAAACTCTCTCAGGCTCTCCATGATCCGCATACGAAGGCCGGGCAGGTTCGGGGTGCCGTGTATCCATTCCCGATCCGTTCAACAAACTCTGAAGGCCCACTCAGCTCCGGAAGGTGCTGGCCAGATCCTGGGGGTGCCAAGGGTCACCCGGGGCCTCTGACCTCTGACCTCGAAGGGCTCCACAGTGAAAAGGAATGGGGACTCAGACACAGTCCTAAAACGGCGTTACAGGCGCTTCATCGGAGATGAGAACACATGGGCGTCTCACGCACAGAGCAGCGTGGGTCGGGGTTGCGTCCTCGGGCTGAGGAGTCGGGCATGAGGCTGGGCTTCGTGCTGTTTCCTTCTGGCTGAAGGACACGGGCAGGTGACTGACCTGCTCTGGGCCCCAGTTTCCCTGTTTGTGAAAGGCGTGTACTAGTGGGGATGGCCCTTCGGGTGCTGTGGGGGTGAAACGTGCTCCCGAGGCTGAGGCGTGGCGCCGGCTGGCTGCAGTGCTCAGTGCTCCTGAGCTGTGCCTGTGAGGGCTGCACTGGCTGTCATCGTGGGGTGGGCCCCGGGCACCCAGGGCGGAGGGCCGAGGGCCGGCCCGTCTGCTGCCCCTCATGCCCTCGCCCCAGAGGAGCGCTTTGGTGTTCTCCATTCCCCTTTTGGATCTCGTTCGTTTTAAGTGAATTCTGTTGGGAGCGCGAGCACAGACGCAGGAGGCCCACAGAGGGTGAGCGGAGATAAGGGCGGTTTCCTGCTAACGGGTCCTGCAGGTGGGGGCCGAAGACCCTCGCCCTGAGCCGTCATCTCCCGCCTGTGCCATCTCACTAAGCAGAGCGGACCCCAGGAGGCCTGGAGGGGACCCAGGAGGGGCAGGTGCGGACCCCAGGAGGCCTGGAGGGGACCCAGGAGGGGCAGGTGCGGACCCCAGGAGGCCTGCAGGGGACCCAGGAGGGGCAGGTGCAGACCCCAGGAGGCCTGCAGGGGACCCAGGAGGGGCAGGTGCGGACCCCTAGGAGGCCTGCAGGGGACCCAGGAGGGACAGGTTCGGACCCCAGGAGGCCTGCAGGGGACCCAGAAGGGGCAGGGCCCTTCCAGGGGATGCACGGCCCTGGCTGCCGGCGCTGCTGAGCCTGCCGGAGGGGCCCCTGCTGGGTCTGCTTCCTGCCCACACAAAGGCGGTTTCAGCCCAGGCCCAGGGGATCCTTCGGGAAAAGTTAAAACACAGTGAAAGGCTCTTGCCGCCTGCCAGGCCTGAGCAAGCCCGCTACACGCAGAGGGAGGAGCTCTGAGCATTGCGGCCCGAGGCTCCGAGACTCCGCCCTGTGGGCGGTGGGTAGCAGCTGGGTTGTAGGGAGGAGAAACCCTGAGCCGGAGGGACGGGCCAGAGGGTGTGCTGGGCTCTCCCGCCTTACCTCCCAGCCCCCACTGCAAACACCATTGCAGAAAGACAGAGGACTGACAAGAGGCTCCTGGGGCTGGAGAAGGTGGGGGAATCCCCAATCATTTCCTTTTCCTCTTCTCTCTCTCCGGCCCTGCCCCCAGGCCAGCCTCAGTGGCTGAGCTGCGCTTCCCTGGCAGAGATGGCGGCGGCAGGGACCGGGGACCCTGAACCCGAGCCCTGACCCTAACGCTTCTCTCTGGCCAGAGGATCAGGAACAGGGAAAAGGGCCCCGTGGCTGGAATAGTGTGTTTTGGGGAGGGGGTCCCTTGCCTTTCCTTCCTCTCTCCCTCCCGCTCTGCCCAGCGGGCATGTGGCAGTGCAGAGCTGTGCCCCAGACAGCACAGGACAATAAAGCCCACAGGAACACAGAACTGCTAGCCTGAGGGTTAGGAGAGAAGGCCCCTGGGAGCCAGAGAGTCCCGGGGGCAAAGGTTGACAAAGGGGATCCCCGTCTCCGTGCAGGACCCCGCACGGGTTCTGGGCTCGCTCCAGGCTGCGTGTGCGTGGAAGCGACCCAAAGACGCGCAGTGAAGGTGCTGAGCGTGGGACCGGGACATGACCCCCCGCCGGGGCCCAGACGCACCCCCAGCGGTGGGGGTGCATGCAGCACAGGCCCGAGCGGCCTCGCCAAGGCTTTCCCGTCAGAGCCGACGGCGAGATCACGGTGTGTGTGCAGAACCAGGGCAAAAAGGCCCTGAGTAAAGAAACCTCCGAATGCTTTCACTGGCAAATTCTACCAAAGATGTAAGGAAGACGAATACCAGTTCTTCACAGCGAAAACCCTCCTTTGGCCCAAGGGTGCAGGGCCCCTGGGCTGCCCGCCCAGCTCCAGCTACAGGTGTTGAGGTCCGGGTGGGGGCGGGGCATTTCAGCAAAGCCGCCCGGCTCAGTACAAAAGGTACGTCCTGCTCCAAGAGCAGGGCTCTGGGGCGGGGAATATTAAGTGGAAACAGGACGATATCTTGCTCCCTTAATTTCCTCACGTGAGACCTTTGGGGAATGCTGGAAGAAATGCCGACGAGCCCAGGTTTGACGACTTCTCCTTAAGGAGGGGTTCATGCTGGGGACCCCACATAGACTTCCAGGTTGTAAAAAAAAAAGGTTGGCACAGCTTGTGCTGGGAAGAAGGGCCCCCCAAACACAGCAAGAGCCGCCCCTCCAGAACAACACACATTCACATCCTGAAAGGCCTAAGAGAAAGGCAGCATCTCCTGGAGTCCAGAGCAGGCCACCCAGCGCCTTCAACTCCACCGCGCTGGAGTTCACGGAGGCCGCGGTCAGACATCAGGCTCTGAGCCCGGGGCTTTGGAGGCTGGAGGAAGAGGCCGAGGTCTTCAAAACGCTGCCCCGCCTGGCTGGGCCGGCTGCCCCAGCTGCTTCGTGTCCACCCCCCACCCGCCCTGGGCAGTCAAAGAGCCTCGGAAGGAGGTGGCGTTTCTCCTTCTCACAGGTGGTCAGACCCTGGCTAAGCATTTCCAGAGTCCCGGAGCCTGAATCCAAACCGCTACAGCAGAGTGTGGGGTTCGCGGTGATACTCCGGGGTCATTGTCACGGGACTGACCGTCTCGGCTGTACCCCAGCACGGCAGCCGGCACGTGTGCTGGGTAAAGGTGACGGGCAAGGAGCCAAAGAACAGAGACCTTGTACGGAAGCCGGATGCACATAGGCCTTTGCCAGCAAACGCCGTGTTCTGCCCACCGTGCCGCCCAGCAGGTGCTCCTGACCCTCCCCTCCCCCACACACACACTGGTTCTGATGGAGGGGGAAATGAAGAGCCCCAGACGGACCCCACTTCGCCCCGTTAGCCAGTGGGTGGGTGGGCTCTGCCTCCTCTTGTCAACACCGAAGCTCCCGGCCACGTTGGTGCCAACTGGTCTGGCGTGCGCGGCCCGGCTCCAGGCTTTCGGGATCATTCGTGTGGACTTCGCACGTCTGGGGACGGCGCCCAGGCTTCCGGACCCCAGACCCCGCAGGCCTCCTCACGGAGTCATGCAGCAGCCCCAGGACGCTTTGGGGTGATGTCCTGCAGAGACCCTGCCTCCAAATGAGGCTCTTTTGTTGCAAGACCCAAGAAAAAATCAGTTCTGCCCCTTTCTCAGATTTGACACCACGGACAGCCTCCCCCCTCTCCGTGTTCTCCTCCACGTGGGCGGGAGGGAGTGGCGACATTTGCTGCCCGGTGTCCGTGCCTGTCACTCTTGCCGGCCAGTGTACATACACGCTGGAGAGTTTTCAGTTCAGCGAGGTGTGTGAAATGAAGACCGAAGCTAGCATTTGTTGAGAGGGGCTCTCTGCCAGGCACGAGCCGGGCACTTCACGGGCAGGAGTGCGTTGTATCCTGAATGAGCCCACGAGGCGGTAGCACCATCGCATGCTTGTTGACAGGCGACGGGCCCCACAACCCTCACACCCACTGTAAGGGGCGCCTCTGGGTGCCGACGCTGTGCTGGGCAGAGAGAGGAGACTCTTTGTTCCCTCAAAGAGGGGAAGGCAGAGGTCACACACCTGCAGCACCCGAAATGTGACAAGTCACAAGGACACAGTGACCGGCGTGGACTGTACACTGAGAACTTCCAGGGCAACATCTGTGTTTATTTCAGTGCCACCCTTGGTGGGAACTAATCTATTCCCACAGGTGACAAAATTACTACATTATTACACTATATTGTATTATTGCATATATTATCATATATAGTTGTAATTACATGTTATATGTAACTATTATGCATACTTATAATTAAGGTTATTCTATGTAATTATATAATTACAATTATGTAATATAAAATCACATTATATTTACTACATTATTATATACTGTCGTATTAGCTTATATTATGTTACATTATAGTTAACGATGTACTAACATTACATTACGCTATATGTTATATGACATTATAGTTGTGTACTCTATTATGTGATGTTTGTTACATTACATTATAATTAGCTATGTACTTATAGTACCTTGTTATGTTAGTTACATTACATTACGTATTATGGTTAGATATGTACTAACGTTAAACTATAATATGTTATATTACATCATATTATATTACAGTTACAATACATTATACTATAGCGGACTGTGTACTTATATTATCTTGTTAAGTTAGTTACACTACATTATATTACATTATATAATAGGCGTGTACTAACATTATGCCACAGCATATGTTACATTATGTTGTATCATAGTCATGTTACATTATATTATAGTTAGCTGTGCACTCACGTTGCCTTGTTGCATTAGGTACATCACATTATTGTGCAGTCAGGTGTGCAGGAACGTCACACTGTGTTATGTTATGTTGTGTTACACTGTATTACAGGGGACGGGTTAGCTGTGCACTTATTTTCCACAGAGACCTCGAGCTCATTAAGGACACCAGCTGAATCTAATTTCTCTTTCAATTCCCAGTGCCTAGCACAGGAACTCAGAGTAGGTGGAAAGAACGCGTTTTTAAATTAAAAAACGTTTGCTCCATCACTTCTGTGCATTGTGGCATTCGATACAACACCTACACACATGGTGGATGAGGTGGTTCTATGCCCTGTGGCCAAACACACCTGGACCCATATGGGACCCAGAAAAAGGAAGATATTTTTGGAAAGGCTGAGAACATCACAGAATTAACAGGAACGAGCAAATTCACCTCTTTGGAAACCGTTGCCCCAGCAACTGGGCACAACACGGCGGGAGATATGCTGTCTCAGCAGAGTGTGGCACCTTGGATTAGCAGTTGTGGGGGAATGCTTGCCAGACAGAGGTGGTCCAGGGCTCTGGGAATGCGCCCTCCATGGTGTGTCCATGGTCCACAGTGAGCAGTCAGGGGTCAGAGCTAGGTTTTACAGGAGCCTGGCCGAGCACCGAAAGGAGAAGCAGCCAAGAGCAGCCAGGAGTGCCCCACCCTCCCTGGCAGCACCTGGCGCTCCAGCACCCGCCGCGGCCCCCATGGGTGGAGGCATCGCTGAGTCTCTGTGGTTCAGCTACGAGATGCTCCTGCCACCGCCTCTGTGCATCAGCACATCAGTACAGCAAACAGAGAGCGACGGGGCGTTTTTTCGGTTCTTCCTTAGGGAAGAGCTGGCAAAGGTTGTCGGAAATTAATTAATCCACTCGCCTCTTTGGGGTGATTGAACAGTAGCAGTGGAACCAAGCGGGCGCCCCGAGTGAGCCAGCTTCTCCCAATCACCCTCTGATCGTACGAAGCCCCCTCTCACCGAGCGGAGGGAAGCCTCGGGCCTTAGGGTGATGGGTGGGAAATCCGTTTGTTCGATGCTTCACTCATTCTTTGGCTAAACAGGCCTCTGCTACCTACCGGGAGGGCTGGGGAAGTCAGAGGGGCACAGAGAAAAGCCACGGGGTCTCTGTTTTGGAGGAAGAGAAAGAGAAAGGAGGAGGGGAGGAAGGGAGGGCGGAGGGAGAGGGGTGGGGACTAGCACAAACAGAAGAAGTAAAATCGGGAGAGCGTGTCGGTGCAGCCTCGAGCTCGCGCACCCTGGGGCGAAGGCAGCAGGGGCGACGGTTCGCCTGCATCTTCACCTCCCGCCTGGACCCTTTTGGGTCACCTTCAGTCTCCCCTCCTCTGTGGGACCGAATCATTTCAGGTGGCCACGGTGCCATGAAACAGACGGCAATAACAAGCGGGCGGACTCTCCCTGGAGGTGCACAGGGGAGCGTTTTTAATAAGCCGGAGTCCCTTCCCTCCCACCACGGAAGCTGCAGCCCTGCCCTCCCCCATGGGGACACCTGTGTGAGCAGGGAGAAAGGACAGGTATCACACAAGGCAGGGCATCACCCCTGGAATGTCCAAGGAAGCTCCTGGAAGGCTTCCAGGAGGAGGTGCCCCTTGAGATGTATCCTGATAGACAGACAGGAAGAAGTCTGTCCCGCAGAGGAAGGGTCATTCTGTCCGACACCGGCTGGTACCATGAGTCAGGACCTGCTCAGTGGCCGTCTCTCTCCATCTCCACTGTCTGTGCTGGGCACTGTCTCGGACAGCTGGCTGTGTGCCAGCCTGCTCAGGACACGGGCAGCTGCCAACACGGTGGTTACTTCTGGGTGCCCGACTGGGTCCGAAGCCAGAGAAAGACTCCTCTCCCCCCGTCTGTGTGCGGAAAGCCACGTCAAAGCCCCCTGTCAGTGCAAGGGAGGGAGGGAGCCCTGTGTCGTGCGTGGTCCCTGCCGGAGCGCACGCCCACCTGGCATCGTCCTGAGTGGAGTCCCAGCGTGGAGAAGGCTCAGTGTCAGACAGGCAAAGAAAGACCGGACGTGAGGTTTGTTATTCCTCGAAAAGACCTGCAGTCCTGGTCCGCGGGTCGAGAGGACGTTTAAAGAGGAACCTCGGTTCCTTTTCAGGCGGTGTGTCAACAGGGATGCCCCTTCTCACCCCTGAGGACGGCCACCCACCATCGGGGGCCCAGCCAGGGTCCAGGGCAGCTGACACCCGTCTCACAGCTGCAAGTCACAGCCGCTCACAAACCTCCCTGGCCTCAGCTTACTGAGCTTTCAGACCCACAGGACGATGCCGGCTTCAACTACCTCCCGGAGGGTTCTCGAGCATCCGATGAAAAGGTTTTTCTCTTTATGTGATGACAGCCGTGGCCTCGCCACGGGCTGACACCCTCCCCTTCTTTGATGCAGCCGGGAAGGACCTGAGCGGTCACCTCTGACCCCAAGTACTCTACACACAGCAGACAACGCAACAGACGCTCACCGGCTTGTTTGAGTGAAGCCAAGGCCACGGGAAACCTGCCTGTTGACGAGAACTCATCTCAGAAGCAAGGCTGGGTTCTTCCCGGGGCACGCCAGGGCCCCCTTCCCCAGGACCGTGAGGCCCAGCGCCCCCCAGAGAGGAGGTGCTCCACGGCCCCGGGGCAAAGAAAGCATTCCGATGCTCTGTTGAAAACCCTGGTCCAGTTTCAGCTGCAAAGTTTGGAGGAGGAATCTGGGCCTGTTCCCTGGGGGGTCTGGCAAGGGGGCGCTCAGGGGAGTCGCTGGGGGAGGGAGCTGGGGAGCAGGTGCTGCCTCTATGAAGAGAAGGCGTCCTCCCGATGAGAAAGACCCTCCGGCGTTGCAGATGGCCATGACAAAGATGCACATGGGCGGCCATAATCACAAGAGGGCTGGTGGCCTTACATCTGAGTTTGGCAGAGAAGTCCAGAGGTCAAGAGGGGTCAGCCTTCTATTCAAACCCAAGTCCCGTCAACTGTCCCCTGCAGACGTCTGAACTGCGCTGGGCCCCACTCCGCTCTAGTGAACCAGGGACAACCACAGGTTGACACCGCGGCCAGCACGGGGGGCTCCGTGGCGAGCGTGGGTGCACACCGCGGTCATTGTGGTTCAGTGCACAGTTATCATGGGTTCACGCCAGGGTCACTACAGGTTTCACACCACGATCGTCGTCATTCACACCCAGGTCGTCAGAGGTTCACACCACGGAGCGTCACAGGCTCACACTGCAGTTGTCACAGGCTCACTGCATGGCTCCCATAGGCTCACACACTACAGGCATCACAGGCTCACACCGAGGTTGTTGCGGGTTCACACCATGGGCCTGTTCAGAGGATGGACCAAAATGCTCCATGGGAAGCTCCTGGTCCAGCAAGCAGTAGTCACCCCGCAGGGGACAGGGAAGGGTGCTGGGGCCCGGGGGGTTTCAGGGACAGGGTGTGGGTGCAGGAGCTGGGCTGGGTGCTGTCAGTGACAGGTGGCCTCGGGGAGAGCTGCGACGCAGACCCCAGGAGGGATGCTGGCAAGCTGATGTGAGACACGGTGTTCCATCCAGCTCTTCTCGTGCTTTCCCTGCTTCTCCCTCCCTCAGTTTGTTTATGAAATATTCACAGGTCTGGGCCCGGGCTGTGCGGCTCGTGACATAAACAAGACGGGAACCTCAGACAGTAGGGATGCTCAGGGCGAGGGCCGGGCGCAGCTCCGGGGGCCAGAGGAGGGCGAGGGAGGGTCACTTCTAGAAGGAGCAAGTGTCCCCTCCCCCAGACCTCTCCTCATCCTCCCAGCCTCCTGGGGCCCTCACTCCTTCTCTGGCGCCAGCCTGTCTGCTCTTTGGAATAATTTGCTTCAGCCACAATCCGCTGTGTCCGCACAGGCCGTGGGCAGAGGACCGAGCTAACAGATGGCTGGGCCGCGGAGGTTTGTGATGCAGGACCACCCAGGTGTGTCTGAGGCTCAGGCCACACTCACTCCCACTGCAATAGGTGTGATCCACCAGCTGCTGTCCTGCCCCGGCACCTGGGCCCCAGTCTCCTACCCGGTGACTGGGGGCCAGGCCCTCAGTCTCCTCCTCTTGGAAATGGGCGTGTGGTCAGCCGCACTGCCCGCACGGGGCCTTGCCCTCCTCTGCCCCATTAATGCCCACCCGCCTCACCTGTCTGCACACCTGAGAGCCACGTCCTGCATGTAACGTGCTTGCAGGATGGCGGTGAGGGTGGCAGAGGCGGGCTGGCGATAGCTCCTCTGTGGCTCCTCGGTGCCCCCATCACGGCATGGGGTTGTCTCCATGGCAGCTGCCTGCAGGGCCCACCCGCCCGACTGATTAGGTCATCTGACTCTCCTCAGGAAGGAGCAAGGACGCCTGGGCGTCAGGGAGGGGCCAGGCGGTGTGAGCGGCGGGGTCACAGCGGGGCAAAGACGGCAGGAGTGTAGGGCCCAGAGGCTCATTAGTCCACCTACCCCCTCTGGCCTCCCTCCAAGCCACTGGACGCCGGATTATAATGAACTTGTAATCAGCTCCCAGAGCGCTGTGCCAAGGAGATGGAGGAGGGCCTGCGGGGGGTCCAGAGGGGACAGATGGGGTCCCATCGGTTGGCTGCTGCCCTGGTGGGGGTGAGGCTGGAGCCACCTGCTCCCCACCCTCTCGCTCTCATACTTCTGAGGCATGAGGCTCTCCAGGGCCCAGGTGCCTGGGACAGGAGCCTAGGGGAACCCAGCCCCGGTCACTGAGCTGCCCGACCTCCGGCCACTGGCACACAGTCCTCCCGCCTGATCACCCTCAGGTTCCATCGATGTCCCGTGGAACATCCTGTCACAGGACACCCTGAGGGAGCTCAAGTGGCAGGGGCAGCGTGGAGAGGAGCGTGGTCTGGCCATGCACAGGTTGGGTCCCCGGTCCTGGCACCAGAGACGCCCCTGCGAGGTAAGTGTGCACAGTGCCTGCGTGTGAGCCCGTTCGGGAGGGACAGGGAGTGCTGGGCCAGGTCCCACCGCTGGGCGGGGAGGGCGTGGGCCAGACTGAGATGTGCATTCCTTCTCGCCAAGGGAAGGGAGGGGGAGGGGTGGGAATAGGGCCGTTCGGGGCACAGACTTAAGAAAATTCTGCTTCCAGCCCTGGCTGGTATGGTTCAGTGGATTGAGTGCCGGCCTGCAAACCAAAGGGTTGCCGGTTCGATTCCCAGTCAGGGCACATGCTCGTCTTGCGGCCAGGTCCCCAGTAGGGGGTACATGAGAAGGAACCGCACATTGATGTTTCTCTCCCTCTCTTCCCCTCTCCCTAAAAATAAATAAATAAAATCTTCAAAAAGAAAATTTGCTTCCAGCCAAGAAACAGGGACTGGATTTACCCTCCCATATGAAACAACAGAAAAGGGACAAAATATACGAAAATGGCTTTCAAGACATCGGGCATCAGGCCACGAAGGACAGTGGTGAGCCTTGAGGGGTGGGAACAAACAAGGCGAGCCCCCCGACTGCCTCAGTTTACCGCCTGAGTGTTTGCGCTGTGGAGCAGGGAGGGGCACCCAGGCAGAGACCGGCGGACTCCCTGGTTGAAGACACAGGACTGGGAGCTGGGGAGACTGAGGCAGCCGGAGAGCACAGGGCAGAGTGTGGAGAGGAGACGGCTGTGCGGACCGAGCGTCCCGGCGGTCGGCAGAAGGGCTGCAGATACTCAGCAGAGGACGTGTGTGCGAGGAGACCCCCGGAGACACGGAAGAATCACGCAGAAGGATTCAGGGAACACGGCCAGGTGCACGCGCAGGCCACGGATAGTGCCCGTTCACCCAGTCTTTAAAACGTCTCGTAGCGCACGGAGCCTGCGTGCAGTACTCCGAACAGCCCTGCCTCCGCGGCGGGAAACAGGTGCTCAGCCTGCAGGTGGCGCTGGTCCCACCTGACACAGTTCACAAGCCACACCCAAAACAGTCACACTGTTTCCAGGTAACACAGCAGCATCCCGGAGCAAAGCTGGAGAATACTGTTAGGACTCGGAGAACATCCAGCCTCCGAAAAGGTCAAGTTCACAGTGTCTGGCACCAACCGGAAGCCATCAGGTATGCAAAGCAGCGGGAAAGGCTGACCCAAAGAAGGGAGAAACCATCTGGCAAAGCCAGCCCCGAGGGGACCCGGATTTAGAATGAGGAGAAAGGACATGAAAACGTTGCCCTAACTCTATGCCACGAGTTCAGACAGCTAGAGGAAACACTGACCGTGTGAGGAAGAGGATGGAAGACATAAAGAAAGACCCAAAAGAAGCTTCTAGGCACGACAACTACCACATCCGGGATCTCACACGGGATGGGAGTAACACAGATTGGCATTCATAGAAAATACCGGTGAACTTGAAGGTATAATATCAGTAACTATCCAAAAGGAAACACAGACAGAAAAAAAAGACTAAACAGAGAGCGACAAGCCGCAGGGAGCTGGGAGACGACTTCTGGCAGCCCGACCGACGTGGAGATGGACTCTCCGGAGGGGGAAGCTGGACTCAGCGGCCAAAACCCCCGAACAATCCAATTAAAAATAGGCAACGGACCTGAATAGTCACCTCCCCCAAAGACGATACTCGGATGGCCAGCACACACGTGAAGACGCACTCAGCATCGCGGATCGTCAGAGAAATGTAAAGCGGAACCACAGTGAGATGCACCTTGTCTGTTAGGATGCAGCAGGTGGGAAGAGGGGCCGGTGGCACGTGCCGGCGAGGGTGCAGGGGAACAAGGAGCCGTTGCACACGGTTGGTGGGAGTGCATGCTGGCGCAGCCACCATGGCAACCAGGACGGAGGCTCCAAAAGTTAGACTAAGAATTCAAGGACAGAACTAGCGTGTGGCCCAGCAGCTCCACTGCTGGGGCTGCGTCTGCAGGAAGCGGTACCCGTGCCCTGAGGAGACGTCTGCACCCCACGTTCCCTGCACCCCACGTTCCCTGCAGCATCACGGGCAGTGGCCAGGGCTCGGACACAACCCCCACGTCCGCAGACGGATGAATGGGTTAGAAATGTCTCACACACACACACACACACACACACACAGGAATATATTCAGCCATGGGCAGAAGGAATCTTGCCATCGGTGACACCATGGACGGATGGACCTCGTGGGCCCTGTGCTGAGTGAGGTCAGTCAGACAGACGAATACTGTACGACCTCCCTCACCCAAGGAATCTAAAAAACCCCAAACTCATAGAAACAGACCACACTGGTGGTTGCCGGAGGCAGGGGGTGCGGGGGTTGGGTGCAGGCAGCCAAAAGGCACGAATTTCTAGTTACAAGATAAGTAAGTCCTGCATTTGTCATGCACAGCACGGCGACTCCAGTTAACAATACTGTGTTGTCCACCGAAAGTTTCCAAGAGAGTGGATTTGGAAAGTTCTGGTCACACGCAGAACTCAGAAGTGTTCCTATATGAGCAGATGAATGTTAACTAAGTTTATTGTGGTAATCGTTTTGCAGTACATACACATATCCATACCCCATCGTGTTAAACACTTTAAACGTATACAATGTTAACTGTGTCTCAGTAAAACTGGGGGCGGGCGGGTGTGGAGAAGGACAGAGAAATTTCCCGTGGAAACCCGCAGGTGCAGGAAGCCCCCAAACCCCGTGCACAGGAAACGTGAAGAAACATGACCTGAAGGCGCATTAGAATCAATGTGCTTGGAGTCCGTCCAGAGAAAACTGTAGAAGCAGCCAAAGGGGAAAAAAAAGACACATTCTGTTCCGAGGGGTAAGGCAGAAATGACAGCAGGTTTCACACCGGCAACAATGCGAGCGGGAAGGTGGTGGAGTAATGTTCTGAAAAGCAAAGTGTCAGGCTAGAACTCTATGGCCAGTTTAAAAAAAAACTTTCAGAAATGAAAGCCAAAAAAGATTTTCTCCCCCAGACATACAGGAGCCGAAAGAATCCGTCACCAGCGTTTCTGCACAACCAGAAGTGTCGAAGTCCGTGAGGCAGGAAAAAAAAAACCCACCTGCACAAAGGAATGAAGGACTCTGGGAACAATAACCCCGTGGGAAACCACACAGGACTTCTCTCCTACTGTTCAAATCTCCTCAAAAGGTAAGTGACTTTTAACAGGCATTACAATGTAAGGTTTGTAAGATGCAGACGTGAAACCTGTAACAATAAGAGCACACAAGCCGAGAGGGGAGAAATGGAAGCATATTATTGTAAGGTCCTTGCGCTACATGTGAAGAGAAACAACTTCACTCGCAGATGGGCTGTGGTAAGTTACAGACATAAACCCCAAATCCTGAAGCAACCACTGAAATAACAGAACAAGGAGTTATAGCTAATCAGCCAACAGAGGACATAACATGGAATAAAAACTTGTCACTTAATTGGAAAGAAGGGAGAAAACGAGGAAAGTAAAAAAATAAACAAAAAAAATTCCAAAGAATGGATGGTACAAAAAAAACCCCAAAACAAACCAAAACAGCGAGATAGTAGGTTTATACCCAACTACACAAAACATCACATTAAATGTAAATGGTTTAAATACTCCAATGAGGAGGTAGGGATTGTCAGACCAGATCCTAAAAATGGGCTGAAGTGGCACAGAGATCTGCCTCTGCCTCTCTAAGCCTCAGTCTCCTCATCTATAAAATGGGTCTTAAAGTTGTCTACCCCGTGGACCTCTTACAAGGATGCAGTGAGATTCCGTGTATCATTCACCACAGGGCCTGCCTGGTACTCCCTAAGTATCTGATACGTGGCAGCTAGGATGGGAAGGTACAGGGACATCCTTAGGGGACAGGACACAGGGAGAGAGTGAACAGAAATGGGTCCCCATCCTCTCAGAGTTGGAGGAGGTGGGGTTCAGACCCCTCCCCCTCCAAGCGGGGCTTGGAGCACACAGCAGGTGCTCTGAAAAACACTTCAAGTTTCTAATTGGAGACTCGCAGTCCACCCCAGATGCTCCAGTTTTCTCAGCTCTGCGAGATACAATTATTCCAGGCCCATTGCAACGCCTTGGCCCCTGAAACACCATCTGCAGATCTGGTCGACGAGAAGCGCTACAGATTTCTCCTTCCTCCCGAACGGCTCGCCACACCCCTGCCAACACGCCGCCCTGCGTTCTCTCCCGAAGCAGGTCTCCTCAGAACGATAAAACATTTAAATCTTTTTTCCGGGAATTGGGAGTACAAGGCAGGCCCCTCAGTTAAAAAAACATTTGAGATAATAGATGATTTGTATGTTTATGGTAATTCTGGCTTCAAGGAAGAGGAGCGGCCCCTGGCTGGGGAAAACATTCTCTAAGCAGCAGGCTGCCAGCCTCCCTAGAGCCCTCTTTTCCTGGGCAGTGCCAGGTTCCTCCGGCGGACAGCGGAGGGCGGGGGGAGGGGGGGCTTCTGCCGGTTCCGTGCAGACCCCTTGGAAAGATCCCCGAGTCTAGCTGGGACCCTCCCAAGAGCTAACACACGTGCTTCTTCGACACCACCAGATGTCTTTTGTCTTTTTTTCCCCTCCCTGAAAAATGATTAAAATGCAAATTAACTGTGAGCCTCCCAAGGCCCAGGAGAGAGAAATGGAGAAAGGGGGACTGGTGGGGGATGTATCGGCTTCTCAGCTATGATTAGACCACACCTCACATGTTGTTTTCCAGAAAGACCCACCCACGGTCAACACAATGTGCCAGGTGTGACGGTGCCCTCCCGCCAGCGGCAGGGTGGGGGTTCTGCGAGCCAGGCTAAGGGGAGGGGAGGAGGAGGGTCCTCTGTCTGAGCAGAGGGAGCCTCGTCGGGTGTCTCCAGCAGGTACGGGCCCACCACCCTCCGCCAGGCCTCCTCACCACCCCCCACCCCCACACCCCATGACTTTCAGCCTCTCCGGGACCTTACCAGGTAGGACCTATCACGTTGACAATGTGGAAGGTCATTTTGTGGGTCAAAATTGGTCAAGTATCAGCAGCTTCTATGGCTGCACCCAACCAAGTCACGGCCTATCGCCCAGTAATAACTGACGTCTCTCCAGGCTTGGCCACTGACCACAAGGTTTTGTCTGGCTCTGTCCACCCACTGTCCAGTCCAGAGAGCTTATACCAGTGGCCGCAGGATGAACCCGGCCCAGACACCTGCTCTGTTTGGTCCACGGAGCAGCCAGCCCCCCGAGAACAGCTGCCACCCACTCCTGTCCTGCCTCCTGGACGCCCACACTGCCCCCACATCGGTGGGTGAGATCTGATCCCCTCCCCTTAAATCTGGGCTGGCCTCGGGACTCCCGACCAAAGGGAAGCAGAGTTAGCCACCTGCTGGCACTTCCGAGGCTCGGGCATAAGCGGTCTGGCAGCTCCCACCTGGGGATGCTTCTTGGAGGGGCGGCAGCGCCGCACAGGAAGTGCAAGGTCCCCGAGGCCAGCCCACGGGGAGGGGCCCGGCTGCCTGCAGGCCGACCCGCCGAGTGGAGAGAGCCGCCAGGTGGCTCGGCGGCGCCAGGCGTGTGGGTGAGGAAGCCACGGAGCCCCAGCTGATGCCATCAGAGTGGGGCCACGCTGCCCGAGTCCCTCCCACACCCCGGGGCCACACAGTCGTGAGCCAGAGACAAAGTATTGCTTTAAGCCACCGAATATGTGAAATAAATAAGCAAGAAGTAACTGAAACTGCTCGCATCATGGTTGGTTGGTTAAAAAAATTAATTAGCTGCCAAGGTCTGAAAATCTAGGCTGCAGGTGCAAATCAAATGTTCAGTTTCCTTGAACACCCGGAGGACCTGCAGCCCTGGCCCGTGTGTCTGGGTGGCTCCGGTGAGGGGCTGCAGCCAGACCCCCACCCTCCGGGTCACCCCGTCCTGTTCCCGTCCATGAAGCCCCCTGCCTGGCCCCAGTCTCCCTGGTCTCGTCCCCGCCTTGGCCCGATCACAGGGGAACTTACACCCCCAGCAGGAGACACCGTGTCCAGCCCCGTTCCATCCCCAGCCGTCATGCACAATGTGTCCCCTCCGCCTGGGACAGCCTCTCACGTTGTCTCTGTGACAGCTATGCGACCCTCAAACTAGGCTCAATTCAAACCTCCAGGAGCCTCCCCTGACTTCCGGGGCTGGGTAGGGAGCCACCTCTGGGCCCCCAGGGCATCTGTGTCTACCCCCTGACCCTGTCACATAGGGCCTGTGACCCCTCCCTCCCTGGCACTCCAGGTAGGGAAGGCATGGCAGGCAGGGCACATCTGCTGAGGGACTAGATGAGCGGCTGGGAAGGTGACTGCGCCCCCATTTCACAGGTGATGAAACTGAGGCCCCAACCAGGGCTCGGTCCACTGCCTCTCGAAGACCAGTAGCCGCTAACACAAGAACCACGATCTCAATTCTCCATGGGTCTTCAGACCCTGCCATGGGTTGAATCGAGTCTCCCCAAAAGATATATAGAAGTCGTAAGTCCTGGTACCTGTGAATGTGACCTCTGGAAAGGGGACCTCTGCAGGTGTAATCACGTTAGGATGAGTTCATGAGGGTGGGCCCTCGTGCAACAGGATGGGTGTCCTGATGCGGAGAGACACAGAGACAAGGGAGGATGGAGGCCGAGATGGCAGCGAGGCACCTACAAGCCAGGGAGATGGAGGACTGCCTGCCAGCAACGCCGTGGTGCTGGGAGGGAGGCGCGGACCACCCTCTGCCCGTGGCCTTCTGACTTGCCACGGCCCCGCCGACCCCCGGTTTCAACGTCCCGTCTGCCCACCTGGAAGAGACAATGTTTCCGCTGTTTGAAGCCACTCAGCAGGGCAATTTGCTTCAGCAGCCCCAAGAAATGAACACCGGCCTCTCCGATGACTTATTTTAAAAATGTACATAATCAGAGGATCCGTGAGCCTCTGAAGCTGATGCGTAGCAAGGCCCCCTCCCCCCTGCCCCGGCTCTTCTGCCTTGTGGCTGAGCCTCCCCGGATCCCCGTCCCCTCCCCGTCTGTGCTGAGGGAACCGTAAAGACCCCCGCCCCAGGCTCCAGGTTCCCCACCTGTGGCAGGTGTGCTCTGGAGGGAGAAAGAGCCTTAGCTTTGGAGCGGGTTCCCAGGTTATATGATCTGGATCTCTCTGTTTGAAGTTGCTGAATCCAGGCTGGGGTGACTTCCAGGGGCCACGTGACTTTAATGACCTAAAAGGGACCGAAAGGCCAAGGATCTGTTCCATCCCGAGAAGGGGAGGGAGGGGGGCAGCCCGGTAGTGAGGATTTAAGCCCCAGGTCTCACCCTTGACCATGTCCTGCAATCCACTGGGGAATGGAGAGGAAACCCTGACCTCCGCCCCCGCCCCTGACTCTGCAGGCAGGGCCTGGGGTGGGGGTGGGGTGGCAGGACCGCTAGGAGCTCCCAGGGGCTTCCAATGGCGGCACCATCTGGGGACACCACGGTTTGTTTGGGCTGGTGACTGAAGGGACCGTGCGGGACCAAACTAGACCGGGCTCATGCTGTGGGTGAGCTTGTGTTACCAGGGTCGGGGGAGAGGGGTTACAACTTAGAGACACGGGGACAGGCACTCCTTGTCCCTGTGGTTCGTCCCCTGTGCTGGCCCAGCACACAGTAGGCGCCTTCCCTGTCCGTCCCCTTCCTGCCGTAGGGAGGCCCCGGAGCCTCTGCACCTCTGCAGCGGGAGGGCGTCCTTAGAGCAGGAGCCACCCACACGTCACGGCGTTCCCAGGGGAAGAGGCTTGGGTTTGGGGCTCCCACGGAAGGCTCTGCTTCCTTTGGTCGATTCACCCACCTGTCAAGCAGAAGTCGCTCCTGACCCCACCCTCCCTCCCTCCCTCCCTCCTGGGTCCTCCCCCGGGGCTGGGGTTTTCCCCAAGCCAGCGCTTCAGCGACAAACCGTCCCTGCTCAGGGACCTGCAGCGGTGCCCATTGCTAACTGCCTGAGTGACTGTCTCCTTTTACCTGGCAGTGCCTTCTGTCACCTGGCCCTGGCTGCTCTCTGCCGGCTCTCCGGGGCCCTGCCCTCCTGCTCCCCGGGGACTCTGGGACTGTGTTTGGGGCCTCGCTCCTTCGCGCCTCTGCCTAGCACGCCCCGGTCGCCAGGCCTGCAGGGGGAACCTGCCTGGTCCGATCCACCAGCGTGTCCGTCCTCAGGGTCCCGACAAGGGCAGGTGCTCAGGAGGAGAGCACCCGGCACTGAATTCGCTGTTTCCTGAGAACGCCCTTCCCTGCACACGCCTCTGGTCTGGCCCTCGCCCAGTCATCTAACAGACAGACACCTGTGGAGGACCTACTACGTGCCAGCCTCCTCGGTCACCCTCGCTGGAGATGGCCTGGCTCGTCCCTTCCCCCGCAGCCTGGGAGCAGCCAGCGAGGAAGTCCACGCCCCGCTCCACTCTGTGCCCCAGCGTCCCCGTCCCCTTGTCCGACACAGAGTGTGGCCCACGGCAGGCACTCGACACCTGCTGAACAGGTGGGTGGCGGCGGCACTGCCATTCCTCTGTCAAACCGCCCACTGCTGCTGCGTGGGGACAGTCACCCACACCTGGCGGCCACTGCACACTCAGAGCATGTGCAGAGCCCCCACGCTGGCTGAGTACTGTTGACGCTTCAGACAAAGGAGTAAAAGTCCCAGCCGCATGGGGCAGGGAGACACCGGGACGCCACCCGCCGCCGGAGCACGGCGCACCACGGCCAGACCGCTTCCCTGGGGAGAGGAGGAGATGGGTCGTCTTTCAATGCCCGCCCTGCCCGGGGCACTGTGTCTTCGGGGTGGAGCAGCGAGGTGGGAAGCCGGGTCTGAGCACCACAGGTGTGCAGACCCAGGTTGGAAACCCAGCCCTTCCCCTCACCCACGGCGCGTCCTGGGAGAATGACCGAACCAGGTGGATATAAGACGGGAGACAGCAGCACCCAGGCCGCCGACCTGCAAGGACTCACTGTGGGAAAGGGCGCGCGTGCCCGGCGTCTGGCACACAGCAGGTGCGCAGTAACCCTTAGTGTCTCTCCCCACTGGGTGTCACTTCGTGTCCCTGCTCCTTTCTGGACTGAGCAGGTAATTAGTGCCCAAACCTCTGTCCATGGGAATAAAACGACCACAGGAGACTTCAATGATAAACAAACAAACAAAAAAATCTCCATGCAGTTTCAGCCTATAGGTGCTGAAAACCCCTATGTTTATGTTGCCCTGTTACCATAGCAACTCACGCTGCTCCAGCCAGCCCCGGGGTTAGCAGAGATCAATTTATCTTTTAGCCGCAGAAACGCCAGCTGTTTGTGCAGTGGGGTTCGGGGGGGGGGGGAAGCGCGGACTCGGGGTGAGCGCCTGTCCCCTCCAGAAAGGAACCCACTGAACCCACCTCGGTTTCCACGCAGCCACGGCCCCACCGTGCAAACTGACGCCCACGTGACCATGCTTTGAGCGTGGAGTTCGAAGGAGGAGACAGAAAAATTCAGCACAGACGGCCAGCGTTGCTCACGGGAGCAGGCAGCATGGTGGAAAACCCGTCAAGTGGCAGCCAGGGAGTGCATGGGGGTTCCCTGGGGCCAGTTGGGGGGACCCTGCACCCGTTCGTGCCTGCATCTGGGGACTCGCTGTCCCTACAGCCTAGGTTTTGCCGTTACTTTTTGAGCAGGCTTCCACCGCAGTGAAGTTTGGGGGAAAAAGGAAACCGTGTCTTCAAACTCCGCTCCCTGGACAATGAAACGGCAGCAGGTGGGCCCTGCCACACACCCAGGGGGCAGAGGGAACCTCGGGGCCCTTCCCGAGTCTGGGCTCCCAACACAACCACAGAAGCTGCGGGACCTACTCCCCCGGAGCAAACACGGCCCTTCCCCGGAGTGGGGCTGGGTGCCGGGAAAGGCCACAGACAGCTGGGGAGAGCGGGTGTGTGTGCCTTTGTTCTGGTTCAAGAGAGTTACGGCAGGCACAGACACAGCAAGATCGCCCAACCTCAGAACTCCGGGGGGGGGGGGGGTGGGGGGGGGTTCCTGAAGACCAAGCGATGAGAAGGCATCTGTTTTCCCCGCCGCTGGGAACCTGTTTTGCATCAAGAGAAGAGTTATGGTCC
Source organism: Phyllostomus discolor (assembly GCF_004126475.2). Lineage (NCBI taxonomy): Eukaryota > Metazoa > Chordata > Mammalia > Chiroptera > Phyllostomidae > Phyllostomus > Phyllostomus discolor. The sequence continues at coordinate 212,230,553 of NC_040903.2, read as the reverse complement.
CCAGCGCTGATGGCCACAGACTCAGCACAAAGCAAAACAGGATAAAACAAATGATCTCTGCCCAGCGCTTGGCAGGTCACAGAGCAGCCAGCCACCTTGCTCCGGTTCCGGTCTCGCTTCAAGAGGAGAGAGCGGAGTGGGGAGCAAGTGACGGATTACCAGGTGCCTCCGGAGGAGAGAGGTTGCCTGGCCATCCAGATGCACACACCTGGGCTGCTCGGGCTTGGGGTACCCGAGGGGGCCAGCAGGTGGTGTTGGGGGCGGGGAGGAGAGGGACGCGGCGCCTCCCATTGCCCAGGCCCCTCGCAGCCTGGGAAGCAGTGAACCCAATGAGCTCGGAGCGCAAGGCCTGCCCCACCACTGGGGAGCCGAGCTCGCCATCCCGGACGCGCGCACCAGGTGGGGATGCCCCAGCTCTGGACAAAGGACAGGGACGTGGATCCCCGGTTGGTGCCACAGCCCGGCCCGAACCCTCCCGCGCACCCAGCACCAGTGTGGAGGGCGAGACCATAGCCCCGGACCTGCCCAAACTTGGCGGCGTGGGGCGCGCGGGGAAGGCGTCCCGTTACCTGCGCGGCCATAAAGGATAGATCCATGGTGTCACTGTTGTCGCGGCTGCTGCTGCCGCCCGTGCTCGAATCGTCACTGCTGCTGCTGCGCTGCTGCTGATGCCGCTGGTCCCCGCTTGCACAGCTGGCCCGGAGGGAACCGAGCAGCTAGCAGGCGCCCTCGGACTCCGCAGCTACAGCGCGGACCTCAGCAGCCGCGGCGCGGCGGCACGTCCCCAGCTCCGTGGGCGCCCTAGGCTGGCTCAGCGCTCTCGGCTCCACACGGAGACTGGGAGGAGGGCCCGGAGTACGGGGGCGGGGTGGGGCGGGGTTGGGAGGGGGGAACTGGGTGCCCCTCCACGTGACCACGTCCAGCCCCACCCCCGAGGGCGGGGCGGCGGAATCCCTGAGCTCTCACTATCGCGTTTCTGTGTGGGCGGGATGGAGAAACTGAGGCCAGACGCGGCCCAGCTGGTCGGTGCTGGAATCAGACTTGAGCCCAAATCCAGGGCTCTTAGTGTTCTCTTCCCCTGCTATTGAGGCCAGCCCGTAGGGCGCAGCGGGCAGCGCTCTCCTGGGGCTGGCATGCCTGGTTCCTGGTCCTGAAGACCATGACTGGGGTGGCCCAGCTCCGTGCCAAGGCTAAGCGCACAGAGTTGGGCATGCTGGGGGCTCTGGGGCTCGGCAGAAGGAAGTTTAAATGCCAGCTCTGCTCTTCGGTATGGCCTGGGCAAGGTAGCGTCTCTGTGAGCCTGGGCATCCCCATCTGCAACATGAAGACAGCAGAACCTGAGAATTAAATGACAAAATGTATCTGACACGTGGTGTCTTCGAGGCACGGGAGCTGCAACATGGCTAATAAGGCCACAGAGACTGGGCCGGAATGGGGCCTTCCAGGATGGCACAGGGCACAGCCCGCACAGCGGGACACTCTGAGCCTGTTCCCTTACCTCTCTCTCTGGGACCCCAAACCGGGCAGGTGCGGTAGCTAACACGAGGGCAACAGCAGAGATGCCCAGAGGGGCCTTTCTCCTGGTGCGTGTGTGTGTGTCCTCAGAAGAGCTTCTCTAAGCGGCCCCTGGTAAGGGGTGGCTGGTGACCTGACAGGTCTCGGTGAGAATTACTGGGCCCTTCCCGGTGGTGTCCCTCCCCGGCCTTTCCCTCGTCACCAGGAGCGATGCCTCATGGGGCCTGTGAGGGGAGGTGGCCCAGGCACCCGGAGGCTTTGTCCAGGGCAAGTGAGCGGCGGCTCAGAGAGAGGGAGGGGGTTGCTCAAGGCCACCCAGCAGGGGGGAGCCAGCAGGGGCTGGGGGACTGGGACCAGCGCCTCCCTGACTGGTGGAGGCTGCATTTGTGTCCCCTCCAAATGCGTGGGTGGGCGCCCTACTCCCCAGTGTGACTAGTGGGCCAGGGGGCCTGTGAGAAGTAGGCAATGAGGCCAGGAGGGCGGAGCTCTCAGGACGGGATCCCGGCCCTTGTAGGAAGCAACCCCGAACAGGAGATCCTAATGTTAATTTTGTCAAAGCTTATTAATATTTTTTCTACATAAGTATCCCCTGTTTTTTTAAGAAATCCTTCCCCAACTGGAGACCATAAAGATACTCTCCTGTAGTTTTTTATGTTTTATTTTTTGTATTTCAGCCCTTTTGTGACTGGTATTTCTGGGATGGGTTAAGGAAGCCATTTAATTTTTCTCATGCTAATAATCGGTTATCGCGGCCCCTTTCATTGGCCATTCCTGCCCTCTCTGCTTGCCCGGTTTCCATGGGGGGGGAGGGGTGGGGCTGTTTCTCTGCTGTCTGTTCTGTTCCATTAGTCGCTCGTCCCTCCCTCTGTTAATTCCACTCTGATTCTGCCACCCTGATGGTTCACTGTATGTGTCGGCTTGCCTGGGCCGCAGGACTCCGGAGAGCTGGTGAAACTTCATTTCTGAAGTTGCCCACGAGGGTGCTTCTGGAGGAGATGAGCGTTGGAATCGGTGGGCTGAGCAGAGCAGGTGGCCCTCCCGGTGCCTCGGGGCCGCGCACAACTCCCGGCAGGCCTGACTAGAACAGAACGGAAGAGGAGGGTTGGAGTCTCCCTCTGCCTGGCCTCTTGAGCTGTCTTAGATTTTGATGAAATCAAAATTGTGATGTGTGAACAACGACTTCACTGCACTAGTCAGCAGGGGGCAGTAGATGCTGTTGAGTGAGCCTGTGTACTGTGTGGTCGTCTCATTCAAAATGACTGAGTAGAGCAACGAATCTGCATCAAACTGTGTGTTAAGCTTGGATATTCCTCCCCAGAAACTATTCAGGTGATCCAGAAGGCCGCAGCTATGGGCAACTGGTGCCTGGCAGCTTTATTACGACAACGTGCCTGCTCATGCATCACGTCTCGTGCAGAATTTTTGGTGAACCTCAGATCACCCAGGTGACTCTGCCCCTCTACAGCCCAGGTTTGGCGCCCTGTGACTTCTGGCTTTTCCCAAAACTAAAATCAATTCCGAAAGGGAGGGGATTTCAGACCATCGATGAGACTCAGGAAAACATGATGGGGCAGCTCATAGTGATTAGGAGAACTGTGTGAGGTCCCAAGGTGCCTCCTTTGAAGGGGGCTGAGGTGTCATTGTCCTCTGTGCAATGTTTCTTGTATCTTTTTCAATAAATGTTTCTGTTTTTCATAGTACATGCTGGATACTTTCTGGACAGACCTCGTGTGTGTGTGTGTGTGTGTGGGGGGGGGGGGGGCGGCGATTTGGTACTGTCCAAGGTTTCAGGCATCTACCTGGGGGTCTTGCAATGTATCTCTTGTGGATGAGCTACTGTATGTAGAAATATTACTTATTGTATTGTATCAATCCTGCATCCTGTGACCTAGAATTTCTTTCCTGGCCTTGCCCATCGCACTGACCAGAATTGCCGGGACTTCGTTCAGTGGGTGGTGTTTTCCTCGGCTCCCCACGAGGACCCCGGGTGGCAGGCAGGACACTCCCTGGAGAAGGTGGAGAGCCCTGCTCGAGGCAGCTCAGCTGAAAAGCAGAGCATTTGCTCCTGCAGCCCTCACTGCCCACGTGGTGACGGAGGGTCCCCAGGGCTTGAACCGTGACCCGGATGGCAGGCCTGTCCTTCCTCAGGGGTCCCCAGACCCCTCTGCCTCGAGGGAAAAGAGAGAGGGGACAGGGGGAGAGCTGAGGGTGCCTGGTGGTTTGCTCGGTTGGCTTTTGTGCTTTAAACCCAAACCTTCCTGAGCAACACCGGCTGTGTGTCCTTGGGCCAGCCCTTCCTTCTCTGAGCCCCAATGCCTCCATCTCTACAAGAAGCGGCAAGCGGGGCCATGCTCATCTCGAGTCCGTTTTGAAAGCCCGCCGTGTCCCGGCGGTGAGCAGGCCCACTTGGTCACAGCGCCCTTGAAGAGAGAGAACCCCCCCCCCCCCCACTGGTCACCGCTTCAGAGAGAGAAGGACGGCCAGGCGGTGTCAGAAGCTGCCGACGAAAACTCGGCGTGAAGGGTCTTTAAATCACTCCCCTGATGTGTAGCTTTCACATGTGAAACCGCTCTACGCGTACAGATTCAAGAGTCACGGCACACACGTGCACCGAGTAACCGGAACTACGCTCAGGACAGAGAATACACGCCGCGCGCCCCTACACTGTCCCTCCGATCCCTTTGCGCGTAACCCCGCCCCCTCCCCCAGCCTGCAGGTGGCCCACCCCTGCGCAGGGCGCGTCTCTCCCTGCCGCCTGGATTTGTCTTTCCCGGGCGTTTCTGCAGACGCAACCCCGTCGAACGTGCCCTTCTTCTCCCTGGCTTCTCTCGTTCGGCACTTTGTGTCTGAGAGTCGCCCGCGTTGTCGCGGGTACTGGCGGTTCCGTTTTCGTTCTCGGGCAGCGCCGTGGTGTATGGATTCTCCGCGGCTGGTCTGCCCACGCTCCTGTCGGTGGGCATTGGGCTTATGTCCCGTTTAGTGAAGGACCTGTGAGTGTGTGTGTGTGCAAGTCTTTGTTCAGATGTTGCATGTTCATTTTCTCGGATAGTAATGTAGGAGTGGGTTTTCCACTGGAAAGAAATTGCCCAACTGTTTAGAAAGCGTCTGAACGTTTTTCATTCCCACCAACGGTGTGTGAGAACTCCGGTTGCTTTGTGTCCTCGCCGACACTTGGTGTTCTCATTGTTCTCATTCAGTGGTTCTAGTCGGTTTTCAACCTGTGTCTCTGATGACCGACGGCTGAGCACATTGCCTGCGTGCTCATCATCGGCCCTTCGTGCATTTTCTCCTGCGAGGGGTCCGCTCCAATCTTCTGCCCATGTTGAACACTGGATCACTTGTCGGTTTATTATCGAGTTGCGAGAGTTCTTTTTTTTTAAGTCAGATTCACTATCATTCTTTTTATTTTAAAGATTTTATTTATTTATTTTTAGAGAGGGGAAGAGAGGGAGGAGGAGGGAGAGAAACATCAATGTGTGGTTGCCTCTCACATGGCCCCCACTGGGGACCTGGCCTGCAACCCAGGCATGTGCCCTGACTGGGAGTCAAACCTGTGACCCTTTGGTTCACAGCCCACACTCAGTCCACTGAGCTATGCCAGCCAGGGGGTTGGGAGAGTTCTTTATATGTTTTTGGTACCAGGTCTCTGTCAGATCTGTATACTGCAAATATTTTCCCTCAGTCTGCATGCACCTTTTTTTCATTTTCTTAATGGTGTTTTTCACAGAAAAATTCTTAGTTTTAATACAATCTAATATACTTTTTTCCCTTTTATGACTCATGACTTTTGTGACCTAAGAAATATTTGCCTACCTCAAGAAAATAAAGATTTTCTCCCTTTTTCCCTCCAGAAGGTTTATAGCTACAGCCTTTATGTTTATATCTATGACCTATTTTTGGTTTTATATATGACACGAAGCTTGAGGTTCGTTTTTTTTTTTGTCTTTCCCAAAAGAATGTCTAATTGTGCCAGCACCATTTATCGTAATGACTTCTCCTCTCTTCTCTTAGTCCTGAATCACCCAGGACTAAGACTAGATTAAAGGAGACACACCATTTAAGGTGGCACTCGCTCTCAAGTGCCAACTCTGCACTTGTTCGACCTTGAGAGTGTGTGTTTCCTTAAATGTTGGTGCCTGGGCACCTTGCCGGCCCCACTCACTGACCCCTAAGCACCTCACAGATCAGTACATTATAAATGTCACTCCCTTCTCTCTAACCGAGCCTGCGGGACCTGCAGGTGTGCAATGATCCAGTGAGGGCTTGACGAACCCTGTCCTGAGCTCCAGCCGGGCACAGCCACCTGTCAACTTACTCAGCACCTTCTCCCGTGTGGCTGATGGCAGCTCAGATTTAACCCGGGCAGCAATGAGCTACGTGTCCCCTTCCACCCGGCAGCATCACCACAGATAACGGCACTACCCCGGCCCCATGGCACAACGGTCCGTGTTGCACAATGGTGCCTGTCGCGTACTGCATGGGGTGCCTGGCAGGCAGGCGAGGGTCTGGTTAAACCCAGCTGAGCTCCTCTGGTGCACTCCTGTGCTCAGGGGCGGGGCTGTGCCTGTCCACGGGAGGGAGGGGGGCCTTTGCTTATTCCCCAAAGGCCCGGCAAGGGGCAGCAGACCCAGGAGTCATCCTGCAGGCTTCCCTCTGCCTCGCACCTGCTCTTGGCTCCCAACCTGCTGGTTCACTGTGCTCCGGCCGTGCAGGGCTTTCTGTCCCGGCCGCACACCAAGTGTGTTTCCCTTCAGGCGCACAACAGTCTGTGCTCTTCCTTCTGCCTGGAACTTTCTTCCTCTACGATCTTCCTTTTGATGGTTCGGGGTGTGTTTCAAAAACCACCTCCTCCAGGAAGCCTCTTCTAGTTTAACTAAGTTGTTTGCAAAATACTAATGATGATGATAAGAGCTCCTTATTCTACCGTTTCCAAAACAGCCCTCCATTTGGGAACCAGTTTTCTTGTTGGGAGAGGCACCCTGCCGTGGGCCCTGAGTGTCCCCCAGTTTTTTCAGGCCGTCTGCAGGCTTCTGGTCCTGGCAGCTGGGTGTGGGGACAGGGAAGGGGCACATCTTTGCACAGTCCACTCGGAGGACGTGGGTTCCAGGGACGGGCTCCAGGCTGCTGGGGTGCCAAGTCCTGGATGCATAATTCATGTGCGCAGAGCACGTGGGATCCTGGGATGCGGGACATTCCGTTCCTTCAGAGCTTCTCGGCCTGAAGGGCACAGCAGGAGGGCCTGGCCCTGGTCCTTGGAGCCTCATCTGGGACTCAGGTGGAGAGGGCGGGGGTCACAGGGACCCTGGGGCGAGGCCCTCCCTTCCTGGAAGGCCCTTCCTTACAAGGGTTCGGGAATTTGTGAGCTCTTCACTGAGTGCCTGGGTGAGTTATTTAAGGCACATCCCTGTGGTGGAGCTGGCCCAGGACCCCTCTTCTTTTTACCAGGTGGACAAAATGGGGGCAACAGCAGGGACCGCAAAATACACAGGAGACCCTGCTGTCCTTGGAGACTGGCTCAGATCTCTCAGTCAGACCCTTTTCTCCCTGGCCATTCACCACAGGGGCTCCCCCAGCGTCTTTCAAACAGCGACCCCCACAGCAGTCTGCAGGTCACCGGGGACCTTGCTGACAGGCAGATTCCTCCCAAGCCAGGTTTTCTGGGCGCAGACTGTGCGAGCAGGATGGTGCACGCTCCCCAGACGCTTCTGACGCTGGCCCGTCTGCCCTCCAGCCCAAACGCACCTCCTCTTCCCCAGGCCGCCCCGTGACTCTGTAATGGAATCGCCATCCAATTCCACTCAGTTTCCGAGGTCTTTACTGAGCACCGACGTTAAGGATGACGTAGGCAATTACTTAACCTTTCTGGGCCGGGGTTTTCCATCTCTAGACGTGGGGAGTCGAATGAGAGGATGAAGAGCATGCCCAGCGCGCCCGGGCACAGGGCGGACACACGGGCAGGGGGAGGGGGGAAGGAAGGTGTGAATTTTACATGGCGTTGCTCGCCTGCTGTGTTTATTTGAGTTTATTCAAGTTTTTCTTGAACAAACGCACCAGAGGACCCCAGAGTGATACAGGGTGCAGCCAAGAGGGGGACCCCAAATAGAGATTTAGAATGGGGTCCAGAACTCAGGGTGTTCAGGAGATATTAGAAAGATATACAGGATGTACTCACCCCTCCCCCCACCCCCAACAGGTGTGAGTTGGGGGAAGGGACACATGGAGCAGGAACATGCAGGGCTGTTTTGTACAGCAACAGCTTTGCAGCTGACCTCTGGAGTGGTCATTTAACACACCTATAACCTTTAACTGGTTTCATGGATATGTTAAATAGCTGTGGCCATGCTTTGAGCCAGGGGAATGGGAGGGACTTCCACCCAAGATGTAACTGGGAGGCAACTCCCCCTGGTTACAGCGCCCGTGTGGGAGCTTGGAGAAGATTGGCTCCACGCCGTTGGGCCACGCCTGCCCGGACTCACGATGGCAGCCCAGTAAACTTGGAATAATACAGGAACAGGTGTAACTGATTGTAACTGGCAGGTGTAACTGATTGTAGGAGGAGTCAGAAATGGGGGTGCAGAGGAAGATTGTCACAGGGATTTAAACCCAGACACAGCAGTCATTGAGGGGGAACCACGTGGCTGTGGCAGTGAGGGGAGAACCATGCAGCTTTGGGGTACGCCCTTTGGCCACATGGCCTAGGAAGCAGGAGAGACTTTGCTGGAAGAAGGGTGCAAAGACTTTTGTTGGTGGGCCATGAGAAGGTGCCCCATAACTTTGGGTTAATTGGAGATCCTGCCTGGATGGTGACATAGCTGATGGTGCTAGAAGCCTGAATCATGGATGTCTACTTCTTTTCCTGAGACACGGTACCCCAGTTTAAGGCAGCGGGAGAAGGAAGGACTGTGTGCATCTGTGGGTACCCTAAAGGACTTGGATATTTTAATGAAGACATTAGGTCACTACTTTAAGTCTGTATAGCTTTAAATAAACATTTCCTTTCATTTCCGCAAATCACTGGCATTGAGAGACGTCTTTCCTCTGGCGGTGGACAGGTGAACCTAGTAGGGGGTCCTTTCAGTAACAGTATATCGTACCCCCTCGGCCCTGTTCTGTAACAAGAGCGGGAGGTAGGACGGTTTCTTATTTACCCACGAATTGCACAGTGTCTAGCCATGCCTGGCTTCAGCGAGGTGCTGTGAGGATGTTTCCTAAATGAACAAACTAATGAGCTAATGAGCATTTATGGTTGAACAGAGGAATGGGCGAAATGAAGTAGGAGGATGTAGGGAGTAAAATGTCTCCTTCTGTCCCGCTCCGTGGCCTGAGCTGCTTTCCTTTTGTTACAGAACAGACCCCGGGGTGGGGGGTGAATGATATACTCTTGCCGAATGGACCCACCTTTGTGCTCCAGGGGTCCCCCACCCCATACTAGGTTCACCTTGCCCGCCGCCAGGGAAAGACGACTCTCAATGCCAGAGACTGGTGAAAAGGAAAGGGATTATTTACTTAAAGAGTTATACAAACTTAAGAGTAATGACTTCATGTCTTCATTGAGATCCCAAAGTCCTTTAGAATACCCACACACGCACAGTCCTTCCTTCCTTCTCTGCCCAGTCCAGGGAACTGTATCTCAGAAAAAGGAATAGAAGTCCGTGGTTCTGCTCTGCCCAAGCCACATGGTCCCAAAAAGACCCCCCATGGCTGCCACACCTGGGTTTAAATCCCAGCACCAGTCTTCTTCTGCAGCACCATTTTTGACTCCTTCCAAAACTGGCCACACCTGCCAGCATTCCCATATTCTCCCAGATTTCCTGGGCTGCCACAGTAAGTCCGGGCAGGTGTGGCCCTGTGGTGTGGAGCCAATCATCTCCAAGCTCTTACACAGGCTCTGTAACTAGGGGAGGTTGCCTCCCAGTTACACCATGGGTAGAAGTGACTCCCATCTCCCTGGCTCAAAGCATGGCCACAGCTGTTTAACATGTCCATTAAGCCAGTTAAATGTTGTAGATACGTTAAATGACCACTCTAGAGGTTATCTGCAAAACTGTTGCTATTCAAAACAGCTCTCAATGGCCCTGCTCCCTGAGTCCCATCCCCCAGCTCAGACTCGTGGGGGTGAGGACATCCTATATCTATGTATTCTTCTAATATTTCCTGGACACCGAGTTCTGGACCCCATTACAAACCCCTCTTTGGGCCATCCCCTGCCCCCGGCTGCATCCTGCTACACTTTCCCGGGCACACACACTAGGGCTGATATTTCAAATGAAAGGGTGCCGGACACCAGAGCTCCCTGGTCGCTCCCACCCCTTCCTGGGAAGTGGGGCGCTCCTGCTGCAAGGGGAGAGCAAGGCGTGCCCCACCCACACCCCCAGCCCCATTTCTTAATACGAGGGCAGAGGGGCCTCACGAATCATTCTTCCACTGTACAACCTTTCCTAAGCTCCTACCAAGAGCCAGGCCCTGTGCAGGCTCCCAGAGGGATGGGCCCTCCCTCACTGGGCCCTCGTTTCTCTGGCAGAGAATGTGCCGGGTTGACAAATGGAGACGAGGCCGTCGCCCACGGTTACACAGTTCGGGTCTGCACTGTCCAGTAGGGCGGCCCCTGGCCTCGAGTGGTTACTGAGCCCTTGAAATGTGCTCAGTCCTAACTATGTGTAAGATGCACACAGGATTTTGGAGACTCAATATAAATAAGTAACGATTTTTAATATCTATTACAGGTTGCAATGATAACATTTGGGATACAACGGGCTAAATAAAGTGTATTATTAAAATCACTGTCACCTGTGTCTTTAGCTTTTTTTAAATGTGGCTTCTAGAAAATGTGACGTTGCAAACGTAGCCTGCGTCCTGTTTCTACCGAGAGCACCGGCAGCGACAGTTCAGAGCGAAAAGCCCGTCTGTGACGCTGGGTGTGATGCAGGAGGGCCGGCGGGGTCTGGGCCCATTGTGCAGCCTCCCAGGATGGGCTGGTTTGGGGCAGGCAAGCAGGAAACAGGACAGACAACTTGCCTCCAGCCGGGATGCAGTTTTCATCAGAATAACCTCCACGCGGACAGAACAGAGAGACACTTCCAGTCTAGCCAGGACCATTTCATGGCCTGGGGTAGACAATGGCCCACTCAACCCTGGCATCTCAGATCACATCGATTACAGGTTAAAATGATAATATTTGGGATACAACGGGCTAAATAAAGTGTATTATTAAAATCACCGTCACCTGTGTCTTTTGCTTTTTTTAAATGTGGCTTCTAGAAAATGTTACGTTGCAAATGTAGCCTGTGTCCTGTTTCTACCGACAGGGGGATGGGGTGTGGAACACTTAGCCTCAGAAATCCCACGAGCCCCTCAGAAATCCAGGCACAGAGAACAAGGCGTCTGTCTCCCTGTCCCCAAAGCCCCAGCTGAACCCCCCCCCCCCCCCCCCCGCATGCACCCACACTGGCTCCTCTTCTTAGGAAACTTCCCAAGCACCAGGCACCGTTCCCAGAAGATAACGGCTGTTTTTGCTGCCTCTGTTCGCTGCGCCTCCAGACTCTGATGGACTCATTTTAATTAAAGCGCTGATTACATCGGGCGGAAATGGTGGGGGCCTGCGGGTCTGCTGGGCAGGCAGCAAGACCGTGACGTGGGAAGAAGCTCTTCCTCCTCCAGCCCCGCCCGCCCGGGGCAGCGGTGTCCAGCTGCCTCCGGTAGCCAGTGACGACGATGACCGATGATCGCCATGAAGCGGTCACGGGGCCACCAGGCCGTCCGTTTCCCATGTGAACATTTCCCAGCCCCTTGGTGCCCATCACGGGGCTACTCCTAAGAGCTGCCCGCACCCCCCCCCCCCCCGAGGGCGAGGTGTCTGGGCGTTGGAGTCGCCGTTCCGAGAAGAGAAACACCTTCCCCACCGCTGACGCTGACAGAGTGATCAGGGCGGGGCTTGCGCTCAGCACCTGTCGGTGATCTGCCCGCAGCCACCGCTGCACAGCCCCACTCCCGGGAGGGGCGTGTCGCTAGGGGACTTGCCCAGAGCCCGGCCACCGTCTGCCTCTGCCTCTACCAGCTGACACGACCTCTGCTGGGGCCGTCGTCTCTGGCCTCAAGGACAGTGAGGGTTTGATGAGCATCGGCAGTCTGCGGCAGCTCCGCACTTGCCCCAGGTGGAATGTCCCTTAGCTGGTGTCTCAGCCCTGCTCCAGCGGCAGACGGGCGGTTTATGAGCCACAGAAGTTTATTCTCACAGTTCTGAAGGCTGGGATGTCCAAGATCACGGTGCCAGCTGGTTCTGTGTCTGGGGAGGACCGACCTTCTGGGTCAGAGAGGGCCACCTTCTTCTTGCTACGTCCTCAAACGGGCGTGGGCAAGGGTGGGGGGAGAGGCCAAGTGCGAGAGCGCCAGGGAGGGCAGGCTCTCTGATTTCTGTCTTCTTCTAAGGGCCCCGCGGTGACGACCTTATCTAACCCCAATTAACCCCTGAACGCCTCATCCCCAAACACCATTGCACCGGAGTTCAGGGATTCGACGTACCGAATTCCTTTTGGGGGGTGGTGCAGTCTAGTCCAGAGCAACGATGTTATTTCAATGTCCCAGATGTGTCCATTGGGAGCACCTTCAAGCTGGTTTCCATGTTTCTTGTACATGTTTTTATCTCTTTTTATTTTAAGTACTTACTTGGGAGACACAGCTGAGTATTCAGACCCACATCCCACTGTTCTGCCCCAGCCTGTGGGCCCGACCTGCTAGGGCAGCTGGGGTTAAGAAGCCAAGATCTGGAATCGCTGGGCTTTGGAGCCCGGAGCGGGGTGAGCAGGGCAACACCCACCACTCCAACAACCTCGGGAGACGCTCTGGGCCCCTCGTCTGGGACATGCAAACACTTCCCCTTGTCTTGCCATCTTATTTTTAGCTTCGGTGCACCTCGTGCAGAGATGCGCAGTGAGTGAGACAGTCGTGCCGAGTGTCCGAGAAACGGATTGGCGTCTAATGTCCCCAGCGGCCGGGACCCTTGAGGAAGGTTGAAAGGGGACGTGTCCCCTCTCCTGCCCCAGCAGGAGGCCGCCAGTGAGTGAGTTCCACGCTGGAGCCCTCTGGTCTCAGGAATCCCAGCTCCTGAGTTTCAGGATTGAACGGGTTCGAGAGGGGGAGGGGCTGTTTGCTTCTGAGCTCCGGGCTGGGTGAGAGACAGACTCTCCCCCATTCCTGGAGTGGACGGGCAGGGGCCCTCTTGCCACGAATGGCCACCCTGGGCTGGGACGGTGACCTCAGGGACCAACCGTGAAGGAGAGACCCAGGTCTCTCCCCATTTTATGGTCTGAATAGGCCCCCAGTTTTTTGAGGGCAGTAGTGGGTTGCCCTCTGACCTCGGCTCTCTGAGGGTACAAGAAGGGTTATGATGAACTTACAGGCTGTCCAGCATTTCCGTTGTACAGCGGGGAGCAGTCCAGCGCCCCGGTTGGGTTCCTACATCCTGCGTGGGGGCTGCAGCAGAAACCTATGAGGCTCCAACCGACTTTTGTGTGAACTGGGAGACCATGAACCTCGCCAGCCGGCTGCCACCGCTGCCGGCCCAAGACCCCTCCTGCTCCCTCTACGCCCACCCCACCTCTCCCCGCGCCAGTGGGAAACCGCAGGGAACTCTGCATCCATCCAGCACCGAGCACAGTGTCGCTGTGAGGTGTATTTTAGGACAGTGAATACATCAAAACAGTGAAATAATTCAATTCATTTGTGTTCGAACGTCTGTGTTTCCGAGCGCAGAGACAGAGGTCTGGGAAGGGGCCCAACCAGCTGACGGCAGGAGCGTCTGTCCCCTGAAAGAGCGGCGGGACTGGGGGGAGGGCAGAGTCCAGGACGCCGCGTGCTTTATCCTGAAGTCTTTTACTAACAACGGCAGTGTATTCCTGGCCTGTTTGTGGGATCTGAAAAGCATGGAACGGGAACAGGAAGTGCAAAGAATAAAAACAGACTTTGGAATCCGACATGGGTGTGAGCCCCACCTTCCCTGCGCACTGCTCACTGTACCTGTGACCTTGGGCAAGTCACATTCCCTCTGGGGCGGGGGTGGGGAGTGTGGGGAGGGTGGGGAGGTTTAGGGGGGCCGATGGGAACCCCTTACAGAATTAATTGCACTAGTGGATTAGTTACCTTACTTTTTTCATACCATAAGACACACCTAGGTTTTCGAAGAAAATAGGAAAAAGAATTTTTGAAGCAAAAAATATGGTAAAATATTTAATAACATAAATAACATAATATTTCCCCAATCTAAACGTAAACAGCACTCAACAGCAGCATTAACAACCATTATTCCTCCCAAATTTGTGGGGGCAAAGGTGCGTCTTATAGTCCAGAAAATACGGCCGCTCACCCTGGGTGACTTCCTGGCATGCAGTAGACACTTGTCATCATGTGAGAAGCCCAATTGCTTTCCGCTCTCCACCCATCAATGTGCAATTCTGAACAGCCACAGATTCACTGAGGGGTGTTAAATCCCAGCTCTCATGAGCTTCTTCTGCCCCTGTGTGGCGTGTGGGAGTTACTGCTAGGATTTTCCTAAATCCTGGGACAATCAAAGTGAATGTCATTTATTTCCCTGTTAAATTGGGATTCATCTGTTTTCCCTCTTGGCCTCCAGGGCCGATTCTGCAGGGTCTTACTCAGGCCTCTGTTGTCATCGGCTGCTTATAATGTCCCTGCATCTCCCACCAGCTTGCAAACCTCTTGAGGACAGGAACTTCTTTCTCTCCCTCTCTCTCTCCCTCTCTCCGGCACACAAAGGGATGACGCAGTACCGAGTCTGCAGGACTGTGGCAATGATTAAATCGCCCGAAGTCTGTGAAAACATGTTGTAAAGTGCTAAGTGCTTCCCAGATGTGTCCATCGGCTCGCTCACGACCTTGGGTCCACGAAGTCCACCGGCCGCACAGGGCACTGATGGAGGACAATCGGTGACCTCACTTGCGGCGGAAGGAACAACTGTCCAAACCACAGAACGAACGTGGCCGGTGTCATACAAAGTGCCGCGGGGACCGAGAGAAGGAAGGGGGACCTTCAGGGACAGGGCACGTCGGCAGTTCGCTCAGAGGGAGGACTTGAGGTCTCGGCAGCAAGTCACCCTGCAGGGAGAGATGATGTGAGAGATGACGTCATCGGCACGTGCAGAGGGTGGAGTCGGGGTGGCTGCAGCTGGAGAAGAGTCTAGAAAGGTAAGCTGAGCAAGCACGTGAAGGGCCTTGAATGCTGTATTGAAAACATGGGCACGCGTCACCCAAGCTTAGTCTGGTGCCTTTGAGAGAGGCCGACAGACAGTCACCAGCGATGCTGAATTAAATGAATGTGAGCGATAGGAAGAACCATTGTCTCTTTCTGGAATTGCCTATTGTTTTTTGTTTAGAGGGAAGTGACTGTCAAAGTGGCAGCCTCACCAAGTCTATTTTAACAATCACATTTCTCGGATCATCCTCAGTATCCCAACGTGTGAAAGGTACATTCATTATATAACAAGTCTCATGTCTTCAGAGGGTGTGAGTTGTTGTTTTTTTTTCCTAGAAAGTGATCCTTAAAAAAAAGTACGGCTTCTTTTAGAGGTTAGCACACACGTACACGTTTTTGGGCGCAAAAGACTCAGTAATCAAATGTAGGTTTCAGGACACCTAGACACGAGGGCCAAGTGCCTTTTCGCTCAAGGATAAATCTCTCTCGGAAGGACGGATGGAGTCGGCCGCTGACAGCCCGCGTTCATCAAAGTCGACGCTGCCTTTGGGCTTTGAAGGGAAGGAGGAGCATAGAACCCGGATGAAACAGAGCTGGCTGAAACGAAGGGCGAGAATAAATTAGGATGGGAAGTGTTGACGTTCTTAAGGGCACATTTAAATCTTTATCATTATGATTATGGATAAAGACAAGTCTTCAACTCATAATTTGCTCTCAGGTTCCCTTGGTAGATGGGCTGTTATCTGAACTCCTACTTGACGGAAAAGCCAAGTGTAGTTTGTAGAAAAGGAGCGAGGAATGGGATAGGAATACCACAAAACATGGCAACATTGGTAACTATGTGGACAAAAGATGCTGTAACAAGTTAAAACAGAGATCGATTATGTACCCATGACGTTGGCGAAGACTTAAAAGCAGCAGTCGTGGGATGTTGCCCAGGTGGGAGAGAATGGACAGTCAGACATTGGTGTAGGGCAAGGGGCTGGGGGTGGGGTGGGGACACAGAGTACCACTCACGCACGTTCCCACCCAGGACAGAGGCACTCAGCTCCCCAGTTGCCAGGCAACTGCTGACGGACGGCTGCCCGCTGAGCATCTCTCACCCAGTGACTGGTTCACACGGAGACACAACAGCCAGACCCTTCGCCTGGGTTCAGGGCCGCTGGAGGCACCGGCCAGTCCCAGAATTCCGTGTGGTCAGCTCTGCCGCAGCTCCACGCCCCCCTCGCCGGTCTGGCTCCGCAGACCCCCTTCCCGACAGGTATCGATGTGAGAGCCCTCCCCAGTCTACCTGCACGGAAACCTGTCCTGTGTCTGTTTCAACCTCAGACGACATCCCGGAGGAAATGAACGCATTTACCCTTTTCAAATCTATTAACCCTTTCCTTTATGAAATCTCACCTGGGCTCCACATTTGTCGTGTATTGGCCGCCATGAGTCGAAGTAACGTGCACCCCTATTTTCTCCTAGTTGTGTTAGTAGTTCCTCTAACGTAGTAGTTCCTTTAGTAGTAATAGAACACGCAGCTCTTTCGTTCACCTGCAGTTCGTACCGGTGCAGAGTGGGACACGGAAGCTGACCAAAGCTCCCCCCAAACCACTGACCCCCAGCACTCACAGAACACGCCACCTTCTCCTCCACGGAGTTTGAGTGTGGTTTCTTGTCACAAGTGAAATATCTGAACATCGTAACTGGGGAGTCGTCCCATTTTAGAGGGTCCGATTTAGGCAGAACCATCGTGATGCCTATGTAGCCAGCAGGGGGCTCCGGTGCATAAGAAATAGGCATCCACTAACTGGCCAAGTGCCTCCGCAGGTTTGGCTTGCTTTCTCTGAAATGCATCCTGACATTCCAGAGCTAGACTTCCCAGAGGCCAGCTGGGGCCAAGGGGCGGAGCAGGGAGGGGCACAGCATGGTAGGGGGGGCCTCTTTCTGCCCTAGGCGTGAGGGCACTAAGGCGTGAGAAAGGTGAGAGACAAGCCCACGGAGTCTGGTGCGGAGGGTGGTGCTCCGCCCCAAGCGTCCCCACGGGGAACACAGTCTGTCTACTCAGTAATGAGTTCCCTGTCGCTGGAAGGGCTTAGACGGAGGCTCCAGAAATGCTACCACTAGTTTACCAGAGACCCGGGGGAGTCCGGCCATCAGCGGCGCTCCAGGGTGTCTGCGCGCTAATGTACCGAGTTTGTAAAATGCAAAGTGCTAATGACATTCCTTGATGAAACGTTCTCAGCGGGGACCCGGTAACTTGTGTGCTGTGATTCGAGGCTTGGGAGACGGCCCTCACCTGCCCCCAGCTCTCTGCCACAACACCTGTGTTGACATCACGGCAGATTCAGTCCGCTGGCTCCCAAGAGCACTTGACTTGTTCCAAACGCTCTGTAGGAAAAACAGCAAGGGCTGCATCGGCAGACCAGTCCCAGCCCTGGACAGGCAGCCAAGAGGCATACAGGCCTTAAATGTGATCAGGTGTGTGGCGCTGTGGCCACGGCCTTGGCAGTGGGGGCACCTCCATGGGGCACTGTTGCGACCGCAGGCAAACTCCTTCTCCCTGAGCCTCATCGGGAGGGAAGCCCTAACAGGAGCTGAGCCCTCATCTTCTTGGAGGCCCTGAAGTTGATTTCATGAGATGACGGTGTGAATGTCGCCGAGAACACCAAAGCTGTCCCGCATGGCTGCCTCACGTGTCTGTGCGCCAGTGTGGGGTCGGGTTGAGGAGCTCCCCCTTTCCCACAGCACGCAGGGCTCCTGGCACCACATGCATGGGATCACCTGGCTGCTTGTCGGCGTGAAGACCCCGGGCCCCTGCCCAGCCCTGCTGAGCCCACGTTGCTGGTTTGGGCCCAGCGACCTGCACGTAATCGACCCCCAGGGGCTTCTGATGCTCAGAGAAGTGTGAGACCACTGCCTGCAGGATGAAGTCTGGCCTCTCTCCAGCACAGCTTATGAGCCCTGCAGAATCCGGCCCCTGCCTCGCTCACGTCCCTGTGCACCCTGCCGCTGCCACCACACGCCATACTCTATGACCCGTCGCCCTCCACGCCTGGATGACTTCGGAGACTGCACCTGGATGGTGGCCTGCTGTGGCTGTGCTAATGCTGGCTCCTCCTCCAGCATGGCGTCTCCAACACTGACCCGTCAGCCCCCTCCGCTCCCGGAAACCCAGCCAGCTGTGCAGGCTTCAGGTTCCATGGGAGCTGCCGTCTCTTCTGCAAAGCCTCTCAGGGGCCATTTGTCCTCGGACTGCATCGACTCCGCCTTCCCTATGCCCACTGCACCACGCCCAGGCTCCTGTCCCCTTGGCTGTCATGCTCTGGGGCCCTTGTGTGCCCACTTCTCCCCCCACCAGTATGCACTCCACAAAGGCAGCACCACCGTCTTATTGGTCATTGTAACCCTAGGGTCTACCCAAGGACACCCAGCACCACGAGAGACCTCTTCAGGGTTTGCTGGATGAAGGAATAAATGAGTCATTGTCTTCAGGCCTCCTGAGAAGAAAGAACAGTGTGTGGTCAGCTGGGTTCAGAAAGACTGGGCAGCAGAATGGCCAGCTTTGTGAGCGTGAGGAAGACCCTTGCTGGAGAATGGGGGAGCGACCTGGAAATGGGAAGGGGACTGGACCACCTGGGTCTCTGCCTCCCATTGGACTGAGACCAGCCTTGGCAGTTCGGATGGTGCAAACTTCAGGAAGCTGGTCTTGCTCCCTGTTGCAGGTTTAGTGACTGGCTCAAGGTCCACGGCAAGTAGCAGAGCTGGGGTTCGAACCTAGGTTCACTGGATTCCAAAGCTTAGGCTCTTTTTACCTCTAGTTCAGCTTTGCACCTGCTACTTTTTCTCTTCCCCGTTAAAGTCAACTCTGCGGGATTCCAGTTTCTCCACCCACCCAGCCAACGTGGTCTAGCATGTTTCAGGCACTGTGTTCGCCATTGGGAGTGTGGGGTGGGAACCTCGGTAATCAGAGGGAAGCTACCGGGAATAGAGCAATGGCAGCCAGGCCGGGCTCTGTGCTAGAAATAAATAAACCCAGGATTCTCTATGACTGACTTAGTGCAATAGGGTTTACTCCTGATTTCCTCGTTGTATAAAGTTCAATGTGCCCCTCTGCCTTATAGCTGTGGGGTACATACTGCCTCTGCAAGAGAGAAAGACACGTGTCAGTCCATTCACAGGCCATTGACCCCAACCTAGCTGCAAGGGAGGCTGGGAAGTGTAGGGAAGTACACGGAATACTTGTGAACACCGTCTCTACCAAGATCTGGGCTCCGATCAGCTCACTAAACCCTCTTCCAAAATCTCTTCCAGTGGCTACATCCAGTTTCAAACCCAAGATTTCCTGATGACGTTCAACCATCTTCCATCAGGAAGGGATCTGTGAGCTGAAAAACCAAGTCACTTGCCGACGTCACCCCCAGTATGTAATAATGGAGCTGGGACACTGTGACCTCAATAAGCACTCCCACTTGGAGAGAGGAAGGATGGGAGATAGATCACAGTCTCCATCCATTGTGGTTCTGAAATCCCACCGGGCAGACCCCCCCAGAGCCCCGATCCTTGGGCCCCAGAAGGTCCACCGTCAGGCTCTGCCTCTGCCCTGTGGGAGATGCTCCTTGCTCCTTGTTCTCCATCAGCCCTGGCTCCTCTCCTAGCCTGGGTCATGGGAAGTGGTCATTGAGGCATGAGCCCTCCCTAGGAACTGCTGGGCTCTCTGGTCCACTTTCCCGGAAGTTGTGGGGCAGGGATTGTCTGAAGACTTAAGTAGTGCCAGCTTGTGGGGTTCTTTGGTAACATGCCCTTTACAACCCGTTCACATCTGACCTGTGGGCTTCCAGCTCGGTCCCTGCATCCGTGCTGCACCCACAGTTTGTGCTGAAACCAGCTCCCAGCCTGCATTGTTCCTTTGCTCCCTCGCCCCAGGCCCCACCCATCGAGGGCGTGGGGAGCGGCTGGTGGGTGACCCCCACCCTCACTCTGATCTTTGCCGTGGATTTGATCTTTCCTGGGAAGTCTGCTGGACTTTGTACCTTAAAGCCTCTCTGATCCCATTTCTTCTTATTTTGGATCTAGGCGGAGTTGACTTTTTCATCCCTACGACACCTCAGATTTCTGGACTACGCCCTCACCCCTTTCTCTTTGTCTGTGCTCGTTTCTTCTTATAACATCTTATCAAATCCAGCCTCCAGCCACCGACACACCACTGATCATGTTCTCCCAACACCTGTCCCAGGATCGCCAAGTCAGTAAGCCCGTGGGCTGCTTCCCAGGTGACTGCAGACCATGGCCGCACCATATGCTGTGCTCTTTTGTATTATGATGAATGGACACATTTCCCTCCCCAGGTATTATTTTCCCAGCACCCTCCACCCCACCACTTGGGAAGTATCACACATTTTAGGTGAGTTGTTATGGCAGAGTTTCTTTTCCACTCTTAATTTCTTTCTTTTTTTTTTTTTAAAAAAAGATTTTATTTATTTATTTTTTTAGGGAGGGAAGGGAGGGAGGGAGGGAGGTAGAGAGAGAGAGAGAGAGAGAGACATCAATGTGCGGTTGCTGGGGGTTATGGTCTGCAACCCAGGAATGTACCCTGGCTGGGAATCGAACCTGGGACACTTTGGTTCCCAGCCCGCGCTCAATCCACTGAGCTACGCCAGCCAGGGCTCCACTCTTAATTTCTGTTGTACTTAGGAATATATATATATATATGTGTGTGTGTGATATATAGAAATAATATATACTAGACAGATATTGATAGATAAACCTATATCTCCATCCAACTATCTCGTATCTCTAACTATCCAGCTACCTACCTCCTT
The DNA here is from genome assembly GCF_004126475.2 of Phyllostomus discolor. Taxonomy (NCBI): domain Eukaryota; kingdom Metazoa; phylum Chordata; class Mammalia; order Chiroptera; family Phyllostomidae; genus Phyllostomus; species Phyllostomus discolor. The sequence goes on along the minus strand of NC_040903.2, from coordinate 212,210,028 downwards.
ACCCATCTACCTCCTACTGGTCTGTGTCTCCAGACACCCCTGACAGATCTCCCTGGTCTAAGGTCTGCCTTTGATCCATGAGGAGGGGCCGAGAGCCAGCGAGGGGCAGCGACACGGCCGAGGTCACCCTCTGAGCCGGCAGCTGGATCCCGGTATCCTGCCCACAGTCGAGGTTCGTTGCTGTCCCCCTAAGGCCAGCTTAGCCGAGGGCTGGAGGGGCAGGCAACCTGGGCCCACTTTGCCACCTTTCGCCTCCTTTCAAGCACAGCCCTCCCCCTGCGTGCGGAGCGACGGGGCTCGTGTTGAAGTGGATTGGTTTTCATGTCTTGGAACTTCAGCCCAGGGGGAAGGAGGGAGGCAGGGAGGGAGAGACGTTCTCCCTGATTCTCGTTTCCTTGAGACGCGGCATCATCTTGGTCATTAACTTTGAGGAGAACTGTCAGGCCCCACGATCCCCTGGGGCGCAGGAATGACGTCCGCGGGGCGCGAAGCGCTGTCCCAGGTAGAACACGCGAGGCGAAGGGGGTGTTCGGTTCGGCATCCGGAGCTGACCCAGTTTTTCCAAGGGCCCCAGAGAATTCACTGTGCTCAACACCCCGCCTTTCCTTCGGCCCCTGTCAGAGAAATTTCCCCTCGTTGTCACTTCTGCTGGGCTGCTGCGGACAGCACAGTGGGTCACCGGAACCTCCGCAGTCCCCCTTGTACCCCACCTCCAAAGGCGCGAGGGCTGGGGGGCCTCTCCTTTGCTGCTCAGGCAGGAGCGCTGGACCCGGGGGCCGAGGGACCTGCGGCCCCTCCCCAGCCCTCTCCTGCCTCAGCTGCGCCCTCTGCTGGAGCCACCCACCCTCTCTGGGCCTCCCCGGCTCGCCCCTGCCTCTCAAGGCTCCCACGCCCCTTCTGCACACTGTACGGTGCTTGTCATAAGGTTCGACCCGCGCTCTCTCTGAGAGACGCAGGGCGCTCGGAGGCAGAGAGCTCACACCCTGGGTGGAGACTTGGGCTGGGTCCAGCGGGGCACGTATGAGTCAGGTGACCCTTGACTAAGCCTCAGTTCCCTCCCCTGTGACACCAGGGTGTCCCAGGGGATCCCCCAGAAGGGGGATCGGCATTCCAGCGCGTCCTTCTCTCCCCCCCTCGTTGTGGGCCCCCCAAAGCAGGCTCCGGCTGTTCATGCTTTCACCTGTGGTGCCAGCCCGGCCTCGTTAAAACTTCAAAAGGACTAAATAAATGATGACATAAATGAAAGACCCACTCGTGGGTTACCGAGTGAGTGAAAATCTGCAATAACTAACGAAGAGGCGGCAGGTGAACAGGAACATCCCCAGGACTGATTCTGACCTCCGGTTTCCAAACACGCGGCTGGCCGTGCCCTGCTCCCCGGGAAGTGCTGTTTGCAGAAGTCTGATGTATTGGAGGTGGAAGGCAGGTCCTGCCTGGAGTGGAGGTGGGTTTGCTGGGACCCTCCCGGCTCCGCCTGCCCTTTCGGGCTCTGGCTTTCCTGGGAGCCAAGTGCACCATCCCCGGGTCTCCCCTGGGGTCCTGCAGAGATGAAGCTGACGAAACACAGCATTAGCCCTCTCTCCCTCTGGTCTACCACTCAGTGACCCCTCCCTCGTCCTTAGGAAACACCCCAGAAACGGTAGAACCCCCCCTTCCTGAAACTGTGCTCTGTGCTGTGATGTATGGTGGCAAACAGTTGGCAAGCAACTGAAAAGATACAGCAGCAGAGTTGTTTACACAACACAGTGAATTAGAAAATTCCGCCTAATGAAACAAACACTGGCTGAGAACAGAACAATAACTCTGGAAATAATATGCCACACAGGAAAGAAACTAAGTGAAACAGGATTGGGGCTTTGTGACCATGTTTCCTCATCTGCATAAGGGATGCAGAGGAAGGGGGCGAATTAAGACACACTGGCAGGGTGGACGAGAGGGGTCTGGCCGACTGCGCCCCCTGTGTCCATTTCTTATTGTTCACATGCAGCTGCTTGTGCGATAGAAGACGTCAGGAGTTAAAAGAGAGACCAGGTTTTTTTAATACAAAGGCATTAGCTGGGAAGTTTGTCTTCTTTATTCTCACGTTAAAGCTACTTTACAAAATAGTCAGGCATATTTTCAAGTTGGAGAAGGGATTACATCATGCACTGGGTACGTGTGCACGTGTGACTGTGGGTGCCTGTGCGTGCAGGTGCACACGTGTGCAAATATGTGTGCGTGCCAGGTCAACATTGCTGAGGGGAGAGTCCGGCTGACCCCCAGCCACCGGCCTCTCTGCCCCCCTTCTCCAGTCCCATCCTGTTGCACGAGGGGATGCTTCCCCAGGCGGGCACTCCCGGCGTACAGAGAACTCAAGCAGATGCAGGGACGACCCCAGCTTCCTCTCGGTCCTGGCAGGTTCTGGGGAAGAAAGTGGCTACCATGCCGGCTCAGGAGCAGCAAGCGCGGTCCAGGCCGCGTCACCGCGGGGAGAAGCAAACGCTGTGACGCCGTGTGAAATAACCAGGCACTCCTGGAGAGCATGTTTTTTTTTTCTTTAGAGAAAAGTTCTAAGAAGAATGTCTGTGTTCAGCCTGGTGTAGCATAATGACCATGGCCTCAGGAACGTGGGAGACCCCAGCTTCAATCCCATCTCTGCTGTTCTGGCTGTTGGACTTCGAGCAGCGTGTTTAACCTCCTTGAGTCTCCTGTGTATCCTTGTTTTCTCATCTGTAATTGGAGTTGTGGACTGAATGTTTGTGTTGCCCTCAAACACTAACCCCGAATGCCATGACTCTTGGAAGCAGGGCTTTGGGGGGCTGATTAGATTTCGATGAAGCCGTGAGGGTGGGGTGGAAGGAGAAGAGACCCCAGCACTTCCTCCCTGCACTGTGTGAGGATGTGGCAGGAAGGTGACCGCCTACAAGCCAGGAAGGGAGCCTTCCCCAGGAGCCAAATCAGCTGGCACCTCGATCTTGGACTTTCCAGCATCCAGAACGGTGAGAAAAAAGGGTTTGCTGTTTAAGCCACTCAGCCCGTGGCGTTTTGTTATGGCAGCCTGTGTTGACTAAGACAACTGCGTATAAATGGATCTAATTCTCAGCTTGGTGGGAGGGCGAAATGAGAGAGTGCCCCAAAGCATCAGTGCCTGCCTGTAGGCACATCGCAGAGGCTCAAGAAATACTAGTCCCAAGTTTCTCCACATCCTGATGAACTGCAAAATGCTTCTCCCTTTTGCTCGTCTCCCTGTGCTGGCTAATATTTAGTATAAGTTACAGTAAAGAGGGGACTCTGGAAACCTGTGACCTGACTGGGTCCTCCCCTCCCGCCTCCCTTAGGTTCACCCCACCAAGTTTCAGAATGGGCTGATGAGAGAGGACACAGACTTGGGGGTACCTTGCCAACACCCTCAAATGTTAAGTGTTGGGAACCGCCCTGCCTGGTATCAGAAGCTGTAACCCCCGCCAAGGCTAAGGCTGAGGGAATGACCTTAGAAGCTGTAACCCCCGCCAAGGCTAAGGCTGAGGGAATGACCTTGGACCGGAAGCCACCAAGGAGACAAAAGCTTATCTCCCTGGTAGGAACACCGCTTCTACTCCTTTTACTTCACCCTGCCTGGCCCCCAATGCTTGGTCGGTTAGCCAATGACAGGTAAGATTCCTCAAGGGGGGAACAATCTAAGACAGGCATGATCATGTGGGAGGCCCCCAAAGGAGGACTTTTGGGGCTACAGCAAAAGGGGAAGATGGACCCTCACTCCTCAGTTTTGACAAAGCCTGAGTCCTCATCGTCTGGAGAAAATCTCCTAATCTCTTGGCTGCCTTAGTTCCTGTGCTCCACCTAAGCCTGAAACAATGACAGGGTGGTGCAGCTCTGTGCTGGAAAGGGCGGGTTCCTTGGGCAATCAGGCCTAAGAAAGAATATGTAAAATCCTGTGAAACCTGCTTTGTTTAGAATGCTCTCAATTAACTGATAAGGGTCCAAGCAAGAAGTAAGTTTGTTCCTCAAAGTTTTGCAGCTCTTTAGCTATCTCACCCTAATTCAAAATAGGCCTCAGAGTTCCTTGTTATTTGATCCTTACTTCCTGGCAATGAGTAATGAGCTTTACCTGAATTCCTGTGTAAACAAACCCAATAAAAGCCATTGAGGAACAGGCTCCTGGCCCTTCTCCTGTGAGAGATCGCCCACCTTTCCTCCCCAAGCAGATCATGTCTTGGTAGACTTATTCTCATCGGTGGCAGCTGGGGGGGGGCCCTGCGGGCGGAGCCCCCCCCCCACAGCTAAGGATAAAGAGAAGTTCTTACAAGCTTCTTGGTGGGAGGAACAACTTACCTACAAAGAAGAGAGAATTTGACTGACATCAGACTCCTCCTCTGCACCAACTGAGAGCGAAGACAGCAGAGCAGCATCTCCAGACAGCTGAGCGGAACGGACTGAGACACCAAACCCTAGATCCCACCACAGACACCCAGACACCCAGAAGCATATACCATGTGGTCCATCTGAAAAAATGACTTGCTAATGATGCTCATTAAATAATAAGTAAACTGAGAGAGAGACTTGGAAATGGGGGAGATGAAGAGGAGGGGAGTGATGGTGAGCAGGGACATGTAACGAACATGTACACATGTGCGTGTGATGAAATATAAAAGAACAAGGTCAGGCTGTCCGGGGTAGTGTAAGACGCTCGTTCACAAGACCCTTGAACAGAAAGGACCGCTCACCCCACACAGTTCTCGACTGAAAGCATACTGAACCATCTCAGCAGAACCTACGAGTTGGGAGTGGTGGGGGAGGGGGGAAATCCAGAGCACCCCCACAGTCTTCTCTGGGGTGGGCAGGGGAGGGCAAAGAGGAAGAGGAAGGTGAAGATATCTTCAAGACCAATCGTACTGGGTGAGGAGCATGTAGGAGCGACATAGAGCATCTTGGTGGGGACTCAGAACAGTTAGCGTCTTAGTTCCGACTGTTTGTCACCAAGTTTTTACCCGGTGGAGAGAGTGGGGGACGGGAAAGTCGGCACAGATGGGCAGGAAGAGGACCAGAGGGCTTCCGCACAAACAACGGGAAGAAGTAAAACACAGCGTAGTTTCTTGATCATGTGACTTAAAATTAGAAAGCAGAAAAATGGAACAGGGAGAAACAAATAATAAACATAACATAAACTTAAGGAATAGAGTACGGTCTCTAAACACGAATGGCTGGATTTCACACCCCCCCCCACCCCCCCGCCGCCAAAGAGGCAGAGGCCTTCATATTGGGTTAAAAAAAAATGTCCAACCATAGGCTGTGTTCGGAAAGCTATGCCTAAGACAGCAATAAATGTTCCAAAATAAAGAGAACGGCAATGACGGAGTGGCTACAAGATAAAATACAAGGATCAATACGCTTTGTCTCTTCCAATAATATGGAAATAGGGAGGAAAATTTCATTTACAGTGGTGATAAGAACTCTAAAATGTTCAGAAATAAATATAATAAGAGAGGACAGGGTCTATATGAAGAACATCAGACAATCTCACTGAGGGGCAGAAGACGAGATCTGAACAAATGAAAGAATGCAGCGAGGTCGAAAAAGATGTGTCACCGTAAAAACTCGAGTCTGTCCACAACGAGCGTGTAAGTGGAACAAAATGTCAAAGTGCGTGTTCTTTCTGGGGTTTGTTAGTGAACAATGTAATATGCAAATGCACATGGAAAACTAAGGGCCTGGTGATTGCCCCCACATGCACACCGGACGGGCGTGAGCCTACAAAGAGACCGCCTGCCAGACACATCCAAGGTGTAGGTGAAGCGCGTGATGATTCGCTTCCCCAGACCTCGGACTCTCCTAATGAAGACTTTGCCGCCAAACTCATCTGGGTTGGGGCAGGAATGATAAACAGACAGGGGACAGAAACACCTTCAGTAAGAGATTTCTGCCCTGGCTGGCATAACTCAGTAAATTGAGCGTGGGCTGCGAACCAAAGTGTCGCAGGTTCGATTCCCAGTAAAGGCACATGCCTGGGTTGCAGGCCACAACCCCCAGCAACTGCACATTGATGTTTCTCTCTCTTTCTCCCTCCCTTCCCTCTCTAAAAATAAATAAATAAAATCTAAAAAAAAAAGATTTTGACATGCAACACGACGGTGGCTCGGCACGGCGGGGAAAGGGACTGTTGAACAGATGACGCGGACAAAACTGGCCATCCCTTTGTAAGGAAACGAAATGGGATCTCGGTTGTAGTTCGTATGAAAAATGTAGATGGATGACAGGCTTTGTTTGAAAAGGATAAAAAGTTGCAAGATAAACTCTCCGTGTGATGCAGAGGGCGGGAGAAATGGGCTGGCACCTGGACCAGAAGCCTGCATACCACCAAAGACAAGGTGGCCATAGGTGGGCACATAAAATTTTAAAGCACACGGGGCCAAAGTCCTCATGAAAAAAGTAAACATATCAATGGTAGATTTGGCAAAAATATTCGTAGCACAGGCGACCCCTAACATACATACAATACAGACACAGTGCTTTGAAACTGGACGCCAACAAACTCAATAGGAAAAGGGTTCAATGAAGAAGCGCTGTGTAGAAAAGCAAGTCCCAATGGCCAGAGATTATACGGAAATTCACCACAGTCAAGGGCATGCAAATTAAAGTTACAGCGACTGTCGCTCTTCCCTCCGAAGCCCGGCACGATTGAAGAGGCCCCCTTGCTGCCGGAGGGCAGGAGGAGGGAAGGCTCTCCCGCGCACTGCGAGTGGGAGGGCGGGTTGTCACAGCCTTTCAGGAAAGCAAATTGCCAGCATCTGTTCAATGAAAAGTGCACGTGAACCTTAACCTAGCCATCTGGTGCCTGGGGGTACAGTCCGTCCTGAGAACAGGAGCCCCAGCCCGCGCCGCTGCTCGCGTGGGAGGACAGAGCCGTCTGCGGCAGCAGCACCCGCGTGGGCCCAAACCGGCAGGCACTGCGCAGACGCCTCCGCGCGCACGTGCCCTCGGAACAGGGCGCCGGACCGGGGCAAAACGGAGCTGCCCCTGGGCCCGAGCGAGGCCTGCCATCCCTCTCTGGAGAAGCGGCAGGGCGGTGGGCGTGGACTTGGGGTCTCGGGTCAGCAGGACCTTGCACCCCTGGCTGAGGGGTGGGCCCTGACTGCAGCAGGGCCCTGACGACCCTGTGATGAGAGGGACTGGGCTCGGGGAGACCCTTTGCCCCGGTGTTTTCTTCTCCGCTGCCCAAGGCGGTCTTCACAGGAGAGGCGCAGAGGAGGAATGGGCTCCACAAGGTCCGGTTCACAGACTCCAGGCGGATGTATCTTCTGAAGAAGGGGCCACCATTTGCCCCGCCACAACCCTCACCCCCTCTTAGGGCCTCGGCTTCCACCAGGTGGGGGCTGGAGCAGGAGCCCGCCCTGCTGTGTGATGCGACAGTGCCGGGAGCAGCGCTGAGCTCTGCCTCCAGGGGAGAGAGAGGGAACCGCGCCCTGAAAACACCCATCAGGTGGGTCGTGTTAGGGTCCCCCTGGGTGACTCACTTCCCCTTAGTCTTCTACCGCCAGGAGACTTGGGGGAGAAGTAAAACGTGAAAAGTGGGCTGCTTCCATCCTTTCCTAAATGCCAGGTCGGTTTTTGAGAGTTTGTTAAATATGCCAAACATGGGCAAAAGAGCAGAAATAAAAGAGGATGCGGCAGGCCGGCATGGCAGACGGGTTTGGAGAGGCCTGCCTGCTCAGGGGCATGGCAGCGCAGGGCGGAGACGCCGGGCCTTGGACGGCCCCTTATCGCCCCCTTCAGGCTGATCTGGGGTCTGCAGCCCCTCTCAGAAGCCCTGGGCAGTGAAGATTTCCGGGGTTGATTCCTGGCCTATTTCATTTGCTATATCATTCCTTTTCAATTTTTCTTCCCCTTCACCCTCTATTCCCGGGCCAATTGTCCTGCCCTTTTCTGCGCATCCATTCTCACGCGCTGGATGTTTTTCCAAACGTTTATTTACGCACATGTCACCGAGAGAAGACATAACAATGTTTTGAGAGTCTACGCGTGCCATTTATCAAATGGATAATAAATTAGATTCGGTTGTCCTCACATTTTTCACTCCACATGCTGGCTTTGAAACCAAACGGCTGTCAGGACATGGCATTTTATTTCCCATCGCCCCGTCCTCGTCCCTGTCCCCGGCGGTGACGGAAGCCTAGGTTAGGCGCAGGCAGCGGCGGTGCCGAGGGCATCTCTGGTGGTCCTGAGATGCTGTGTGTGTGTGTGGGGGGGGGGGTTTCTCCGGGGTTTGAATGGGAAAGCGGTGTTGCTGGGTCACCAAGGAGAGACACACCCAGGCCGCTGCTCTCCAGAAAGGCTGATACACGCACTCACACGGCCTGTGCGAGCACTCCCCTCTGCTCACACCCACGCCTCCTTACGGCCCCCGAGTTTCTCACCTCACAACTTGATAAATGTGAAGAGATATCTCATTTCAGTGGGTGTTACTCCGGCTACTGAACACTAGCTGTCTGGTCTGTGTAAAGTGCTTACACCGCGTCCCGCATTCGTTAAAGGCTCGACTGATGCCAGCTAGGCACACTCAGTAAGTGTTCTTAAGCTTGAGTGTAATACATCCAGGGACAGGGAGCTCACCACCGAGGCATGACTTTCCTGAGGCCAGAGAGCAACGGAGGGAGGACTGGGGTGCAAACCTGGGAGGGCTGCTTTGGAAGAAAACTGTCCTACCTTTCGTCCTGGGTGAAGAGGCAGAAGTGGGTGGGTAGGTTTATAACACGTGACACCGCCCAGTCTACATCTGGCCACCAGTGAGCCCAATGCCCTGGGAATTTCAGTCCAGGGTCAAGTGACGATGGACAGTGTGGACCATAAGGACAGTGTGGACTTGGTGCCTAGTGGTCATAGAGACTTGCTGTGGGGGGAGAGCAGAAATAATGTCTAGAAGGTCCCTACCAGCTCCCCTGGGTGGACTCTGTCTTGGTTCCCCATTGTCCTGCTCCGTCCCTACGGTAAACTCCCCTTCCTTCACCTCTGATGGCCTGAGTTGAGTTTCGGTCCTCGGAAACAAGTGCACCCTGATTGAAAGCAATGGCTGGAGGGTACCTAGGGTCCCCTCTTCTCATTCTGCCCTCCGGGGTCACTGAAAGAACAGCACTGGCCAGGCAGCCTCTTGAGGGCAGTGGCAGCTCTTCCCGTGTGATTGGATTCGTCCAGTGAAAAGCCGCACACAGTCCTCATGCCCAACCACCAGAGGCTGCAAAGTCAAGTGATCGTCATGGTGGAACGGGACACAGACTTTTAGGGTGACAGACATGACGATTATGCAGAGGAGGCGAGACCTGCCTGCGGAAGGAAGGGTGAAGTGAAACACCCCGGGAAGCAGGAAGAGATACTGATTGCAAAGACATAAAAACAATGTTGACACGGTGATAATGATCAGCAGAGGCCCTGGGGAGAGATGCCTGGTTGTTCTGAGAAGATAATGGGGTTTCATATTTTTATGTAATGCTGATGCGTGAAGAAGAATATGAAAAACTAGCGTTTGGGCCAGTTTTAAAGTACACCTTTAAAGCGTTTCCCGATTAAGCGCCTTGGATGTAGAGTACGCAGGGCATCCTCAGAGTGCCCTCCGTGGGGTCTGGGCCCCCCGGCAGGACTGAGGGTGGAGAGAAGCCAGGCCCTTGGAGCCAGGGCAGGGGGGGGGGGGGGGCCCAGGCTGTGTGCTGGCTCTGTTGTGGAACCTGGGTGAGGTGGTTGTTGTCAACTGCCCTTGATCTGTCCCCATCTGGGGTGGTGGACGGACTCACTCCCTCAGCTGATTTCTCTCCTCTTCCCCATTCATTATTTTCCCTCCTAACTAGCTCCAGAACTTGAGCACCCAATGCCGACACTCCCAATGCTGACACTTTTGTGTCTGAGCAGCTTCCTGCCAGGAGTTGGGCGCTGGGACACAAAGGTGACCAGGATCCAGTGTGTCAGTCAAGGGGCTTTAACTGTGAGTGACAGACAGCCCAGCGGAGATGGGTGCACAGGACCAGTCAAGGCATGGCTTGTGGCATCAGAAGCCTGTGACGGGAGGCTCTGGAGGTTCCAGTTGTCATCAGGGACGTGGCTCTCCCGTCTCTCTCTCCTGGCACCCGCGTGCTGCAGACTCACCGGGTCCGGCTCTGGTGGTTCAGGGGCCATGGGCCAGTGTGCTTCTCCATTCACAGCCAGTGCAGATGGAGGTGGATAGACGATACAAACATAGATACATGCATAGATGTAGATTTTCCTTGCTGACTCTATAGACAACTCCCCCGTCTTCCTCCTGATTGGGCCACCTCCATGCCTGCTCCCCAACCAACTACCATTCCCAGGGCAACGCCATGCACCGATTGGCTTAGCCATGGGTCATGACTGATCCCTAGTAGTGAGGACGAGCTTACTTCAATAGCTTGGGTTAACACGAGCCCATCCCTAGAGCTGCAATCAGTTGCTCGGACTTCACCCTGCTGCACAGGGTGGGGATGGGCAACGGAGGGGCTGTTGGCCAGTCAGTGACAGTGTCCGTCCCACAGGCTCTGTGTCCTCAAGATCCACAACTCAATGGTGGGAATAAGTAAATCGCTCTAATACAGGAGCTGGTGAAGGGACACACGGGGCTCCTCTCCAGGGGACAGGGGAGACATGGATGACTCAGTCTGGGGTCCTGAATCAGGCCTAGGACTCACCAGCTGACTGGGGGGCCAGAGGAGGGCAGGGCAGGGTAGAAAAGCATTCCCAGGAGGGAAGAGCAGGGGCAAAGGTAAGTGGCTTGAATGGCCTGCTACGTGCACCTGAGTGGCTTGGTGGGGGGCTGGAGCAAAAGCCATAGGTTGAGGTGGTGTAAAAGGCAAGCCCAAGGTGGGGTGGTCCAGACCCGGGTGCCCTGCTATTCTGGTTAGGCAGCCTGGACTTGATTTGGTGAGCCAAGCAGAGCATGGTGGTCTCCAATAGTAACCAACTACAATAGATCAGTGTTGTTACAAAACCACACTTCCTCTTTGGAGCCAGAAGACCTTTATTTGACTACAGGTGGGAGTATCCTAAAGGTGGGGGAACACCTGTCTCTCCTGACTTTACTGTCCTTCAGCCAGTTCGCTCTTGCACCTGTGCACCCAGGAGTTTGTCTGCAGGAGAGGCCTGTGCGCCTGGCTGTGACTCCCGGGGGCCGCTCTGCAAATGTGGTGTAAAGCCTCCTGCTATGGAACTTGACTGAGTAGCGTGTTCCTCTGCTGAAGACAAGTGGCAGCCAGTGGCTTCCGTGTGGATGCAAAGGTGCTGCCCAGAACCTACAGCAGAGGGAAGGTTAATAGGATCACAATGTGTCCTGTGCCCTGGGTTTGGGGGTGGGGGGCCTGATTTTAAACCACCTGTGAATCAAGATGTTCACTTTCTCCTTTTGACCAGACTAAACAAGGTGCAGCCTTAATTCTGACCAGGGAGCCCTACCTGCGCAAAGACAGCACTGCATGTAGATTCCCTACAAATATACGTGCCAGGCATGATTAAGGAGTCAGAGAACATGAATTCATAGTCCCCAGTCCTACTGCAGAGACAATTTACACAGCTGGAACAAGCCACAGTGACACACAGGTTTGTGTGTGTGAGACGGTGATGCCAGCTCTCAACATGGCACCTTTCCCACTGTAGCCCGGCTGTCTTCCCGGGGGCGGGCGCCCGGGCCTGGCTGTGGGGATGCTCCTGGCAGCATTTGGATCGGCAGAGAAGTCACAGCTGTGTCCACTGAGCACGTCCTCTGCTCCTGGCATGTGCTGGGTCCCGGAGAGACACAGGAGTTGGGGGCGGCCCTGCCTTCAAGGAACCTGGAGTCCGGGCAGAGGGGAAGTGTCCCAGGTTGGCACAGAGCAGGGAGGCCGGATCCTGCTTTTTCTGGGGAAGTGGGCTTCGTTTGATGCTAGACAATCCCCTCCACCCCTGGGCCTCAAAGCCTTCATCTGTCAAAGGACAGAATGGACTCCTTGGCGGGTTTCATGCCCTCCTGGATGTATCTCCAAGTCGTGGGTGTGGGGGGGCGGGGAGAAATAGAACCATCGCTGTCCATGGTGCTGACTGGTAGAGAAGCCGGGAATCCCCGTGGGGGTTTCTGGGCATTTGGGAGCCTCCACATTTGTTCCAGGGGTCCTTCATTACTTCTCACCTCAATCACCTGAGCCCAGCAGTGGCTGGGAAGGGGGAGCGGCGGACTGACTGCCCTCACCCAGCAGAAGAAGAGAAAAAGCCCAGGATTTGGTTCTCCTCTTTTTGCAAGGAAACGTGGGGCCCAGCCGCTGATAAACTTGGGGATGAATCAGGACACATGGCTCAGAAGGACCCATCATGGCTCAGTTGGGCTCTGTGTCTCAAATTCTTTCCCTACATTCGGGGACAGTGTGGCTGTACCAGGTTTAGAACCCAGGCCCCCTGATGGCACTGGAGCTAACTCACTACCTCACATCACACGCATGCACCCTCACCGCCCTGCTTCGAAGCTCCATGCGAGCTACTGCCCAAGAAATGCTGCAAGATGGGAGCCTGGGACTGGCAGGTCACCGATGTCGTGCCTCGTGGAATTTCTCAGCTGCCTCCAACCGCCATCATGATTACACATGAGGAAGTTCAGTTTTACTTGTGCATTATGCAAGTGTTGCCTAGGGGAATGTGAAGATGTTACACGTCATTACGGTGAATCATTTAGCAAACAATTAGAGGGCAGAGAACAAATAAGTCCCTGTTCCCAAAACCCCTCTTTAATCACTTTGTACATCCTCAGGACCTGGAGCAAACACTAAGATAATTAATTGCTGCCAGTCTGTCAGTCACGAAGACGGTGTTCCCAGTTCATTATGCAGCGGGAGTGCTCCATCCGGGAGCGGACTGAAGTTGCGTTCAAGGTCACGCTCTGAATTCTGGGTCCCCTCTCTGTGGGCAGGGATTCAAGTCAGTTCTGACGCTTCCTCCAGGATTATCTGTCCTGGGCTCAGCTGTCACAGACAATGAATTCCACACCATCTCGCCATTTTGTCAGAGTGTCTTCCACGTGCCCTTGTGTAACCTTCCATGCTCAGAGGAGGAGGGAGGGGCTTTCTAGCGACTGGATGGCAATCTGGTTGTGGTGCTCCTGTCCCACATGGGCCATTTGGGAGTCCAGGAATCAGGTGAGTCTGGTCTGGGAGATTCACAAGTGTATGGAAGCAGAAGGAGCTGATGCCAGAGCTGCTCCATCAAGGTTGCGGGCTGGCCTCCAAAAGCGGATGGTTTTAATTGGGGCCATTTGGAAGAGCTGAGAGCCCAAGGGGACGTGATGTGCTGGGGACTGTCCAGCACACACATGACGGCAACTCCTGAATGTTAGTTTGGGGGGATGGGTGAGTAAATGAACCAAATCTTGATGCCTCAGTCCTCAGCACAGAGCAGGTCTAAGAACCAAAAAGTCTTGCTCCTCCTTCACCGTTCAGTTCAGATGTCACCTCCTAGGGGAGCCTTTGATGACCCCGTTGCCTGCACTGCAGGCTCCCCCTGAACCTTCACATGGCCCTGTCACCTCTGTCCCTGCTCAAACCACACCGCGCAGAGACCGTCTGTTTACCTGCCTGTCTCCCCAAGCCTGTCAGCTCCTGGGGCCACAGGGGCTGTCTCATTCACCTGCATGGGTTCTGAATCCCACTCTCGCCACTTACTGCTGTGTAAGCTTGAGCCTCAGTTTCCTCATCTTTCACAGCAAAGTCTGAGTTAAACAATGCACGTCGAAGACTTGTTAAAGACGGCAAATTGAACACATGTGCAGCTTTGCTCCCTTCTGAAATCCCAGTAAGTTTGGAATCTGGAGTTGGAAACCGGAAAGCAGATGGTCAAGATGTACATGATGAAGCAGACTGGAGGCTCTGCATCCTCAACAAACAGCCTGAGAAACTAGGGGTGAGCACTGCAGACACCCGAAGACTCTGGAAGTGCTCTCTGTGCTGTTGCAGTCAGAGTGATTTGGGGCTGGAAACAGGAGGATCGGTTAAAAGTTCAAGAAGCAGATCTTTAGCTTCCTTCTGCCACTTCACAGCCCTGGGCATGTTCCCTTCCTGCTCCAGGGGAGGGTGGGAACCTTGTTCTCCGGGGAAGGCAAGGAGAGCAAGTCCAGAGCGGGGAGTTCTGGACTTGGGACACCGAGGATCACGCTGGAAGAGGGGAATGCTGCGAGTGCCGCTTGCTGGAAGTCCGCCAAGCCCCCGGGCAGGCGGCAGGAGGGTCTGCCATGCGGGCAGGAGACAAGTGAACACGTCTGTCCAGAACTTCACAAAAATCTCACAAGATCTGATGAGAAGGCGGCATGCTACTTCACCCGTATGAGAACAACTATTATTTTTGAAACCAAAGGTCTATTGTTATTTTTGACCTCTGTCCTAAATAACTGCAGTGTCCATTGAGTTTTAATAGTATAGATACAAGCTTCAATCCAGCACTTGGTTAGTTGCTCCTCCTTTCTATTTTACTCTCCCTGGGAGGTAATTAGAAGAACGCCCATCACATGCGGACTCAGCATGTGCTCGCGTTGGAGAGCAAGTTGCTCACATTTCAGATCTGGTCAAGCCTCTTGGGGTGTGAGGCGGGTCTCCCTTGCACTCGAAAAGGTGACTCAAAACCAACCCGAGAGCACAGAGGTCGTCCAGATAAGGAAACAACTTGGGTTCCTTCACCCTCGTCAGTCTGTCTGAGCCCCTGCAGTTTTACTGATGATTAACTTTTATGTCAGTAAATCAGAAGATGAATTGAATGCAGATTTGCTTGGCAAGTGCAGATTTTAGTTTACATGAAATATTTTACTGAATTTACATATCATTAAAATCGAAATGTATTCCTCTGTTTAACCATTAACAGTTTGTTTTAATGTTAAAGAAGAAATTTGACATGATTCATACTGATCTGTACATGATTATAGCTGGAAATAATTTCCTCACGTAGGGATAGGGGTTGTCAATAGGATCTGTTCTAGAAATTGGCTGGGTGTGGCTTGGGGAGCTGAGCACCCTAAGTATCTTCCTCCAAAGGCTTCCAGAAAGAAATTAGGAATCTTAATCAGCCCAGGAGAATAGAACTAAGATACTGAGATCTGGTACTTCCCTGGGAAATGGCCGGAGGGGAGCAGCAGTAACAAGCTCCCCCCCCCCCCCCCCACTCTCTAAGACTTCCCATCAGCCCTTGAATGAGTAGGCGTGAATACTACCAATCATCCCAGAAATGTCGAGGACCCACTCAACGTGAAAGCCATCCAAATGAAACAAGGACAGGCCACTTGAGAGGAAAGAAAGCCACTCAGAGTAATCTTCAAATAAATTAGCCTTGCTGGTCTTAACCATTGGTACCACTAACGTCTTCTTTTATCGTAAAGAATGCTTCAAAAAGAGGGAAATGCGCTTGAAAGGAACATTCAGTCTAAGACCAGGGGAATGCTGTAAAAGGGATCGTTCCCAGACTGGAAGAAGACTCTGGGAAATAGATATGATATGAGAGCAGAAGGGAAATATTCAATCAAGGGGTAGCGAGTTAAAGTTGAAAAACCTCCTGAAAAGTAGAACGAAAGGCAAAGAAGTAAGAACATCTGAGTTAAGTGGTAAGCAGAGTTGAGGGCCCATTGTGGAGGCCCTAAAGCAACTCTAAACACAGGCGGCTGCAAAAAAGGAAAAGAGGGAGAACAGAGCTTTGTGCCCAGTGAGCAGGGGGGAGGGGTGTGTGAGCGAGGTGGGTAAGCCAGGAAGCGGGGGCAGCAGGGGGAAGCGTGAGTGAAATCTTCCAGGAGGCCGGTTAGGGAAGATTCTAGAGGGCAGGGATGCGGCAGGGGGAGAGAGGTCAGTCCAGATCGGGGTGGGTCTGAATGCTCCAGGGGAAGGTTCTTTAAGGTGATAGATCACCTGGTGTGTTTGGACTAGTGGGAGGAAGATTTACGTACCAGGAAAGACCCAGGTTGAATTAGAGATGCGGACATAAAAAAAAAAAACTAAACAAAGAGTGTGGGGAGAAACAATTACCGAGTTTGAGTTGGATGAGCAGGAGACTAAGATGGAATCAGATGTTCCAGAGATTGAATGGGGAGACACGCTGTGCAGACAGAGGGGGGCGGAGGATCTGGGGAGCCCTCAGACCACATGCCGGGTGAGGCAGAGAGGGGAGGGAGGGCTGGGCGAGTTGGAGTCTAGGCTGCAGCGCCGTGCCCAGAAAGGAGCGTCCAGGATGCCGGGGAGCTCTCCTGCCAGAGGAACCCACCGGGAGTTTGATTTGAGCAGGAACGAGCCTGTGCTCAGTCATGGGGCTGCAGGAGCGTGCGTGGCCTTGGAGCGAGCGAATGCGGAGCTGGGCCCACGTGCCAGCAGCAGCTGGGGCTGTCGGTCGGTCCCGTTCCTGCAGCAGGAGACCTGCGCGGTGCCTTTTCGTGGCCACCACACCAAGGAAAACAGAACAGGAGCTGCCAGGCTTGGCTCGGTTTGCATTCACGTACAGAACCTGGCTGCTGATCTAAATTAAATGAGAAAAGAACGATGTTGGGAGGATGGAGGCAGGACGTGTGTATGCGGCGGGTGCAGGAGGTGATCAAAGAGGCCTGCGTTCCATCATGGTCCACGAATAAGGTGATTCCCCAAGTCAAGCAGCACCCTTCGTTGCCTGCACGTGTGTGCACGTGAATCGGAAAAGAATCAGCACAAAGACAGGAAAGCTCTGTCCCTGAGCAGCAGGACCAGGAGGGCAGGGAGACACTGAGCAGGGAGGTGGCAGGAGTATGCATACGTGAAAACTAGAATTAGGAAGCCGGCTGCAGCACCCGGCACATAGTAAATGCTCAGTGAGTGGTAGTCACGATGTTGACAATGACGGTGGTTCCCGTGCACCCAGTGCCTGGCCCACAGTGGTTCTTCACCTAGCCTCTGCCTCATTCCCTCCCTGAAAGGGGGGGGGGGGTGGGGAATAACAACGGGTGCTCGTTTTAAGGATACCTTATGAAGCGATCAGAGCCTTTTAGTATCCATCCGCCTCTCAAACCGGACCACCTTCCGGGGAGCCGGAGCTGATGCCGCATTCTACGTTAGTTTTTGCCGTGTGCAGGCGCTCGTCCTCCTCCCCTCCCTTTCCCGAGCACGTTGGATCTGTGCTGCGGAGCAAACCTCTTAACGGTGTGGGAGAGGAGGATGGCATGTGTGTTTTAATAAGCAGGAAATACCCGGGGGGAATAGCGGCCAGCTCAGGTGACGTCAGCCCGCAGCTGGGGCTGGCAGGTAAGTGGAGCAGAGCTGGCTGCTGCCACAACCACGCCAGCTGTGCCCGTGCTGAGGAGCCAGCTGGGGTGGGGGGAGCAGGGGAGAATCCTTGCATACCTGGGAGTCTGCTGCATTGGGTGGGACCCCGCAGGGAAGTCCTGCCTTGGCCATGCTAAGAGGATGCCCCTAAGGAGGTCTCCAGCTTCAGCAGCTGCAGCCAGAGCCAAGGGTGGGGGGCGGGGGGCGGATCTGAGCCAGCTCCGGCCGTTTCTGTGGC
This sequence comes from Phyllostomus discolor, assembly GCF_004126475.2. NCBI lineage: Eukaryota > Metazoa > Chordata > Mammalia > Chiroptera > Phyllostomidae > Phyllostomus > Phyllostomus discolor. The sequence continues at coordinate 212,192,541 of NC_040903.2, read as the reverse complement.
TCCAAGTTCCCGCTGTATTTGCAGGCAGACAGCTTGGGCTTGCAGGTGGCTGGTGGTTGGCAAAGGCTCATGAGAGCAAAGGCATGGGACCCACCTAGACCCCGGGATACCAAGTTCTGAGACGGGTCCTGCTGCCTCTTTGGGACCTGAGCAGGCTCCTCCCCTTTCTGGACCTCAGTTTCCCCATCTGTAAAGTGAGGGGTCTTCTTCATCCATTGGGACGCTGTCAGACTTCTATCTGGCCCAGTGCCCAGGCACAGCGGGCCAGCCACAGACATCTGTGGAGCAAATGAATGAAGGCTGTCACCCCCTTTGGGGGCAGCTGTTTGGGATGGTCCCTTCTACCTCCTGCGTGTAAGAGACAGAACGGAGAAAGCAGGAAGGATGGAGGGCTGGTTGGGAAACTTAAGGGCAGACAAGGGAACCCTAAATGTGTCTTTCTGGGGCCTCCTAGGGCAGGGGAAAGACCAACCGCTCGCACACGCACACACAAGCACAGCGCCTGCCACAGCGGCAGTGCACCCGCGGGAGGCTCAACTGAAAGGCAGGCAGATGCCTGTGGGTTACCATGGCAACAGCGGCTGCTGGGAAAGGCAGCCAGAGGAGGCCGAGAGAGCAGCTTTTTTTTCTCGTTGTTTTAAATGACCAGCTTTCTGCAAAGGAGAGAGAGAGGAGGCGGAGGTACTGGGGAAGAGAGGCCAAGCAGGGGGACCTCGGGGTGAGGGCGAAACTCACCTTCGAGACTGTAAAAAAAAAATTATCCCTTTTAAAGCAAGCCATCTGAGCCCGTTTTATGATTTGAGGGCAGCCATAAATTTCAACAATTGCAGTCACTGCTGGCAGCTTCGTGGGGCTGGATTCCTGGAATGTTCGTGCTAGAAGGAGCCCCAGAGGCTCCGGGGCAGGTCAGAGGTGGGGGCTGCAGATGAGGGGTGGGGGCGCTTGGGGGCCCCCCGCAGAGTGAGGAAGATCCAGGCGGCAGAGGGCTTTGCTGAAAGAAGACAGGGCAGTTACACTCCCCGAGTGCCTGCAAAGTGCCCGGCCCGGGCCAGGATCTTCCGCACGCTTCCATTGGCTAATTCTTTGTGACGGATTCTTTTTTTATCCCCATGTGTAAGGACAGGGCAGCCAGCGTGGACAGCCTTCCCTGGACCTGTGGGAGGTGTCTAGAGTGTGGTGCTGCACATGAGCCGGCAGAGGCCGGCACCAGGGCACCCTGGGAAGATGGCAGATGGGTCAGCTGGTCAGCCGCCTTGCACAGGTCGGGGGTGCGTCTCTGGGGAGAGACCGTTGTATCTGAAGACGTTGGTGATGTGGCACTCTGTTCACAAAACGCTTTTCGGTCCCTTTTAATTTGGGGCATATTTAGTGCAAGTTCATTAAGGTGTGAGCATCAGATTTGCTTGGGGAAACTGCTTTTGGGGCATTCTCGTAAAAGGGAACAACACTAAGAGGGAACTATTGTGACATAAGCCAAAGTGGCTCTGGGAAGTGGTTGGATGTGACAACATGTTTTTTAGGCTGAGGGATGAAGCAGAAAGGACCCCAGTCACCAGCTGGTCAACTCCTCCATGTAAAAGATGGGAGCACAGAGGCCCGAGAAGGTTCTGTGACATTCTCAAGGTCATCCAGACAATCAGTGGCCAAGCCAGGACTGCAACCCAGCTCCCCTGCCTCTGAGCCCTGGACAGGAAGCCGGAGGGCCTGGGGTCCAGATGCAGGCGGCTCACTCCTGTGAGTCTCTGGGGAGCTCACCAGGTCACCGCTAACAGTCCAGGAGCTACCTGGTCTCAGCTGGTTAGGGATGGAGCCAAGACCTGGACCTGGGTCTTCAGATTTCTAGCCAGGGGACCCAACCACTTACTACCCCTGAAGGTGGCATATAAGCCCCCCCAAACCGCTGTCTCATCCAATGGGAGTTTTCCAGCTAAATCGAAGTTCTGGGTAGACGGTATAATGAACCCCTATCCTGTAACTCAACATGTTCAAACACTTCTCCTGGATTCGAGGCAGTTGGCACATTTTGAGTGCCTGGTTCCCAAGCAGGAGCCAGAAGTCCATTTCGCAGCTATGCTTGAAGCTAGGAGTGTTGCCTAGACTGGGCCATCAGAGGCACCCAGGCAAGGCTCCGGTTTGGAAGGAGGGAGCGTAGGAAGCAGACCCCACGCAGAATCCTCTCCTGGCGAGGATGGCGAATGACAGGGCAGATGGAACGTCCAGGTCTCAGAGCCAGCTGACCCCATGGACACAGCAGCTGCGTCCTGCGCAGCATCTGTGGGGCCTGTGCCCAGAGGCCCTGGGATCTGAGTGGGGGGGGGGGGTTGGACTCTCTTCCTGGACACGTGGCCTCCAGACCCAGCCTCTGGCTCTCTTGAGAGAGTCTGTGAGCTCCTGGCCATCTTTGTCAGTTCCTCATTCATTGAAACGAGACAGAGTGGACCTTACGGTCTGCAACGGAGAATCCTCATCAGCTCGAATGTCATCATCACCGTGTTGTGATTTGTGTCTTGGGTATACAATGACTTGAGAAAAAAATGTCCTTATGTGGGTGCCCGTGTGCTTGAGGATCAAATACCTCTTCCAGTCCTTGCAGACTGACGTTAGCTGGCAGAGACCACTCCTGTCAGACCCCCAGGCTGATGGCATTGTCCCCCGGACTGCAGGTGAGTGAGGCTGGAACCTAGCCACAGCCCCATGTCAGCATCTGCAGTCAGACCTTGGTTGGGGGGCCTGCCTCGGGGGCATGCACGGATGGGCATGTCTCCTGCCTGGTCACTGAGTGGACAGGACTGGTGGGCGACTGGGCATGGAGCTGCTGCGGGGTCCACAGTGGGAACTGAGGCCAGCAGGCCTGGTCCACGGGGCGCAGGTAGGTGTGACTCCTGTCGGGCCATTCGTTGGATGATGTTAATGGCAGAACCAGGGCCAGTAGTGGAGCCCGCAAGGGGCTGAGGCTGTTTCTGGGTCTGTGGTCACGACCGCGGTCAGCAAGCCTGCCACCTGGGCAAGAACCTGCCTCTGCCATATGGCTCTCCTTGGTCCTGGGCGCCACCAAGCCTCCACAGCCTCCTGCCTGGATCCCAGCGCCCCCACAGAGGCACGTGTGTCATGGGTGGCTGCCAAAGCATTGCTGCCGAGCCGGGATACTAGCAGGGGACCGGCTGCCTCTCACACCATCGGGCTGACGTCACTCCTTGAGGCGTCCCTTTTGGAGAAGAGGGCATCTTTCCCGGAAGCACCCCCCCCCCCGCCCCAACCCGTTTCCCCTCACATCTCATTGGCCAGTGCGTTGTGTCCTATATCCCTTCTTAAACCAGCTGTGCTGCATCAATGAATCACAGTAGCCTAAAAAGCACGATGGGAAGGCACTAGAATTTCCATGACGGCATGTATAAAACAGGAGTCACGTCCTGGGCTGGGAAGGTCTCACCTTCTTTGGTCCGTAGCCACCCACGCCTGAGCAAAATGGGGGCTTCGCTGCAGAGGAGAAGCGAGGTATGACTTCAGGCCGCCGTGGAGTGTGCCGGCAGAGGCTTGCCGCGCGGCAGCCACTGAGCCGGCCGTTTCCGTATTCTTTCAGCCACGTGAGCCTCCCCCGATTCTCTTGAACTTGAAGCCCAGGAAGTGGAAAATTCTTTGCCTAAAGTCACATGGCTGGTGCCTGGGAGAGCCCGGACTTGGATCTGATTCCACCCTCGTCCCCGGAAGGGAAAGCACTCTACTTTTCGTTTACGCAGAGGTGTGGCTAAAGCAAGAAAAGTAGCTAATTGGAGGGAGAGGCAGGGAAATGTATTCCCTTGTTGGCGTGCACCTTGTATTCCAATAAAGAGTTTAAAGGAGAGAGAAAGGGCTTCCCGTTGGCTGTGGAGAAGCCCAGCTCCGTGCCACCAACGTGTTTACTCTCGTGTAATTGCTGGCCATCCCTCAGGCGCAGGCCAACTGCTGTGCAGGGGGCAGAATTCAGCAGCGACTCCATGGGACTCCCATGGGGCACAGCTCCTGTCAGTGGTAACTGCGGTTTACTAATGGGCTCCGTGGGAGGCTCATTGGGGATTTATTTCTGGGCAGAATTAATTTCTGTTTAGAGGACAGAATCTCGGCTGGCTAGTCTGGAGGGAGTGGATCTTGCTAATTTTATTTCTATGTAGCTGGCAACAGTGTCCCCGCTAGGCCACGGGCTGTGCTGGGAAATTGCTTTGGATTTTAAGGCAGGTTTGTTTCCAATTCGGATCAATTCAGTTTAACTTCCATGCACCGAAAGCATCCTGGGCCAGGTGCTCTCTGACTTGGGCCAGTTCTGTCTGACCCAAGGGCTCCGCTGCTAGCTAGGAGAAGATGCTGGTGACCTAGACGTGGGGGTTCCCGGGGCAGGATGGGTGTGGGGCTGTGGGTGTCCTCAGAGATCACTACTCCTACTCCAGGAGGTCCAGGGACATGAGAGGAAGGCTTCCTGGAAGAGGTGATGTTTAGCACCAGAGCAAAGGTAGGGAAGGGTATTTCGTGGGCCAAATCACAGAAGCCTGAAGTAGTGTTGCCCCCGTCGCTCCGTGCATACGCTGTGCGATGGTAGAGAGAACAGACACACCATTTCACTATGTTTCACACTCCACCCTAAGTGTTTCACTTCTACCAACTTATTTCATCCTTATAGCAGCCCAGTGTGGCAGGCAGTTATTACTGCCACTTGACAAATGAACGAACAAGCAGAGATGCTGAGCAACCCGGTCAGGTTGGTCCATGGCAGAGGCGAGGCGAGAGCTCAGGCAGGCTGGCTCCAGAAGCCCGCGGCCCCTAAACCTGAAGCAAATAGGACGTGGAACAGGAAGGGATCGGGAAACACCCGCCCTTTCTTGGATGGTGGCAGCTTCCCCCACGACATTCCCGCAGAGTCTTAGGAATAAGGAGGCTTGGGCCCAAGGTCAGGTATTTCTTCTCACTGGTCCTCCTCTGAGGACAAAGGAGAACCTTTTCTATACTATTCATTGAGACGGCTTGGGAAAAGGCTGTGCGACTGTGCCTGGCACGTGGTCGATGTGGTTTATGTTAGTAATGGGTCACTACAGGAAGTTAGGATGCTGCTGGCAGCGATGCATGTAACAGGTCTCACTCGGGCTGCTCATGGGTCGTGCTAAAGGGGCTCACTACTTTGCTACAAGCTGATGTTTATGGAGTTGCCCCTCTGTGCCAGGCACCACTCCAAAGGCCTGTAGTATATTAATTAATTTAACCATCACATTGACTCTGTTTTGTGGATCAGGATGTCCAGTAATTTGAGTAACTCACCCGAGGTCCACACAGCTAGGGCATAAAATCGATGTCCTTCCTCTGAAACTGCCTTTTTAACCTCCACACTCGTCTGCACCTTGCTGTTGAATATTAGTTATACTGTTGTGGCATGGTTGTCATTATATTTTCCATCATTGTCCTTCCTGTGATGTTTCACATCAGTGAATGTGAGACCGGCGGTGGTGGGGTTTTCAAGAATCGTCTTCTCGTGACCGGTATTTCCCAGTTTTCTTCCTTTTCCGTCTGGGTGTCCGACCACCATGTGAGCAGTGAGTAATGGGGGAATCCGTGATGGATCGCCTCGCTGGGGACCCACGCCTGCTTCGTGCGGCTGTAGACCTTTGCTGCAAAGATGTATCTTCTTGACAGGGAACCGAGGCCCCGACTGCCAGAAAACAAATCAGCACCACGGAGAGCTCCTTCCAGTCGCCAAAATAGAAAAAAAAACGGGCTTGTGGTGAATGCAAGTAATTGCCTCAAAAAAACTAAAAACGAAACTGCCTTTCTTTCGAACCAGCGATTCCCGTGCTGGGAATATGCCCTAAGAATCTCAAAAATGCCAATTCGAAAGAACTTACACACCCCTGTGTTCATAGTAGCACCGTTTACAACAGCCAAGGGCTGGAGACGGTCTAAGTGCTCATCAGTAAATGCGGGCATCAAAAGGTGGTGGTACATTTACATGATAGAATGCTACACAGCAGGAAGAAAGGAGAAACTCCTGCCTTTTGTGACAGCGTGGGTGGACCTGGAGAGCATTATGCTGAGTGAAATGAGCCAGTCGGTGAGGGACAAAGACCATGTGATCTCACCTGTAAGAGATGCAAACATAAACTAGTGAGCAAAGCAGAACCGAGGCGTGGACACAGGGAACAGACTGACAGCAACCAAGGAGGGGGGGAGGGGATGAGGGTGGAGAGCAGGGGGAGGGACTAGGCAAAGAACACGCTTAATGACCCATGGCCATGGGCAGCAGAGCGGAGAATGATGGTGGGGGCGTGGGCTGGGCAGAGGACAGCAAGGGGGGAATGGGACAGTTGTAACAGAATAACAACAAACAATTTTAAAAGATGCAAGTGAATTAAAACTGTAGTTCTATCATGGCAAAAACTCCAATTTACAGGGTGACTTCTATGTGCCACACACTTTGCATAGCTGATTTTTTTTTAATTCTTGCAGCTACCCAGCACAGTGAGCATTATTCCCTTTTTTCACATAAGAAAGACTGAATTTCAGAGGTGACACCACCTATTCTTTGTCACACAGCTAGTGAGTAAGGCAGCCAGGGCTAAACGGGGTCTCTTAGCTTCAAATCCCCTCCTTCTTACACTAGGTCACGATGCTTCCAATTTCCCTGGGAAGCCAGTTGTAGGTTTTACCCTCACTCCCGATCAAGGGCCACTTCCACAGGGACCCCTTAGCTGTCCGGGCACATAGGGGTTCGCACTGTTCTGCCGCCCATGTCTGGGCACTCACCAGGGCTTATCCTCACGGACAGGGCCCTGTATGAGAGTGGGCCCGTATCTATTCTGGTTCCTGCTGTAGCTCTGGCCAGGTTTCAGCATACAGCAAGCACTCAGCCAGTATTTGTTGAAGGAACGAATGAGTGAGTAGATGAATGAATGAATGAATGAATGACTTGCTTTCAAATGCTTTTTCCCAAAGGCCTCCATCCTCTTGCCACCCTCTTTCCACGGCTCCCTGCGGTTTATGGATCTTGCTCTTTGCTTCTGACGTCCTGGTAAAGACAGGGTGGGTGAGTGGACGGGAAGGGAGATGGGGCCCGAGGGGCACAGGGAGCTGTTTGTCCACAGTGAACACCAGGATCCACTACACCTGTGGGGGGACAGAGCGCTCCAGGTGGAGGGTACTGTCCCCCCCGGGGCACGTGTGTTAGAGGTGAGGCTGTAACTTTTGTCCCTTCACCGATGGCAGAGCGCCTGCTGTGTACCGGAGCCTGACCCGGGCACCAAGCAGGTGCCCCAGCCACACTCAACTGCTTCTGCTCCCCTGTCTGCGCCAGCCTCTCTCGTTCCGTGGCTTTCTCATAGCCTGTTCCCTCGAAGGGAGTGCTTTTCCCTCCACCCCCTACACCCTCTGCCTGGACGATCCTACCCCTTCTTCAGGTCAGAAGTCAGACAGTCCCTGGATCTGGGGTCAGTGCTCCCTGGAGCCCCATGTCACCCTTGACTTTCTTCATCTTTGCATTTCTGGGTATTTTACAATATAATTTTCCACATCCTTGTCCATGGATGGGGCTGGGGAGGAGGAGGGTCCCTGATATGCGCTCCCTGTTATATTTCCATGGTGCCTGGCACGGGTGCCCAGGGTTTGCAGATGAGTCTCCATGGACCTGGCCGCTGTCCCAGGTCAGGAGGTGAGGTGGGCTGACCCTTTGTACCTCACCATGGAGACACCCAATCAGGATTCTTACCTTTTTCTATAAACGTTTTCCCATTATCCTCTTCCAGAAATAGAGAGAGCACACAAGCATGCCTGTTACAGAGTCTTGTCGGAGAAAACTTACACATGTTATATGATCTTATTTGTCACGGCTGTATGTGGCCTTCCTTCTGCACAAAGTACACAGAGTTCTCAGTGACTTGTGTACACACCACAGAAGAGAGCCACAGTCTGTCCCTTCCATCTGCTTCCCATGAGAGGGAGGGTCCTCACACAGTGATGTCAGAGGGTCTTCCAGCCCCCCGGGGGGATCTTCCTGGCATGTCCCACAATAGAAGTCCTGCCTTTAGGAAGGTGGTGACCATAGGGTCTTCTGGGAGAGCTCTCTCAGGACAGGAGTCGGGAATTTGTCTTCTGGAACTTTCTCTCCCCAACATGCAGTATTATCACAGCCAGCCTGGCCTCCTGACGTAGCTTTTAGGGAGGCACTTGAGTGGACAATGGAATGGTTTCTGTGTAAGAATAATGACATCAGGGCGGGTCAGCTTCCTGATGTCATGCAGGCAGCTGATGGGACAAGGGCGCCCTGCAACTAAGCGTGGGTGATGGAGACATTCAAAAAAGAGTGAGCTTAGCCCTGGCTGGCGTAGCTCAGTGGACTGAGCGTGGGCTGTGAACCAAAGCATCGCAGGTTCGATTCCAAGTCAGGGCCCATGCTTGGGTTGCAGGTCAGGTTCCCCAGCAACCGCACATTGATGTTTCCCTCTCTCTTTCTCCCTCCTTTCCCTCTCTAAAAATAAATAAATAAATCTTTAAAAAAAAAGAGTGAGCTGAGGCCTGGCGCTTATAGAAGAGAGAAGGGAAGAAAGGAGGGAGGTGGCGGGGGGAATGGGAGGGGGGTGCTCTGATCTTGCCCCTCACAGACAGCCCTGCCCCCCGTCCCCCCAGGCATTCTGCTGGGGACCGCGCCTGCATGTCCTAGGTGATGCTCGTGATGACCTGGCCCCAGGTGTTACTGTCAGGTCTTTACAGATGAGGAAACCCAGGTGAAAGAAGTGAGTGGTCTGTCTAAGACCACTGCGGCCACCAGAGTCCTGGGGTCTCGGGATCAGGCTCCAGCTGGATCAGCCTTCCCAAATCTGCCCTCCCCTCCCTCCCCTCGGAGCTACCACCCAGGGATACGGGGAGAGGCCTGGGAATGTGTGTTTTAAATAAGCCTCCAGGGGATTCCCACTGTCAGTGTGGGTGGGGGTGGGCAGTGGGCTGACTAGAGACTGTCCTCAAACTTGTTGTAAAGGACACCACCTGAGAGCACTCTGAGGGGTCAGGGGGCAGCAAAGGACGATGCCTGGGGTGCTTTAAGAGCGAGGCCCAGCCGTCCACAGCGAATGCTGACAATAACCTAAAGGTCCAGCAGTACGAGGTCGGGCAACACGGGGTGATACACAGCACCGAGCACAGAGTATCCAGCAGCCGTCACCAGTGTTTTGCCAACACAGGTTCGTTGATATGGAAGCACATTCATGATTGCTAATGAAAAAATACCCGTTCACAGTGTGGATATTATGATGGACTCCGTCATGTGTGAATTATATGATTTATCCCGCAGTCCAGGGAAAACGACTGGACGTCCCGTCGAGGGAGGGTGGCCATCAAGAATGTGGGGACAGTGACCTACAGAGCGTGCCCTGCCTGAAGGCAACAGAAGTTTATAATTTCAAGGAAAATGGTCCCACCAGACAGACAGACGGATGGGCCACCTGATGTATCCGCTTCCCACCAAAAATTGACGGCGGTGGCTTCCGGGAGGTGTTGGGGACCGTTTACTTTAATGTACGTTGTACACAGTGTGGTGAGGGCTAGGGGTGGTGTAAGGGGATCACATGGTAATGGGGGAAATACAATAAAGATTAAATCAAAAATTAAAAAGTTTATAAAAGTTTTAGAAGATTGAAAGCCCTGGCTGGCGTAGCTCAGTGGATTGAGCTCAGGCTGCGAACCAAAGTGTCGCAGGTTCGATTCCCAGTCAAGGCACATGCCTGGGTTGCAGGCCATGGCCCCCAGCAACCACGCATTGATGTCTCTGTCTGTCTCTCTCTCTTCCTCTCTCCCTTCCCTCTCTAAAGAATAAGTAAATAAAATCTTTTTTTAAAACTCTTTAAAAAAGTTTTAGAAGATTGTAACTCTTTTTCCACTGTGACTATGTGCATGCGATTTATGAAAAGACAGAATGAGAAGGCAGGACTCGGTTGTGGGTCAGTGGGGCCCCTTCTGTTATTGGCAACCCCCCCCCAAAACCTCTGCCTGGCCCTCCCTGTGACAAAGGGCTCCCCAAAGCCGTGTTCTGTGGGATTCGGGCCCCACACTCCTGAGGGTAAGGCAGGGGCTGAGCAGGGTGCTTTGAGAAGCCGTTTGCTGTGCGTGGAAAGCACAGAAACATGCAGTGGGAGGGGTCTGGGGGCCCAGCCCCGGTGACCGCCAGCCCTTGAAGAAATCTCCACGCATCCTTTTCCCAGGCCTCCCTGGAGGCCTCTACACTCGGTGAGACTCGGGGGCTGGATCTGGGCCGCTCCGTCAGCTGACTGGTTGAAAAATGAAACGAAAATATTAGGAAAAGGGTCTCTGAGCTGTCCCTACCCTACCCTGTAGCACCAGTGGAACCCCAACCTCCCCGTTGCGTTTGCAGGGCCTGCGTCCCTCCCACTGCACTTGACAGTCTTGGAAGCACCCTGTCCCCTCCACCGAACCTCAGACCCCCTGGAGCTCTCTCCTGGAGGGCCTGTATGTCATTCTCCGGCCGCCAAGGTGAGGGTGGCAGCACCTGGAACCCGGGCCCGACATTCCACCGCGAGACTTCACAGCTGTGGGGCCTTTGCTAATTTACTTCCTGCCTCAGGAAAGTGAGGTAAACTACCCACCTGATGGGGCTTAAGAGCATGTACAGGTGGTCTGCTATTACAGGTGAAGGAAGGCCAGGTTCATGGAGTTGGTGTGACTCTCCTCGTGGTTGGTCACCCAGACCGTGAGAGACGGAAACTGGACTTGGGCCCAGGCGTGTTCTGGTCATTGGCCAGCACCCTGCAGCCCCAAACCAGGTGACCGCCCTGCCCTGGCACGCCTGCCCCCCGCTGCCAGGCCCGGCGTGCTGAGCTGGTTTCCCAGGGCAGAGGTGAGACGCGCCCACATGGCCCTGCCCCTGGGCCAGCCTGCTGTGACCAAGGAGGGGCAGGGGCGGTGGGAAGCTGTGTGCCGTGTGTGCTGTGTGGCCGAGCTCGCCACACGGCTGCAGCGGGGCTCCCACCCACAGCCCGGGCCACTTGAGGTGCTGACGGCACGTGGACATGCAGCCAGAGGCCAGACTCAGCTATTGCCCAGCTCTGAGGACTTGGGAAAGTCCGTTAGCCTTCTGGAGCCTTTTCCCTCATCTTGTAAAGTGGGGAGAGGGCTACAGGTCTCACGAGGTTGTTGTGAGGCTTCCCCACAGGCTGCGTGGGAAATGCTGGTACCGTATATACGCCTGCTGTCGCTCTGGTTCCCGCTGCTGTTGCCAAAGTGGGCTCAGCGCACTTAGACTCCCGGGACCCAGGTCCCCCTTCCGAAGCCTCTCCCTTCCCCCAAGACGCCCCTGCACCCTGAGTGTGCCCAGAGTGCGCTCTTGGGCTCTGCTGAGTGAGCACGGAGTGGGAGGCGTGCAGGAGCCGAGGGACAGAGGGACAGAGGGACAGAGGGACAGAGGGCCGCCGCTTTGGATGGCAGCCGCCGAGCGGGCAGCTTTACCTCCAGCACGTGGATGCAGACAATCCCGGAGAACCCCCGGGGAGCCGTTCAGAGCGAGGCAAAAGCAGTTTTTTCCCCTCAATAAATTTCAAATTAGTGTATTTGAAAAATCACTGGGGCTGCTACAGTCTAAATAAAACAGCCTCAGTTTAACAGAGTCACATTCTTTTTAAAAAAAAGTTTTGAAAATACGTAGACAAAGGCATGAGACTGAAGTTTTAAAATACCACTCGGTTAATGAAAAAAGGACACTGACGCTTCTTTTCCATTGCACCTTTATTGTTCACGCGGTTCACTGTTTGGAATTCTCACACAGCCGTTCCAGGATCACACAGGACCTGTTAGATAGCCCCTCCCCCGACACTCCGTTTTATTTCCGACCAGCCTCCTCTCGTCCCTCGTCCTTACTCATACATAGGCTGTTCTGCCAGTGTCTAAGGGGTTCCCAGGGGTTCTTTGTTTTTATGGGTGGGGGAGGGGAAGAGGGGCGTGCAGAGCTGGCCTTCAGCAGAGCCATCGGGCGTGCGTCCTGCCCCCCCCTCCCCCCGCCGGGCCCTTTCCTGTGATGGCCCCAGGTCCCCACGCCCTCTCTTCCCGGCAGCCTCCAGGAGGCCCCCACGGGCCGAGGAATCAGGCCGACTGAGGTTGGAGTCCTGACTCGCTAGGAGGAGCCACGTGATCCCCGAGAAGTTCCCTAACCTCTCCGACACCCCCTTCTTCTCCTACAATCTGGGCCGTGACTCCCTCTCACGGGTCACTGTGGGAATTCCATGACTTAAGGAATACAAAGTGCCTGGCACACAGCACGCCCTAAATTACACCTCAGCTCCCTTCCTCCTGGGGGGGGGGAGACACCCGATGAATGGCTGGCAGAGCCAGGTGCTCGGGGGTGTCCGCTTTACAAAACAGCCTGGTCCCTTAACGGAGCCGAAGAAGCAACTCTCTAATGGTGGAGTTTCAGGTGCCACACGCGGGTCGGGCTGGGCCTGGGGGCAGAGACCTCTGGGTAGCCCTCGAATCCGACTAGGCAGGTTGCTGCCGCTTTGGCCCATGGGCACGTCTGGCGCTGGCAGAAGGAGTCCTGACCCTCTCTTTAAGGCCACGCCGCTGCCGCCGGGCAGGAGCCAGGAGAACAGGGTCATTCGTATTCATTTAACCGTGCCTGCCAAAGAGAAAGCGACTGCCCGTGGGTCTTTAAGAAGACCAGGGGCTTTAAGAAGCGCAGCAATCCTTTAGGGCGATCCTTACGTCCCTTCCCACGCCCTTGAAAAGTCACCCGTCCCAGGGGGGTCCTCGCAGCCGAAGGGAGCTCTCCCAGTGGGAAGTCCACATGTCACTGACACCCCGCCTGCTCTGAAAAGGGTCCCAGGTGGCTGGCCAAGGAAGGGACTGTGCACCTGAGGCTGAGCTTTTCCCCTCGTCCTGTCCATCTCTCACGGTACGTGGCCATTGCAATCAAAGTCTGGTTTATACGTGGTCACAAGAATGGAATGAGACTGTCGTTAGTATGCCGGCCCGCAGGTGGGGCCGCGCTCCTCCTCCACGGCGGTCCTCCGCGACTGTTCATGCCGACCCGTCACTCAGCCTTTGTCCGTGCGAGATTCTCAGGGAGGACACAGTGCACCCACAGTCCACATGTCCACGATCACGTCCCGTCTCCGAGAGAACAATGAGAGGCAGCTCCACAGACACTCTTACGACATGCACCAACCGAGACACCGGGGCTGGTATTATGGGGAAATGTCCTCCAGACCAAACAGAGGGAGAGAGAGAGAAGGTGAGAGGTTCCAGGCCAGAGAAACGGGACTAGAAAGACGACACAACGGAACATCTACACTCCAGGGGGGCGAAGCAGATAAAACCAGAGGAAAGCCCGAGGGCTCCGGGGGCGCCTCTCCAAGTATTTGGTTCATGCTAAAAAATAGAGCACATTTATTAAAATATATATATTTATAAACCTTGGTATGAACAGACACACACGTCAAGCCAATGGAAAAAAAAGAAAAATAAGTCATCTCCCCTGTATCAAATAGACACTTTGGATGGATGGGACACCTGCCCGCGGTCCCTGTGGCCTCTGGTACTCAGCAGCTGGTCTGGCGAAGAAGAAACGCGCGTCCCGGGAGACATGCCGAGGAGCTGCGTCCGCCCGCCCTGCTCCTCCTTTCGAGCACGTGATTGTCTGTCAGCGAGCCGGGGTGATGGATTTCTGTGCCCATCTGCTCACCGGCGTTGTCCAAGGCCGGTCTTCCGAGCGCTCCTCCGGGCCCCCTGCCAAAGACGCTGAGTTCCTTGGTGTGTGAACGAGTTTCGTTGGATTCATTGTGCTTTAGTGTCTGCTCCTGGCGGCAGGATCGGTTTAGTTTTGCGATCTTTTATAAAGTTCGAAGGTGCATCGGATGGAGCAGCGTGTGGAGGTCGAGCCTGCTGAGTCGCGCAATATTTGGTCACCGATTGGTCGGCGCACGGGACTGCTGTCTTTTGGCCCCGCCCAGGCGCCCCAGGAGCCTCCGAGCCGTTCACAGAGTGGTGTATATGTACACGAAGATGATAACGATCAGGTTCAGGATGGTCCCGATGATGCCCAGCATCGCCAAGACACTCTCCTCTTTGCTCTCTTTCTCTTGGCCTCCTCTGTCTTCGTCATTTCCGCTCGTGATTACCATCTTGCTTGCAAAGGTCTTTATCTTCCTCCCCAGGCTAACCTGTAATTAGAAAGAGGCAGCATAAAGATCACCCTGTATAAGCAACCACTCCATAGCTGGGCAGCTCTAGGGGGGTGGTGTTTTCATGCCCAGGGACTAGGTCACGTGGGGGAGGGAAAACCACCCATGGATCCAATCTCGGGACACACTGCTCTCGGTTGTGGAGAAACCGCGGAGCATGGCTTATCAATTTCAAGGATGAACGGTCCTGACAGGGGCGTAAGGAGATGAGCCCAGGAGTCTAGCCGGGGCGCCACCCACTCTGTTGAGCTTGTTTATCCCTTTTCCTTGAAGCGGAAACGGAGACAGCTGCGTGGCAGTCAGGCTAAAACACGTGTGCTCTCCCACGGCAGCAGGGGTTTTACACAGGGCATGGACTGGCTCACATGCAAGCAACATGCCGCCCCGCATGTGCACGAAGCATGTAAGAGGGTATCACAGTGGCACCCGTTCTGTGGGTGTTGGCTCTGACATGGGCAGGGCTGGACAGGACCCCCACGAGGCCATTTCCTGAGACCAGACAGCACCAGGAGGGTGGAGGAGGGCACCGCAGACTGGCCTGCATCGCTCCAGTCATTCTGGAGAGCCCCTTGGTTTGGCCTAGGAAACTGAAGCACGTGTTTTACAGCTGGGCTGGGCTCCTGCTCTCCTAAGCATACATCCCAGAGAGACCCTGCACGCGTGCACCTGGAGACGCGGGCAGGAATGCTTCCACAAGCTCTGTTTGTGACGGCAGAGGACTGGAGGCTGCCCGACGTGCCCCGGGAGGAGGGCAGACAGACACGTGGTGGTGCACACAACGAACACGCCCAACGATGGACTACAACCCCGCGGTGAGGTGCATGGACTATTCTACTGCCGCGGAGCAGTTGCTGTGCTTCCGGCTTGCGGCCATCACCCTGCCGGGACCCTTCCTGTGCACGTCCGCCAGCAAACGTGCGCATGCACTGCCCGCCCCCAAGTTTCACAGGCGTTTTTTTTTTTTTAACATACGGTAAAGTTGAAAATCTTTCACAGTGAGCACCCACACACTCACCATCTAAATTCCACAACGAACACGCTAACTATGTACTTTTTAAAAAAAATCAGATCTCTGTCCATTTCTGTCTTGGGTGCATTTCAAAGTAAACTGCAAATGTTGCTACTTCTTAAATACTGCGGCATGCGCGTCTTCACGAGGGTTCTGTGCTGGTTTGCAGTTTTTTTTTTCTTTTGAAGGACAATTTCTATGGGTGCCATTTCCTGCAGGCTACCTACCCCCAGGGGAGGAGCCCCCGGGGTGTGGAGTACCCACGTGCTCGGCTTCCGTGGATACCGCTAAGTGGGTTTCCACGGGGTTGTATCTGCCTCCACGTTCGTGAGCGCCAGGTCGTCTCCCTCTTTTATTTTGGCGACCGCACAGCCCAGTGTTCGCAGAAAGGCACAAAAAAGAGCAAGTGCTTTAGAAATCCACTCCCTCCTCTGCTCTGGGCAGATGCTATCTCTTTAATGGGTCTCTGGTTTCCAGACTCGGAGCCCTGAGAGGGCAGCTTTTCAATCTCGCTTCCAATCCAAGCGCAGCATCTGCAGCTGACCGGGCGCTTGGGGAAGGTGCGCAGAAGCAACGGACCGCGGAGGGATCTGGCATCTCCCCGCCCCCGCAGGGCCGGGAATAGGTCACCAAGGTGGGTCTAAAGAGACGCAATTAGTGCTGCCCTTACAACACCCAAGCCCGTCATCACGGTCACTCAAGCAAAACAAAGCGCCTGGCGTGGAGGCAGCTTGGTTTCAAGGCTTAATTAGCCTCTCGTTTCCGCTAACCCCAGAGAACTCTGACTCAGGAGGAAGTGCAGGGGGAATGCAGGCCTCCCAGGACTCATGAACCAGCTGCCTTCCCAGAGTTTGTTTCTAAGGTTCTCGAGTCAACTTGAACTTCTCCCTAGCATCTAGGGTGGCGGCTGAATTGCAAAGGAGCCGCCGAGGGCTTCCAAAGACAGACGTGGAATAATACAGTTGTCTTCGAAAAAAGTGGTTGTGGCC
The DNA here is from genome assembly GCF_004126475.2 of Phyllostomus discolor. Taxonomy (NCBI): domain Eukaryota; kingdom Metazoa; phylum Chordata; class Mammalia; order Chiroptera; family Phyllostomidae; genus Phyllostomus; species Phyllostomus discolor. The sequence goes on along the minus strand of NC_040903.2, from coordinate 212,176,351 downwards.
AGGGTGCGGAGGATGAAGAGTGGAGAGGAGAGGAAAAGAGGCTGGGAGATCAGCGTGGAAACCAGCGCAGTAACAGACGCAGGAGGGGAAGACAGACCCAAAATAAAACAGAACAGCAGAGGCTGGGCAGGTGATGGCAGACGGGAAGCTGCTGCACGTGTGTGCTGCACGCATGCACTCACTCGCTTGCCCCTTCCTGCCTGGGAGGGGCTGGCCGGAGAAGAGCGTGGGCAGTGACGTCTGGTTGGTGAAGGTGTTCCTCCGAGGGTCATAAAAACGTTCTAAACTTAGATTTCGGTAATGGTTGCACAACTCCTCGAATATACAAAAACTTTAAAGAAGTAAATTTTGTGGCTTGTGGATGGCATCCCAATAAGGACATTTACTTTAAAAAGACAGCCTTTGTGGCCCTGGCTGGCATAGCTCAGTGGATTGAGCATGGGCTGCGAACCAAAGTGTCGCAGGTTGGATTCCCAGTCAGGGCACATGCCTGGGTTGCAGGCCATGACCCCCAGCAACTGCACATTGATGTTTCTCTCTCTCTCTCTCTTTCTCCCTCCTTTCCCTCTCTAAAAATAAATAAATAAAATCTTTTAAAAAAAGATAGCCTTTGTAATATTTTCTGAAATGTAAAGTGAAATAAATCGAAGGAATGTGAGCAATAGTTTTATAAAGAAGCTCAGAAAACTTTACTAACAGACATAAAAGGGAGACCTCTGTGGAAGGGGAGAAATACCATCTCCATGGAGTGCAGGCTTCAACACCTGAAGAGCATCAGCCCTGCCCACGGTGATCTATGGGTTCACTGCCGTCCCCGTCACGATTTCTACAGCTGACTCTAAAATGGGTTTCAGGGGGTCAAAGATATGGTTGCGGTGGGGACTAGCCTTTGGGTGCTGAGCGTACGCTGCGAAATACAGATGATGTGTTATAAAGCCACGCACCTGAAACGTATGTGCTGTCACTAACCAAGGTTACCCCCATTACACTGAATAAAAATGCAAATAAAGGTAAAATTAAAATGTACACAAAAGTGCAGAGGAATGGTAACAGCCAAGATATTTACTAAAGAAGAACAAGGCAGGGACTTGCCTGATAAGACACCGAGAGCTATCATCCAGCTTTAGAAATAAAACCTTAGATCACTCGGCCAAGAGAACAGAAGCAGAGCCCCCCACGCAGGGACATGGGCGTCGATGGGGGGTGGCCTTTGGGGGCACAGTGCCGTAAGAACTGGGTCCGTGTGAAAACGGAATAAAACCCAACTGGCGCTTCGTCAATTCTGGATGGACTGTACACGACTGTGAAAAGGAAAATGTAAGGACTTTTAGAAGACAATGTAAGGGAATATTTTTAAAATGTTGGGGTAGAAGATATCTTAATAAGACATAAAAGCTCAAGCTCTAAGGGAAAATATTAATAGTGTCAATAGCATGAAATCACACCTCTTTTTATAAAAACTATTCTAAAAAGTGAAGAGTTTGGCCAGAAACTGGGAGATTATATATACACATTCATTAATTAATCATGCAATCATGTCAGTATCCAAGTCCATAAGAAAATAAACTTCTGGTAGAAAACTGGGCAAAAACTATGCCCGTGAACCTCTCGGAAGAGTAAAAAACCACGAAGAAAGGAAAGCTCAGTAATCAGAGAAAAACACAGCATCTGTCAGATCGGCGAGGCCTCAACAACTCTACAAAACCACCCAACGCCAGCAAAGCCTGTGAAGCCACGGGCCCTCAGACAGCAGCTGAAGGACCACAACTTGGTTACTGTCACATTGGAAAACAGGATGACATCATCTTGGCAAGCTGAGCACACTCAGACCCTGGCGACCCACCACCACCGCTAGCTACAGGCACTGAACACACCTGCACGGATGACCCAGGGCACACAGCCCAGAACGCTCACGGGCCGCAGGCTCAGCATCAGCCGACAGGCCGGAAACGACTCCACGGTCCACCCGCGGTGGCCTGGATCTCCCATCCTGTATCCAGACACCGGAATTGCAGGCGGTGGTGACAAGACTGAAATCCACAACGGGCAGGCAGGCAGACATCCTTAGTACAGCACTGCGGGGGAAAAAGCATCCGGCAGAAGAACGTGTGAAGGATGTTTCCACTTACAGGAAGTTCAGACACGCAAAACACCTATGCTGTTCAGACATATAGACGTGATAAAGTGATGAAGAGAAGCAAGAGAAGAATAAACCTGAAAGGCAGGGGAGCGATGGCTGCTGAGGGCAGAGGAAGAAGGGAGCAGGTTGGAGGGGGGTGCTCGGGGAAGCCCTGAGATACTGGTTCAGGCTGGGTCGTGGGTACTTGGGTGCTGGTTCTCTAGACGTTACAGTTCCTAAACAGGCTTCTGTTATCTATCCAATAACTAACTAATCAATTAATGAGTTAACCATTATTACGACTGGTGGTTTCCTCGGCTGTGCAGGAGCTTTCGCTGTCCCAGGGCCCGTGCCCTTCTCTTGGTATCAGTGTCTTGATTTCCTCCGAAAATTAGCCGGCCCCACGGACGCTGTCAATCAAGACATCAGGGGGCTGGGCCTGGATCACGCTAAGCCCATCAGATGCTGTCTCTGGCGCTGTCTTGGGAGGGAGGGGGTGATGGGCAGTAACCGCTGGTGCACGCTGGCCAGGGTGCTGAAGTGAGGTCAGCGGCCGCCATCCAGATTTCTTCCCTTTTTAAAGCTCAAGGCACCATTTCCTTCAACCCCACAGACCACCCCACGTCCCTGAAAAAACAGGGCGTTTTGCATGAGGCGGTCAGAACCTATTTCTTATCAATATCTGCTCCTTGCAAGCAAAGAACCTTTACTCGAACCGAAGGGGTATTCAAGACTTTTGTTTGCTTCCTCATTTGACCTCTGAATCCCCCCAGACGAGCTCCACTAAGTGCCCCCCCTTCCGCAAGCCTCGTGAACGCCTCCTGTCACTCTGCCACTTGCCACCTGTCAGGACAGCTTTATTCCACCTGCTGACAGCTGAGGCAGGAAAGGTCTTCTCTGCTTTAAAACAGTGTCCTCGCTGTGGCTTGCACCCACTGCCACCGCTTCTGTAACTGGGAACGGAATGAGCCCTCTTCATCTTCTGCGAGGCGATGCCTCAGTTGTTGAAAATCTGGTGTTCAGTGAGAAGAAATGGGCAGCGCTGGCCTCTAACGCCCTTGGGGTCCGACTGTGGCTCCGTGGTTTACCGGCTGTGGGACCTGGGCAAGCGGCATCCTCTCTCTGAGACTCAGTTTCCTCACTGTAAAGTGGGGGTAACACTGAGCTTGTAGGATTAAAAGTAGTGGTTGTACATTATCTACCTCGATGACTTGCAGCCCCTGTGATTAGATGACGATGATGATGATGATAACAACTAAGGTTCATTGTCAAGGCCCCGTGAGCCCACTTTCCTCCAGCTAAGCGCCTCCTTCCTTATTGTCCATTAGGCCCCTCCTACACATGGTCCCACTCCTGAAGAAGGTCCCCCCTCAAATCACGGGAAGCATAAGGAAAACGTTCCTCCAAGCAGGTCTTCCCCAGCCCAAACAGGCCAGGGCTGCACGCCCCCCACCCCGGTTCTGATGCAGCGCACTCAACTCACTGAAGCTGCCAAGAACCACACCAGCTTTGGCCAGCCACACTGTGTTGTGGGTTTGAGATGCTGCCAGACCACCTCGCCCCCCTCTCATCAGGGGGACGGACTGTGCCGAACCGGAGGGCAGGACTGTGTATTCGGATCAAACCAGCTGCTGGCTTCTGCTCACTCCCAGCTGCAGAGAGCCTGCACAGCCTGGACGTGCACAGGCTCCCCACTGCTGTCCAGGTGACCCACTTACCAATTTCCCACCAGCTTTCCAGGCTAACCCTAGCGCATGATTAGTCAGCACTCTCCCAACACCGTCGTTCTGTTGCTCGACTTCCCCTCCTGCCCACATCTCTGTCTTTCCCACAAGGTGCCATCGGGTCCAGCTAGGACTTCCAGGTCTGCTGGACAGTGACCTCTCCAGAGAAGGACATGGTGGAGAGACACCTAGTCTCAGGGACCCACACTGGGTCGGGGCGCTCTCTGCCCCCCGATCACTTGCCGAGTGCCCTCTCCGTTACTCCTCCAGCCCAGTGTCTCCAAGCCACTTACCAAGAGTCAGAAATCCTCCTCCAACAAGCCACTCAGCAAGCGATCAATAATAATCAGGGGATGAAAAAATCACAGGGTTAGGACCCGCTGAATCACACTGCAAGCGGTGAAGAATGATGGGGACGAAGTGACGTAAAGGGAGATGCCCCCACTCCGATAAGAGGCGAGAACGCAGCATACTAAAATCCAGGCCCACCGAGGATTGCAAATAACATGTTCAAAGCCTCGCTTCTCCGGGAAACCAAATGCCTGGGGAGGCTATTCAGAGGTTTTCTGTAACGTCCTTGGCTACGTTATTTTACTTTTATCACATTCAAAGCGCATATATATATGGGAATAAAACGAAGAAGACTCCGGGTGCTTCTGTTTTCCCCAAATCCTGGGAGGACCTCCCCACTCAGGGGACGAGAACAAAGGCTCCGACGCCAGCTGTGCCGGGGGCGTCTCCATGCCAGCGTCTGTGTGGCAGGGAGGCTGGGGTCCAAGGCAAACCGGAGCCATTGCTCTGTGTGTGGGAATGACACCTGGCGAAGGCTCAACGGTCACTCTGTCACACCACAAGGCGTTCAGCCTGCGAGAAGCTGGCTTCGGTGTTATTTAATTCTCGTAGAAACTTGTTGTTCAAAGTAACGCCAGTCTTGGAACTAAACCTGGGCTCCCGATGGGCGGAAGGCCACCACACCGTCCTGACAAGGGGTGGTGGGGGGACCGTGGCACCCAAACTCTTTCCCTGACTCTCGGACTGCCCTCTCGGGAGTGGCTCTGGCTCCTTGTGATTCCGAGGGCTTCTCCGTCTCGAGAAAGCTTCTACGTGTGCGTGAGGAGGGTTCGTTCTGCCCTTACTTGTAAGGATGATGCCTGGAAACTCAGAAACACCAGGAGACACATGGGCGGAGGTAAGATGCAGGAGCATCAAGGAAGCACCAACTTCTCCCTGGAGAAGACACCCGGTGGTCCTCGGAAACCCAGCACTCCCTAGAGACCCCGAGCTCAAAGCCTGGGCTTCCAGGGAACACCGCCGAGCACGCCCGCTGAGCTGAGCCCCGCGCTCAGCACTGAGAAGACTGTTGGTCCCCAAGGACCTCGTGGCCCAGTAAAGGGGAAACACAAACAGGTCCCTGTGGCGATGTGAGCCCAGGGCATTGTGGGAGTCCTGGCCTGCCCGGGAGGCCACCCGCGGAGCTGTCCCTGGAGGACGGGGAAGGGGAGGATCTAAGCGGGGGCCTCAAAGGCTAGCAGGACCAGCGCGGCTGGTGCTGACAGAAGAAGGGCGCCCTAATTGGGTGGCAGGCGCAGAGGCAGTGACTGTGCAGAAGACAGCCGCAGGCCGGGGCCACGGTGCTGCGCGGTGAGCGTGGTGGGAGCTGAGGCTGCAGGGGGTGCAGCGGCCAGAGCAGAGGCTCACAGACACTGTGCAAAAGAGCTCTGGAACTTACTCCTATTTATTCAGTAGATGCAATGGGTACACCGGTGTTCGTTTCATATTTATTTTCCCAACCCTACATACATCCTGTCTCTACTCTTTGATATGCATGACATACACTTCACCATACATTTACAAAACCCACTGAGCTCCTCACACCAGACCACAGTAAGTAACTGTCGGTAGCTTTCTCTCCGAGATGGATGTGTGGACCGGGCAGTCTCAGCTCTGCTGTTCGTCCACAGGGAGGCCTCGGGAAGGTGCAGGGGTCCTCTCTGCAGGGACAGGCACCTTGCACCCGGGGAGGTCCTTGGCAGGGGCTGAGCGAGACTTCCTCCAGGGACCAGCTGCTCCACACACGCCCATGCCCAGTCCAGCCCAACCCGGGGGCCACAGAACGGCCCGGCTGTCCCTGGGTGACCACTGAAGGGAGATGGAGCCGGGACACCGCTGGTGACTGGGACACACTCCCGGGAGTTCCCATGAGCCTCTAAACAGAGAGGACGACGCTGGAAAAGCACTTAGCCTGACCGCCACAGGCTCACAGTCGTCATCACTAGTAACAAGTGCAGCGCGGTCTCCCGTCAATCACCGACGGGTGCGGATGCGGCTCTGTGCGCGAGGCCGGTCCTGACGTGGCCGGCAGCCGCCTCTCCAGCTCCCCATGACGGAGACAACCACAGCAGCTGATCAATGAGGACGGCCGAGCACTGTAGCGTCAGCCAGCCGGCCACTCGGGTCACATTTATTGCTCACCTGCTACAGGACAGGTCCTCGTATAGAATACTGGGATATGACAGCAGCAGCAGAGACAAAAAAAAAAAAGCTACTCCCATTTCAGAGACAAGAAATTGAAACACAAAACAGTTACCGAACGCCTACCGTGTGCCAGGCACCGTTGCAGGTACCAGGGACACAGCCGTGATAAAACCAAGAACTCATCAAACACTGAGTCGGGATTGAGCCCAGTGGCCGGTTCCACTCCCTGACACTGCCCGTCTCCTGCCTCCCCACAAAAGCACCCCCTCCCCCGCTCTCTCTAACCCCAGTGCCTTTGCTCGCACTTTCTTCCGGGCTGCGACTGCTGCTGCTCATCCTTCCAGGCTGAGCCTGTCTGGCAGCATCTCCAGGGACCACCCCTCGCGGGCAGAGGCCTGCTGCAGACCACACCTGGGAATCCCCTTCCCTGCTCTGCACCCATCCCTTCACCTGGGCCCTTCCCCGCTGAACTGTGAGCTCCTCAGGCGGCACAGGCCTGGTCAGGTTCACCTGCGTGTCCCCTGGACCCTGTGCCTGGCCTGGAGCACTGGAGGCACTCGGGGCACTGAGTGAGTGAGTGAGTGAGTGAGTGAATGAACCAATGATGAAACTCCAGCGGGCCAGGGGAGGCCCACCTTCCAGGCCAGGGGAGGGGAAGTCCTGGCTGGCCGCTGGGCGGGTGATGGGAGCGGCTCAGCTCGCCCCACCCCACTGGACCTCGCTGTACAGAGACAGGCAGGATGTGACAGACACACGAGCTGTCTTTCTTGAGTATCTGAGCGGGAGGCAGCCGGGGTGGGCTGGTTGGGCTGGTGAGTTGTGTGTGTTGGGGGGGAGGGACACGCGGTGGGGACAGAGGGGGCCATCCACCCAAGGCCAGGTCCAAGAGTCTACTCCTCCCGCTCCAGCAGCTCCTGGAGTCTTCCTTCTCTGGTCCGCCGCCGTCCACACACACTGGCCCATCTGAGCACTGGGCACACAGCCCTGGGGAGACTGGTGCCCGCCCCGTGCCCCGCTCCCACCTGGGGGAGCGCCGGGGGCAGTCTCCCTGCGCTCAGCCTGGACAGCGTGGACCCACGTGCTGAAGCGCCGGGCCCTTGGCAGACCCGCTCACTGTGTCTCCCACCTCACCTGGAGGTCTGACGAAAAGGAGGCGGCGTTTACTGAGTGCGGAGTAAGGAAAGCTTGAACGCTGATAGAAAGAGAAAAAAATAGCTCCTTGTACCAGCACGTAAGGGTAATAAATTCATCGGTCTTTCCTCTGATCAGATGGGAGCACGTTTCTGGGTGGTGGGAAAAATTGGTCATGCCAGCCCAGCCTTCCCCGAGGCACACATGTCCCTGGCAGCCCTGTTGCCCGGGGGCTGGAACCGGCAGTGGGAATGCCATCTGCCCCCACCAGCACCCTGCCCCACCTGCCGGCTGCTTCTGTGGGGCTGTGTACCTCACCTGCCAGTACACCTGCCCCGATTCCCAGGACCAGCGGGAGGGAGGGAGGGCGGGAGCCCGGGACTCACTCTAAGAGCTGGGTTTGGGTTTGGCCTTGGCCCCCAGTGGGTCGTGTCGCCTCAAATACATCACCCCCCTCCCCAGTCCGCGTCTGTAACTGACTCACGGTGGATGCCAACCGCCGACTCTCAACAAGAAACAGAAGCTGTCCCACAGCTGAGGGTGGAGCTGACCGGAGGGAAGCCGGGCCACACTGACCACACGGTGGGAGCACTGCCTCCCCAACCCCACGACACCCCTCCTCGGACCGTCCTGAGAAGAGAGCCCCCGGCTCTGCAGCAAACACGTGCGCGGCTGCTCACTGCAGCACCACCTGTAAGTGCGAAACCACGGGAAGCAACCCGGATGCCCAGGCCGCGGCGAGGGGCCGCACGGACTCCGGTGCGGACACACGGGGGAGTGCGACGCAGTGCAAAGGAGGGAGCGGAAGGAAGAGCGTGAGGGGCTGGTCTGGAGAGACTCCCGGGACCCCGGGATGACGCAGAGACGCGCTGAGTGCAGAGGGCACTCGTGAGCGTTAAAGGACGCTGCAGTTCACGGGAGGAAGGGACTTCGAAACACACAGTCCGCTCATCGGTGCCACAGGAAGGATGCGGGAAGACCGAGTGAGAAATGAAAGGGCCTGCGACCCTGGGGGAGGTGAGTGGGGAGAGGACGGAACAGGGGACAGGGACGAGGAGGGAGGGACCCAGCTCTGAGTCCCTCTTTTGCTCCAAATCCGACTTAGAAGCTTTCGAACATGTCCCATGACCTTCGTACACCCACAAAAACGTGAGCTGACCCCACCCTGAGTGGAAGATGGCCAGTAACAAGTGCACCAAAGCATCACGAGCAGCACAACCACACGGAGGGGGCGGGAAAGACCAGGGCTAGCCCAAGGGGCTCGGGAAAATGGGTGTCACCCGGGTGGCGTGGGGCTGGGACAAAAGGCTGCACCGGGAGGCTGGCATCTGCTCAGACAGGTGTCTGTCGCAGGCAGAGTGAGCCGACGGACCCGTGGGTGACGGTTCTTCCGTCTGCCACCCGTGCTCGATGTGTGGCCGTGTCGGAGGAGGGGTTCCTTCTAGGGTCCTTGTCCCTCAGTTCTGAGTTCTCACAGATCCACGGACCTAGAGGGACTCTGACTGTGGAGTCTGGTTGTCCCCATCAGGGACCACCCCGCTGGGCTATGCCATTGCCCCCCTTCCTGGCAGCCCAGGGGCCTGGGACACACACACGGGGAGCAGTCAGCGGGGACCCCGGGGTTACTGAGCATGTTCCAGAGACCAGGCTGAGCCCCGAGCTCCTCACACCCTGACAGTCTTCATTCCCCCGACAGCCGAGCAGGGGGAGGGGCTCCCACACATTCATAAATGAGCGAAGGGGGGCTGAGCGAGAAGCAGGGACATCAACGGCAGGTCCCCCAGCTGGCGGACCCACAGGTCCAGCCCCATGCCCACGCCCCCCAGTGTCACTCCTACTGCCCCTTGGCCAGCAGCCACCGACCTCCCTGTCCTCACCTCCAAGCCTCAGCTTCCTCGTCTCCCCAACGGAGAGATAAGGCCCCAGAGAGAGAACGCCGTAAAGATGCGATAAGTGCACGTCCCCTGCACACACCCATTCCCCCGCTCCTGGCCCCTCTTCATGGCTCAAAGATGCACAGAAAGGACATTTACGGAGACCTGGACGTTCCTTCTATGCCCACAGGGAAAAGGGATAATAATCCTTTTAAGGAACTCCACCTCGAACACCTTGATCGGATCAGAGACAGAGGCTGCAGCAGGTGGGAAGGCCCGTGGGCCCTCGCTGTCGGTGACATGGAAACCCCTGGTCCGTGGTGAGAGGTCCCACTGAAATGTGACAGGGAGGTGGCCAGAAAGTCCTCAGCCGGCATCCTGGCCCATCTCCTGGCCCCCCAGCACTTGGGTGTGCCCGTTTCTAAGCGCCCAGTGGGGGTGCCGGGTCTCTGGAGGGCCCCATACGCAGGGGCCCCCGAGATTTCTCAGCGCTCGGGTCTGGTGGAGCCAACCCCGGCCAGCTAGCTGCCAGCCCACGGCCTGTATTGCACGAATATTTTTCTTTCGAGGGCTGTGCCCGCCAGTATTTCACTTACTCAGAAGCATTTGCATTTTAATTTGACTTTTTTTTTTCACCTCGCCCAGACAGCTGGGTGGGCTTCACCGTCCTCGGAGATGAGACGCAAACCTCTCAGCCCCGCACACGGCTCCCTCCCAGCGCGCCGGAGGCGGGGGCCGGGGACAGCACTGCCCGGGCGACAGCCTTTTTAAAGAAACTGCAACTGACAATGCTGAGAAAAGTCAGGGTTCCAGTGTTGATCCAGTAGGTGTCCAAAACAATTGGAAAACATTTTTAATGGGTTTAAAAATATACACGGTGCAGGCCCTGCTGACCGGCCCGAGTTCCGCCCCCTCGTCTCCCCTTAGTCATTCCCGCACTGACTACACTGACGCCTTTTCTGGACACGCCGCCCCGGGGCCTTTGCACGTCCCGCTTCCTCCCTCGGAACTCGCTGCCCCCGAACTTTTGTGCTGACTTGCTCTCTCCCCGAGCTCAGGCTTCGCTCAGGCACCACATCACCGGAGATGCTCTCAGGCTGCCCCGTCTCTCTCAGTCCCCCCTCCTGTCCATGTGCCCTACTTTATTTTCCTCAAAGCTGATCACTCCTCGAAAGTTTTTTTTTTCTCATTCTTCCTTCCCACCTGGAAGCTAGACCCCCTGGTGACACCCTTGTCCTCGCTAGAGCCCCGGTGCTAAGAACTGCGCCGAGTGTATCACAGAGACAGTAAGGCTTCCTCAGGGGAATGCACACGCGCCCATTTTCCAGAAGGGGAAGCTGTGGCTCACTGGGCGTGAATGGTGAAGAGCCGGGGGGCCCAGCCCTCTAGTTGTCAGGAGTCCAAACCTGGCGGATTAACTCCTCCATTCTACGTGTGCATGGTGGACAGGGCCTGACTCGGGCCCGGCCTGCTGGCTCCCCCGATGTGTCTGCCACCACCCACAGGGGACCCGGAGCTCAGCAGACACCCAGCACACACGTGCGGGGGGGTGGTCTGAATGCACCAGCAGAATCCCCTGCCCCTGACTCTCAGTGGGGGACCGGAACGTGAAGGCTCTTCCCGTCCAGCCTATCCCTCAGGGACCACGCAATCCCTCCTCTACTGACTTCACTGCACGGTCGCTCGGTTTTCTGTGGGAGCACCTCAGGCTGCAGGAGCCGCCACCACCTCCCACCAGCGATCGCTCCTGTCCGTGCCACCGGTCGGGAAGTTCCTGACCGTGCCAGACAGCAGACCTACTGAATTCTCTGCCAAGTGCGCGCCTTCTGGAGCTGTTTCTTGGGTCTCCTCCTACCCCTCTGAAACACCATGTTAAAAAAATGAAGGACAGAATCGATAAATGATGCCTGAAAATAAAAAGCAAAGAAAATATGACCTTAACAGATTGGTAGAGAAGGCCAAAAAAAAAAGAAACGGGAATCAAAAAGCACCTTAAAAACAAATATCCTCAGTCTCGTCTCGCCACACGGGAGTGGGCTGCCTGTTCCTTCCATGAGCCTCTGGTTGCCCGTCCAGCCAATGGGGACTCGGGCTGGTCGGTGGGGTCACCCCACGGCTTTCTCCTTTCTGCCACTTACTATTTGTGAATGCTGACAGCACTCGGAAACACAGCAGCCCTCACCTGCCCTGCTACTTACCGCCTGGAGTCCTTCGCCACCTTGTCATACACGGATTAAGTGCTTGCTGTCTACCCAGGCCGGGCCGCTGTCTGTCCTGCTGGCTCAGTTACTCCCCAGCACAGGTCTGCGGACGAGGTGGGCACCGAGTCTTCATCAGACAGAACCCAAACCCCGAGGGGCGGGGTCCCCTCTGCTGCCCGCTGGACCCCCGCAGCCCCGGACCTCCTGTCCCCGCCGCGCCTGCCCTCCTCGCAGGCTCCCCCTGGTACCTCTAAGTCACGTTTCACAGCAGGGGGGGGTACCAAGGCTCAGCGGAGGGCACAGACCGAGTCCCGGCTCTCTCCATGCCCCTGGTATTTAGCAGCTTTATGCTTACAGAAAGACTTTGTATGCATTTGCTGAATCAACACAAAAAAAATGCAGGAGTGCATAAAAGCTCCCCATAAAGGGCCGCGTCTCGAAGGGCGGGATGCAAGGCTCCCCGAAGCCGGAGGGGCGTGGCCAGCGTCCTTCCGGTGCCGCCGCCGCTTCGTCTCTGCACGTCGGACGGACGCTGGAAGGAGAGAGTTCTCAGAGGTGGAAAAGGGGGAACAGCGAGCTCGCGTACCTGTGGTTAACGTTTATTCCACATTTCCCTCATCCTGCTCCCTAGCTGGGTCGTAATTGTTCCTCACTTCTTCCAGATGCGGGTGGAAGCCCCAGGGTCCCGGAGTTCTTCTAGGGGGCACCGCTCCACAGGCACCGGTGGGTGCACAGCACCCCCACCAGCCCCATCATGTGACTTCCCCGGTGGAAGGTCTCCCTCCAGAGACAGAGGAGCCCTGGTCTTGACCAGGTGGGGGGGGGGGACTGCGAGGACCCCGGGCGAGGACTCTGCAGGCCTCGCCCCTGACAAAGGACACTGGGCCAGGGAGAAGCGGCCAGCCAGGGTGGGTCTGCAGTCCCCGACAACCACAGGACTCAGAAGGAAGCCGGCACACCTCCCGCTGGGGCGGCCAAGGCCAGGGGACAGGAAATGGGACACCAGCCAGAAGGAAAGTCAGAGGAATGGAAAGAAGAAGAAAGAAAAAAGCAAAAGCAAGGGCCTGCACCTGCCCGGTCGTGGGAAAGGTGCCTGCTGCCCGCATGCCGGGGCTGGCCACCGGCCGGCCGGCTGGGTGGCTTCAGACAGGCCACTTCCCCTCTGCGGTGTCACGGCCCCCATCTTTACCCTGGGCTGGGGTGGGTGAGACACCAGACGGTCTCTGGGGCTGCTTCCAGCTCCTACACCCCGTTCATGAACAGCCTCTGTGGAGAAACACGGGTGAGTGGGACGGGACCGGAGAGCCGGGCATCTATCAAAGCCACCAGGATCTGCCTGCGGAAATAACTCCCTCTCCTTTGCTGGGACGTTGGGCCTGCTGCTTCCGCCCAGAGCTGCACAGAGCTCCCGCCCCCTGGTGATGCTCGCTGGCCGCCCCCGGCCTCAGCTGCTGCCCCGGGGAGGGTGAGGGGTGTGTGCTCCTCCCCTCTGTGCTTCCGGCCCCCAGCATGGGACTCGGCACACGGTGGGGTGCACACTGTGATACACCCTTGCCAGGTGGTGGGTGGGACTCCAGCAGATGTCTCCAGGGTGGCTCCCCACACTCTCTCAGGTGGAGACAGCTCCCTGGCCCCCCGAATCCATGCTCCACTTCTCCCTGGCACGCAGCCGGGCTGCATTCCTATCTGCCCCGCAGTTAGTGTGGCCACGTGACGGACGTCTTGCCAAAGGATGGGAGCGAAGTGACGCGTGCCAGGGCTCTGGGAGGGCGGGCGGGTGGCCCGGGGGCTCTGGGTGCCTCTCTCCCAGCCTGCTACAGATGACAACCAGGTCCCAGAGGGCGGCGGAGCCCCAGGATGGGGAAGCCGGGCTCCCAGAACCACCGCACAGAGGAGAGCTGTCCACCAACCAGGGGCGCCCACCAGGACTATTTATAAACAAGAAATAAACCTCTACCGTGTCTGAGCCAGCACACTTTTGGGTCATTGGTTACAGTCATTTTGCTAGCCTTAACTAATATATGATCTTTGCCCTTTAAAAAAGTTAAAAAAAAAAACCAAACAGAGCTGTTTAGTCGTGAAAGCAGCAAAAGCTGAAGGAGTTATTTGCAATTCTTCCTTTGGAACTGGTGTTCCCCAGGCTCTGAAGACAAAGTCTTTTGTCTTTTTTTTTTTTTAAAGATTTTATCTTTAGAGAGGGGAGGGAGAAAGAGAGAAAGAGAGAAACATCAATATGTGGTTGCTGGGGGCCATGGCCTGCAACCCAGGCATGTGCCCTGACTGGGAATCGAACCTGCGATGTTTCAGTTCGCAGCCTACGCTCAATCCACTGAGCTACGCCAGCCAGGGCTAATCTTTTGCCTTTTTACTGACGCAACTATTCCACAACCTGCTATGAGCAGAACCTTTCAGCCGTCACACAGACAGCCAGGTGGACGAACCGGGGCCTAATCAGCCCACGACCCCTCGAGTCTGCCGGGGAGCAGGTCCCGAAGGCCTGGCATGCACGGGGTGCGGGGCCGGAGGCCCTGCACTGGCACACTGAAGCCATGGACTGAGAGAGCAAGTCCAGTTCGCATAGAGGCAAGCACAGCGGGGCGGGACAACCGACACTGGACAGTCCCAGAACCTCTCGGATGGATGGGCGCAGGAGGAAGGGCATTCGGACGGGACAGACGCGGGTCTGCCCTCCAGGGGCACAGAGCTGTTCGCAGGCCGCCTGTGAAATGTAAGCCACAGCTGCCACCTGGGGGCACAGCCACCCCGGGATGGGGAGGGAGGGGCAGCACCGAGAGCAGAGGCTGGGCCGGGTTACCAGCTGTGTGGCGTTTCTATTCGCAGTGACCTCGGCCAACTATTCAAGTTTTCTAAGCCCGTTTGCTTATTAGCTAAGGAATAAACTCACAGTGGCCACCAGACTCATCTCAGCCGTGGATAAGCAGACACATGAAATGAGCAACAATAAGAAAGAGAAAGGTCAAGAGAAACACAAAAACCGACCGTAAAGGGGAGAGAATACAGACTAAAGCAAGCAAACAGAAAAGCTAATATCCGCTACTGAGTGTGTTATTAGCTATCAAAAAGATCGATCTGGGAAGAAGAGCCATCAGATAATGAGAAAAAGCTTTGAAAAATTAAATATTAATTCTAAAGTGTTTTTACAAAGTGAAACAGAAAGATGAACTGGAAAACGGAGTCAACAGAATCGAGACTAAACAGCAAGAAGGCAAAAGGACACAATGACACGAGAAAAGACTGCAGACCCGTCCCGGGGGGTTTGAGAGCCGACAGAGGGGAGTCTCAGAGATGCAGAATGGGAGGAAGGAGACTAAAACAAATCAAACACAGTAGGACCTCCCGGAGCCGCAGGGTGTGCCTTCAGGTTGAAGGGCCCGTTCCAGCGTGCAGGAGAATGAGTGGGTGCCGAGTGGCCTCCCGTAAACACGAACACGAGGCATGGAGAACATGTCCTGAAATTTGCCAGGAACGACACGTGGAATGTAGGGAATCTACCCACGACCTAGGTCAGACTTCTCGTCAGCAATGTGAAAGGCTCTAACGTCTTCAAAGTTCTGAAGGAAAACAATTTTGACCCTGGAACTCTGCCTCTGGTGTGAGTGTAACACAGACACTTTCAGTCCACGTTCCGTGCCTGTTTGCTCAGGAGGCTCTGCGCCAGAGGTGGGGGGCAGGGAGCGGAGCCCACGATGACCTCCGGGCGCAGAGCTAACAGCACGGCTTCGTGCAGGGACAGAGGGGCCACTGAGAGGACAGCAAACCAAAGCTAAAACCCACCCACCCACCCACCCACCCACTGACCAGGGAGGGCTCGGCAGGACAGGTGGCGTGAAGGAAGGAGATGGAAAAAGGAAGTGACGATGATGGAGGCAGATGAAGCAGGAAGAAGACACGAGAGACAGTGAGAAATTCCAGGGAAGAAAAACCATGGGAAACCGAGCCCGGCAAAAGAAGGCTGTGACTCAAACCCAACGCACACAGAAAGGGGGCGTGATTTTAAGCAACGGATGGAGTTCAAGGGAAGGGAATCCGTTTGATTCTCTCGCGGGTCAGGTCGTTCTGCCCTTGGCGGTCCTGGGGCGTGACGCTGGCCCCCTGCCAAGGAAACGGAACCCCAGCACAGGGCTCAACCTGGCATCAGACACTTCCAATGAGGCAACACTTGTATCAGCATTGCCCACTGTTTTTGACGGTCAGAGTCAAGCCGTGGACAAAGCATACGCTTGACAGTACAGGATGGGGTGTGGATGTAAAGAACCCCGATGCGACGCCAATCCTAACGGAGAAGGTGCGGGCTGAAGGCCGGGGAAAGGCAGGGCTAACAACCTCGCCTTGCAGAGTGAGGAGACAGAAACACCGTGGAAGGATGATGGAGACAGGCATGCCCTTGAAGATTAGAAAGTAACTGATAGAAGCACTTGAATCACAATAGGTGAGGTGCACAGAGGGGGAGTCAAATCCTCCTCTCACAACATCTGCAGCTACGGCCTCATGGTGATAAACCCAGGGCCTGGATGCGAATCCTGCCCTCGCAGGGAGTGCAAAGGGTCCTGGTGGGGATGGAACGACCTTCCAGAAGGCACACCCCCAGGACAGCGCCTGGTCCCGGGTAAGCTCTCAGAATACACCAGGCATTTTACCATACGGCTGCCTAGACATTCACCTTGTTACAATGTTCACGTGCTGATTTAAAAAAAGAACTCTCGGTGTTAAACAAAAAGGTATGCCGAGCAGAACTATTTGAAGGAACGCATCACACTTGACCTCCAATCAGAGCAGGAACGGTAGAGCACTATTTTAGAGACGGCCAAGCAGGGCAAGGCAGCCTGCACTGGGGGCGGGCTGGGGGCCGGCGAGTGGTCTGGAAAACCTGGCGGGGGGGGGGGGTGAGGGCGTTGGGAGGGGGTTTGGCCAGGAGGGCGTCGCAGAGAGAAGCCGGAGACTCCGCTGTCTGTGCTCCCAAACCGTCCACAAGCTGCTGCGGTGTGTCAGCAGAACAAAGCCTTGCTTTCCCACACAGGAAATAAGTCTGTGCACCTTCTGGAGAGCCTGGGCACTTCACACGAAACTGCCTGCCAGTGGGATTTCGGCGGCTACCACGCCGCTTACACTGTTTGCAGAGTAAGGCAAACGTGCTGGAGAGGCGTTCCTCCTGTTTTCAGGAAGAGAGGAACAGAGAGGCTCAGACCGGCCCCCAGAGCGGGGGAGCGTGTGCAGCAGTTCTGTTCGGAGCCCAACAGGGCAGGCGGCACCTCGTCCCAGGAGGGGGCTGGAACGAACCTTGTTGCATAAGACAGTGTGTGGTGGGCCCCGCACACTCCCTGCCCCCTCAGCTGGACCACCCCGATCTCTACTTCTGCACAAACCTCCGTCTCCCCACGGAGCCTGAGAACCGAGACGCTGCCCCTGCTCGGCTCTCTCCAGGGCCCTCCTCCTGGGAGACTGGACTCTCAGACCCTTTCCTCCGGCTACCTGCTCAGCGTGGCGAGATGCAGGGGCGGGGCGGGGCCGGAGAGAAGACTGGTGGGGGTGCAGACTCTGCCCCTGGCTGTCAGAGTGAGCTTGGGGGTGTTCTTTAACCTCACGGAGCTTTGTTTGGTATTCTCAAGAATTCATTCATTTGCCTAAGAAGTACTTTAACTAAGCACCTCCCTGGGGCCAGGGTCAAGGCATGCTGTAGCTGTAGGCTTGCAAGGAATTAGCCCATAAAAGGCCACCAGGCAGTGGACGCCGTGATGGGCAAGCACTGGGTGCTCCAGGAGCCCGGCCTGTGGTGGGAGGGGCCCCCTCAGGAGGCAGGGTGACCTGAGGACATGGCATCCCAGCTAAGAGCAGAAGAGGCACAGAAGCAAGAAAGTCTTTCAGGCTCCATGAGCCCCTGACCGTATCATGTATTCTCCATCATTGGGAAAATTCGGGTGATAATCCTCACTTTGTAGAGAGGTTGTGAGGGTTAGCAAAGCATGACCCTGGGGCAGGGGCCTGACCCCCGGGGCCCCGTGTTATGACGTACAGAGAAACACCCTGCAAAGCACAGCGATGTGACCTGACCACCCCACTGCCTGGATTTTAATTTGCCTCATCCTACAGCTCCCCACTCCCCTGCCCTCATGCACACACTCCCACACACGCACAGCATGACCGACCACCTGTGCATGCGCAGCATGCATACACACACACACACTCACCACGTACACGCATGCACCCGTGCTTTGCTGGAACTACACCCTCTGGACACTGAGGGAGCCTGAGGTCCCAGCACTCTGCCCCCCAAGTCAGCCTGCGTGCAAGTCTGTGTGTCTGGCCCCAGCCGAGTGTCCCAACCGCCCCACTGGCCCAGGCTACGCCCCCGCCGCCATCTTACCCAGAGCCCTCCTCCCGGGATAAGACGCAGGTCTGTTCTCCCCTGCTGAACAGTCCTTCTTACGGGGCTGGCTGGACAACTCCTCTAACACGCAGCTGGGAGGGGCCCTCGCAGGAAGCTTCTGGGAGCCTCGTTTGGTTCCAGTGCTGGTTCTGGGCTCCCTGCACTCGCCGGGCTGGTGGCATCCACCCCCTTAGTCCCGAGACGCTGCCGTCTGATCAGACTCCCAGGGCAGCTAGGGCCGGCCTCATCCTCTCCGAATGAGGATGCCTCGGTCCGGGTCTCCCGCCATCGACACCGTAACCGCATCCAGGCCTCCATCCACAGCACACGTTTCCAGTCCCACCTGAGGTTGCCGGGGGGATGGGGGCCGGCGGGTTCCTCTTTCAAGACCACCCAAAGCTCCACCGTGGCTCAAAGACAAGCAGGCCAGCGTGTGGGGGGCCCTGTTCCTTCGGGCAGGCTTTCGGGGTTTTCCAAGCATGTTTCCCAGCAATCTACAGACCCACAGCTCAGCACCCGCAGAGGGTCACGGGCTGGATTCCAGATCTGCTCCATCAGTTAGCCAGGACAGTGCACGCCGGCGATCATCAGCCGCTGTGCCACAGGCGTTTTTAAAACATGTGCTACCTGACCTGCAGTCAGGGGCACTGACCTCTTTGCCCTTAGGCTGTCCCATAAAAAAATGACAACAGCCAACACAACAATAGCCATTTGACCTGAACAAATCAAAATTCTACCTTTTTTTGGTCACGTCGGCAAAAACTGTATTTTTTGGTGTGCTGTGGAATTTTGGTAATTAGTTTCTGCATGCCATGAGGTGTAAAAGGTTGAGTATCGCAGGTTTATGCCAAGAAGAATAAGTCTCCGAGCGCATGGCTATGGCTGGCAGCCCCGAAAACCCTGTCCCGCCCCCATCGAGCTCTGACACTCCCGCATGACGCTGGAGACTCTCTCCCTCGCTGGCAGTCCTCCTGCCGCCCGGGTCAGCACACGCTGGGCTCCAACCACGCGTGACTTTGTCTCCTCTGTCTGACTCCTTTAGGGGTCCCCAAGCCCCGGCACAGACGTGGCTGGGAGCTCGCGTGTCCAGTGAGAGCTCATTCGCAGGAGTGGCCCTGCCTCGTCCCCAAGGAGAGGACATCCGGCCAAACGGCTTTTGTTTCACCAAAAGGAGATTTCGTGCAAGGAGGTTAGCTTTTCCCCTCTAACACTCTCCACGTCGCGCTGGCCCTTTAAACCAGCAATCGCAGCCACTAACCCAGCTCGGGACCTCCAGCCCGGCTGCCAGCCACTCCTCCCTCTCCCCGAAAGCTGCCCTTTCCCTGAGCTAAGAAGGCTGTCCACCCAGACGTGGCAAATTGGCTTTCCACCTGAACCGAGAGTCGCAAGGGTGTCTGTGTGCCAGGCGCGGGGGCAGATCCACCACACCCGTCACATCTGCAGGGCTGCGCCTCGGGCCACTTACCAGTGACAACCCCTGGGCTGCCAGGCAGGGCCCGGGCCCCAGAGGGGAGCCCCAGTGCAGCCCCGGGGTGCCTCCCCTCTCAGGGTGCAGTTCCAGCGGGAAGCTTTATTACAAAGTGCGGGCACCCGGCCCCACCTCAGACTGGCTGCGTCACAGCACAAAGCGAGGGGCCCCCGGCTCTGGCATTTTTTTCTAGGTGCCCGGGGAGAATATTCTCCCAGGCAGCCGGGGCTGAGGGCTCCAGTGGCAGCACGGCCTCGGGCAGCGGGTCCTGTCTTGCTGTCTTAACTGGTCTGCCTACTTTGCCTCCTGGCACCCCGCTGGCTGCTGAAAGGAACCCGTGGTCTTCTAGAAGCAGCCCCTCTCCCTGGGGAACACTCAAGCAGCTTTGGGAATCAGGGCCACACACAGGGGGTGCAGATGGATCGAACCCTCGGAACTGTAAGGAGTTAGCCGAGGATGGCCCCTTCCTGGCTGGCCCTAGGCCACCTTGAATTTTTCTTTGCAGGAAACTTTTCTTAAAGGGCCAGACAGCCAATATTTTCAGGTGCGCTGGCCCCCACGGTCACCCAGTTTGCCCTCGACTCCCAAGACCCTGAATTCCGATCCTTTCCAGGCTGCCCTCTTTGTTACAAGGGGACAGGCTGGCTCCCTGGCTGCCTCCGGCCCCTCCTCCTGTCCCCTCTGGGCAGAAGGCTCCTAACAGAACTCTCTAGAGGGTCCCCGTTCCCCTCTTTGGTCCCACCCCGTGGGCCACCGTCCTGCAGTCTGGACAGATCTAGAACAGAGCTCTTCTTCCTGCTTTCACTTCCAGGGCACAGTTTTTATGGGGGGACACCTTCCTGGTCCAAGCCCGCCGCCCTTTGCCACGAGCTGCTCCCACTGTGGCCGCATAACCACCCAGCCCTGCACGCGGCAGCGAGGCGCCACCTGTCACTATGCTGTGTTCTGGAATCAAGTCCAGCCACCTCCTTCCGAACCATCTCCCAGATGATAAGCAGAGCTGGCGTCTCTCGAGTGCACAGTTTTAATGAACACACATGACCTCATCGACTCCCCCAGCAGCCTGCAGGATGCTTAGGAGGTGAGGAGCCTCGCCCAGGAGTGTCTCAGAGTCACCAAGCACCCGCCACATGGTGACCGCATCTGCAAACACATGGCAGCTCCCATGCACCTGACACAGTGCTGGGGGGAAGACAGAGGTGGCCGGATGTCCCCTGCCCCGGGGATGTCGGTGAAAGAACCAGACGAGCTTGAATGTCTAAGCTCTGCGCCACCTCCCTCACCACAGCTGCCCCTCGATGGCCCAGAAGTCGGAATGATACCCTGAGCGAGCAAAATGCCAGGTGCTGCCTGGAGCCCAGAGAAGGGATGTCACCGCCAGCCAGGGGCAGCCTGCTCCCCAGAACACGCAGTGTGCCCAAGTTGCCACCCACTCGCCGCATCCAGGCGTTGGCAGCGTCCCAAACAGATGCCACAGCAGCACAGCCTGTCCCCACGAGCTCCGGGCTGCAGCAGCTAACTCCACGCCCGTCCTGGCAGAGGGGCTGGAGGACCCGGGGGGGAGGGGGCCACTGGCGGCACGTGCAAGGGACAGGTGACTTGCAGAACCTTCTGACTGAGGGTGTGGCCCACGAGGGAGCCGCCCCTCCTCCCGGTGGTGTAATGGGCTGAGTTGTGTCCCCCCAAAGGGCATGTTCCTGTCCCAGATCTGGGACCCGTGACTTTCTTTGTGTCTTTATAGATGTCATCAGTGAAGAGGAGTCACACGGGATTATGGTGGGCCCTAAACCCAATGACTGATGTCCTTATAAGAGAAAGGGGAGGGACACGTGGAGACAGAGACACGGGGGAGGCACACAGGGAGAAGGCCATGTGGTGACAAAGGCAGCCACAAGCCGAGGGACACCAGGAACCAGGAAGAGGACAGGAAAGACCCTACCCTAGAACCTTCAGAAGGAGCAGGGCCCTGCTGACCTTGATTTTGGACTTGTGGCCTCCGAATGTGTTTCTGTTGTTTTAAGCCACCAGCTGATACTGTTATAACAGTGATACTGTTATGGTGGCCTCGTGGGACTAAGCCAGGCCACAGGACAACAGGGCCGAGACCAGAACTACCCCCCAACCCCCCTGCATGGGTGTGTATAGCAGGGCTATGACCTTGGCATGAAATCGCTGGGGTTAGAATTTGGCAGTGGAGACCCTGGTGCACACTCCTGTCCCACCATGGGACCCTGGGTGCAGCCCCTAGGTAGCCCGGGCCTCTTCTTCACCCGTTATTTCAGCCACGTGACTCCTTGCACCCTCCCCACAGGGCTGCCGCTCTGTGCCCCCCAAAGGGACTTTACAAACACAGCTCCACGCACGAGCTAGTCTCTGAGGGTGAGGGGTCCTTTTAAAAGCCAGTGGTTCCCCCCAAGAACAGAATCAGCACCCAAAGTCGGGGCCACCCTCACAGCCGTGGAGGGGGCGGGGGAAGGTGGGTGGGGCCGAGGTGTAGCCAGCAGCTGGCCACCCAGAATGTTTTCAGAAATCAGTCAGGGTGAGCGCAGCTGCCGACCATTTGCCCTGTTTGCATGGGTTTGCCAGCGCGGATTTCCGGCGTGCGAATGCTGGCCCCACCCTCACATGGTCAAGTAGGGCTGTCTTTCCAAATCACAGACTGGGCCACGGTGCTTCCCTGCGCTGCGGCCTTGCCTGGCTCCCCACACGCTCCCAGACCTCTGTCCAGGCCACGGGGTGTGCCCCCCCGAGCCTGCAGTGCCTCCGTCCCTCGTCCGGCCAATGCCTCCTTCCTGGGCTTCAGGCCTCAGGCAACCCCTGTCGGGGAAACTCCCTGAGCCCCTCCCTCCCGGGCTGAACGGCTTGTTCACTGAGCCTTCGGCACACCCGTGTGACAGGCTCGCCTCTGCCAGAGATGGGACCCACCCACCCCCTCCCCAGGAAGGACCCCTTTCCAGGGGTCAACAAGCCGGAGTGAATCCCACTCCTTCCACTCGCCCTCTGTGCCACCTCGGACCCGGCGCATGAATCGTCTCCAATGCATGAGGTGGGGCTGTAAGAGTGGCCTCTAGGGGTCTGGGGATTAAACAGTGTCCACCAGGCTCTCGGCCCGGTGCTGGCTCAGGGCTCAGCTCTCCCTGCTGCTGGAGGTTGTGACTGCCGTTAAGGGGCCTGCCGGCTCTGCAACACCCCGGTCCCCGGGGCGGGCCCTCAGACCAAGCTCTTAGGTGTCTTCGGCAAAATGAAAAACCCAAGAACAATGCGTGTGGACTGGTTCATTAATTAAACCTAATTAAACGAGCTACTTAAAAACAATTTACTTTTGGAAATCCTGATATTTGGGTCTTCCTAGTTTTCTTATCATTTGCTGTAAGATGGCGGTAACAGGGGGAAGATGAAAATGGGGCGCTCTCAGGCCAACCCCTGGAGCGAGCGAGCTTCCCCGCCTACGTGTGTGCGTCAGGAGACTGGCGGCGCAGCCCTGAACCCTGAGACCCTTTGCGGGCGGGGCGCAGGGAAGGTGCTAGTTTTTTCTCCCAGCCCCGCATGCCCTTCCTGGGGACTGTCCCGATCACAGCCGATGAGAGCCACTTCCACGGGCCCCCACCTGCCCAGCCACAGCCCGGCACGGCCCCCCACCCAGGCCGGGCCGCTCAGCTGGGCCCCCGGGAACCTAGGTCCCCGAGGAGACGGTGTGAGCTGTGGGTTCACGCAGATGTGGGGCTGAGGGTGCCGTTCTGCCGTGCCCAACACTGGGCTGTGTGCTCCGAGGGGCGGGAAGAAAGGGCCGGCGTTGAGAGATTGGCGGGGGGGGTGCACCACAAGGTGAGACCAGGGCTCGGGAGGGGGAGGGAGCCACCCTGGTCGCTGGTCATTCTTAGTGACCGCTTCTCCTTCCTGAAGCCAGACGGCCTTTGCCTCGGTTTTCGTGGAATGCTGGTTCCACGCCCAACCCCTCCCGCTGCTGGTTCATGGCCCCACTCTTTCTGTCCCTGCGCCCCTCTAAGCCCCGCGAGCACAGAGACCGGGCGGGTCTGGCTGGCACAGAGCAGGGGCTCCATGAATAGTTTCTAGACGGACAAGGGGACAATTGGACGCCGGCCAGGAGGGGGGTGTCTGGTTCACGCCACCCCGGTGCCGGTCAAGGTGCACACCGCAGGCAGCAGCTCCAGAGCAGCGGCTCTCTGAGCAGCCCCCTGTCTGCAGCGTGCAGGGAGGGGGAAGTGAGGGCCTGCCGGGCTCCGTGTTGCGAGACGAGCCAGGAGCCAGACGGGGTGACTGCCCTGGAGGAAGTCTCGGCTGAAGTCCCTTCCCCAAGACAGGCCTTGCCCTCGAAGGCCCAGAGGCCCCAGGGATGCTGTTCCAGGGTCCCTACAAGCCCAGGGGATGGAGACAAGACCTGGGTTCGGTCCAGGAGAGCAGGGCAGCCTGCAGGGCCAGGGCTGGAAGGAAGCGTGAAGCTGTGTGGGCGGGGGGAGGGGAGGTGGGGGAGGGGAGGGAGGGACTGTGGGAGGAGAGGTGAAGCCGGGCCTGATGTCTCCATCGGGGGCCGCAGGCACAGCGCCCAGGGCCCACGGAGATGTTTCCATTTCTGTTATAATCAGAACAGGGAATAAACTCACTTTTACTTAGAAGAGAATTTTTTTTTAATCCTCACCTGAGGACATGCTTATTGATTTTAGAGAGAGGGCAAGAGAGAGAGAGAGAGAGAGAGGGAGAGAAACATCGATGTGAGAGAGAAACGTCAATCGGCTGCCTCTCATAAGCACCTAGACTGGGGACCGAGCCTGCGACCAAGATGTGTGCCCTGACTGGGAATTGAACCTACAACCTTTTGTTTCACAGGATGATGTTCCAACCAGCTGAGCCACACCAGCTAGGGCAGAAGAGAATTTTTGACACACTTTTTAAACGGAGGAAATGGTCCATAGAGGCCCAGTGCCCAGAGCCCCAGACAGCAAGACTGAGGCCCTGGTGAAGGGAAGGGAAGCGAGGGGGTAGGAGGGGACACGGGGGGGGAGCGGCGGCTCCACCGAGGTCTGCATCCAAGTGCTCTGAGCTGGGTGCAGCTCTCACTCGCTTTGCTTGCTTCTCGGGGAGGACGGCTGAAAGGTGGGCACAGCGGGTACAGGTGTTTACGGAACTCAGGTTTCCGTAGCGCAGGGTGGTCAGCGTCTAAACATGTCAGAAGGGGACAGGATGCGCTCAGGGCCTGACCACCGGAGCCACGTCCCGCTCCACTGCCTGCTCACATCTCTCTGGTGCCGTCATCCGAACTCTCCGCAGTGGCTTGGAACTCGCCCTAAATCCTTCGATGCTCCTTCCACCCACACTGGCTCCCTCAATGACTGGCTTCTATGGAACAGAATGCACTAGAAGTGACCCCTCTCGATTTCTGAGTCTCGTTCACAAAAGGAAATACAGACACACACGTGCTCCCCTGATCACTCTTGCTTGGGACACAGACACAGGAGCCCTGAGCCACGGTGTGGGGCGTCTGCTGGCCTGGCCCCCTGGGGGAGGGACCACACAGGGAGAGACCCAAGGAGCCCCAGTGGTGCCAGCCTCCCCTGGCTGCAGGCTTCCAACCAGGTGCTGGGCATGTGAGAAATCCTTCCAGATGATTCCAGCCACAGTCACTGCCACCTCACAGAAGGCCTCTAGCAAGGACCACCCAGCTGTGCCCAGGCAGCCCCTGGACTTGGGAGCAAAATCAAGGATGACTGGCATTTGAAGTCACCATTTGGAGGTGTTTTACATGCAGCAATAAACACTCTCTGTGCCTTAGTTTCCTCCTCTGTAAAATGGGAATAATAACAGTGCCTGCTTTATCAAGCTGTTGCTTGGATTAAACAAACTGGTCCATGGCAAGTGCTGCTGTGGCTCAGGGCCTCCACCCGCAGGGAGCCCCAAGTACATGAAAGCCACGGTTGTGTTAATTATTATTATCACGGCCTTTGCGCACAAAAGCAAATCGTCCAAGAACCACACAGTGAGTTAGGTGCTCCATGGTGTGACCCTGAGAACAGCTTCAAATGAAACACGCGCGCCCCCTGGACGCAGCTGGGACAGCCACCAAAGTCACCTGGAGTCTCCAGTCCGGGACGTGCGAGGTCCCCGAGCAGCAGAGCGAGAGGAACAAGGTCGGACACACCAAATGTCTTCACAATGACCGCTGCGGGCGCCCCACATCGCCCAAACCTCCAGCATCGCACCCCATGCAGGTCCTGGTCACACTCTGCTCTCCTCGCTCATTACAATAAGGGCCGAGGAGGTGGGGGACCTGTGAAATTTGCCAGCGGGTTGATCACCTCCGGCCCAAACTGCGATCACATGTGAGCCTCCCAAGATTACTCATCAAATACAGACGTCTGCCACGCTGGGGAGATGTTTGCCTCGGGAAGTTTGCAAACAATTCTTACACGTTGCACGGGGCTGTCGGATGCACTTTATGATTGGGAACCATGCTTACATATCTGCCTAACAAAGCCTCGGAAATTCTGCTGTTTGAAGTCAGCCAGCAGGACTGCCAACAGCTTCTCCCGCAGCTGGGAGAACCCACTTACAAAGGCAAAAATGCAGCCAGACAGCCAGGTCTCCCTAGAAGCCCGGCCAGGTCACCCACCACATTGCCCAGGCCCAGGGTGCCAGAGCATGGCCAGTGCTGTCCATGGTGCTGAGACCCAGGGACCGGGAAATTGAGAGAAGACAGAGACACATACACTGACACGACAGGGCAGTTTGGGCTGAACCCCGGGGACAAACAAGGAGCATTAAGAGCCAGGGCGGCGGGCTTTCCTGGGACAGCTGCTGGGACTTCTCACAACACCCCGGCTCCAAACAGAGACCCCAGCCTCATTTATCCCCATGTCTAGATCTGGAGAACTCTTCTAAGTTGCTCTGGTACTGCTCTCTCCCCGCATTAAACAGCCGCATCAGCTTCAACAATCAAAGAAATGACAAAAGGCCAGAGAGCTCACGCCAGGGGGCCAGGTCCAGCCCCCTCCGACTCTGGTGTCCCAGGACCCTGGCTCTGGGGCTGGCTTCCGAGAGGAAAGGCAGCGGGGCAAGGAGAAAGCCGCATCCTCCTCCGTGCCTGCTCGGTGGCGTGAGTACACACTGTCCACTTCCACATGGACTCCTGCCAACATGGCACTGGCCCGCCTCAGAGGTCACGACCGGCTCCAGAATGATTTGATGTCCCCGCTCAGCTGCTTGCCCACCGCGTGACCTTGGGCCGGTCGCTGGGCCTCGCTGGGCCTGCGTTTGCTGACCTATAACGGGACCGGGAGGGACCGGAGCCGCGTTCCTCTCTGGCCCACATACTGGGGCGGTGAACTCTCCCACAGGCAGCAGCTCCTCACACCTCCCAGGCTGCTTCGCCCGTGGCACGGTTTGGCAGGCAGCCTGGCAGTCGAGGACAGAGGTGGCATCACCACTAGGAACCCCTGGGACGCTCTTCCCCATGTCCCACGCACCCTGCTGGCTCTGCAGAAGTCACCCACCCCGAGGAGCACGTTGATTTCAAAGCGAGTGGTTGGTCCCAGAGAGGCACACGCACATTGGCCCCCACCCCCGACACGGACCCCCTCTCCCCGCCCCTGAAGCCAGCCGCTGGGGGAGACTCAGGGATGCCGCCGGCAGATTCGCGCCCTGGATTTTCTCGGCTGTGGATGTAGGTCTGAGAGCATCGTTTTTAGGCCAGGAGCAGCCCAAATGCATCTGCAGAGGCGCAGGGAGACCCACGGCTCGGTGAATCAGGCTGGGACACTGCCCGCTCCATTTCCCATTGGCCAGAGTCCACGACGGCCCGGCAACAAGTGCCAGAGCCAGCGGCTACCTCGCTTTCCCTCCCAGCCCGGCGGGCTCAGGGCGGGCTCAGGGCAGCTGGGGCCTGGGTGGCAGCGCCTGCAGGATCACTTGGTGGGTACAGGCAAGCAGAGCTGGGAGGTCGGAGGAACCGGGCCGGCAGGCCACTCCCAGACCATGGAGCTCACGCCTGCCCTGCGAGTCTTCCTGGGCATTTGATGGGTCTTCACTCTAGTGCAGAGGTCACAGGGTGCCGGGCTACAGGGCCTTCTTTTAGAACCCACAGCCTCCCTCAAACCCCGCCCGCGGCTCCCCATCTGCTGGAAGACTCAAAACACTCCCTAACCGGGCATTCGAGGCCCGCTCCTATGGCCGCAGGGCAGATGCCCCTGCATCTCCACAGCTGGAGGCCACGGTGGCCAGGCCACCTGCTCCCCTCTCCCCAGTGGTCCAGCCTCCACACTCTTGCTCGCGCTCTTCCTCGCCTGACGAATCCCTTACTCATCTCTCAGGGCTCCCGCCAGATGCCTGCAACCTCCCCCACCCAAACCCACCCTTCCCTCCTCTGCCTCCTCCGGGCACATCCGCCACTCTAATTAGCCACAGGTAGTTACATAACACATCCCTCTGCCTGCCGGGGCCCGCCCAAGACAGTGGGGAACATCTTGCTGGCCCTCGCCCTCCACACCACTCCGCCTGCCTCTCCACTGAGGCTGGGTCACGGTGTCCACCGTGGGAATCTGCAGGAAGGCCGATGCCAAGAGGGAACACGTTCCTTCCGTCAGGTTCCAGCAGAAGCATCGCCGGTGGGCAGGGCCAGAAGGGTGTGTGTGAAGTTCTCAAGGCTTTCCTCCTGCCGACGGGTTGCGGGGCAGGCCGGCCTCAAAGTAGCGCGATGTGTTACCCCCATACCCTGTCTGCCAGACTCCTCCTGCCTTCCATACATATCTCCAGCAGCGGTGCACTCGGCTGGTCTCAGGGGTGAGTCTCACGAGACGGTCCCTCTCCCCCCTCCGACTCACCGTGAGACCCACGGTTCTGAGGGCAGCGTGCTCAACCCAGGCCGCAGGATACACGGGCCAGGGCTCCCCATTGTCGGTGGGAGACGGTGAAGGACGGAAAACCACGGTCCAGGCCCCACGTTCCATCTGCATGAGAGCGAGAGCGGGAGTCGGACTTGACACCAAGCAGGCCCGTGTATCGAGGGGCCCGGAACGCTGCCTGGGTGTGCCTGGTGCTCTGCAGACATTTGTGGAGGAAGCGGAAAGGGCGATGGCAGGGCCGCTGGGATGAGCAGCGGCTGAGAAACTGTGCAGCCCAAGGCATGGGGCGGGGTGCGGGGCAGTTCAGTCTACTTCTAGAAACTTCCTCTGAAAGAGATTTCCAGACCCACGTTGACAACCCAGTCCAGGGATGAGTCACCCAGAGTTCAAAGGCTACTCCCGAAACGACTCGTACTGCGCGGTGCAGGGCCCGGAAGCCGAGATCTGTTTCCATGAGTTTCAGAGCATCGTCTGCTTCTGCCTGCGTGGGTGAGCCAAGGGCGGGGGGGGCAGAAAACGGCAGCTCCTTGGGGCTGCCCCCCCCTCTGAGCACCCCGCCTGGGCAGTCCCCAGGCCCCAGGATCCTGGCCGCGGTATGGGTTACAGGAACGGCACAGGGGCCAACGTGGCTATAAGGGGACAAGCGAGGGGCAGGTGGTGAAACGGTGGTCAGACCCAAGCGAGATTGTGCAGGGCCCCAGGGACCTCCTGAGAAAGTCCTTGGCCGTTGCTCTCGGGGGCTCAGGGAGCTCTGGTGAGCTCTGAGCAGAGGGGGCGTCATGATCTTTTGGAATGTCCCCTCTCGGGGGCCCCCGGAAAGCAGGCTGTAGGGGGCAGAGGGGAGGCAGAGACAGTGCGGGGAGGCGCAGCTGGCCTGGCTCTGGGCAGAGGTGCAGATGGCCAGCATGGGAAGGGGCGGCCTTCTGCGTATTCCGGAGCAGGAAGCGGCATTCTTAGCCGCCTGTGAGAATCGGTGGTTCTCAGACTTCCGAGATGAGAGTGGCCTGGGGGGACGTTAGACATGCAGATTCTGGGCCCCCACCCCCAGAGGCTCTGATTCAGGGGGTCTGCGGCAGGGCCCAGCCACGTGTATTCCAGAAAGCCGCTCCCTGGGCGCTTTCGCAGGAGCAGTCCTCAGGGTGCCCTTGGAAAAAACACAGCAGTGGCCCAGTCCTCGCCCTTGACAGCCAGGGAAACCAGTGAGGGCCAGGCTGGGGCGGCGGCGTGTCCTCAGGCACCCAGGCGACAGGAGAGAGAAGGCACAGTGACAGACGGGGCCCTGACTCCCAGCCCCGCACCAGCCTCCTTGTTCCACCGCAACAGTCACGTCCTCCAGCTTTTTAAGGGGCCCCTAAAGGGCAGGGGGCGACGTCCCAGGTCTACGGGAACAGCAGCCGTGCATGGACACACTGTAGCTACAGGAGTGGGGGAGCAAGAACCCAGAATTATCTTTGGGGGGGGGCATGCCCCTGGTAGTGCGAGCCTCCCTGGCCGGGTGAGTGTTCTGGGAATCCATCTGCATCAGCACGCCAGCTGGTGTTGTTGTGAGAGGCTGTATTCGGCTTCAGGGCGTCGTTCGAAGACTCTTTCAACACGTTTGCCCGTTTCACGATGGGTGATTTACGAGCGCACCTGCGCACACGGCACTGAGCGTTCAGCAGTTTCTGACCAAGACCGCCATGACCCTCCCTCCCCACCCCCCACCCTGCGCATTCACCCGAGCTCGCCCCGAGGGACTTATTTTTGTTTCCCCGGATGAAAAAGTCCTCATGAGGGAAATACCTTGCCAAAGTGGAAGAGGCAAAACAGAAGTGCCAGAAGCACTAAAAGGCATCAAAATTAACGAGTTCAAAAACTGTTCTGAGCAGCAGAAAAAAGTCTCGATGGGTGTGTTGCCTCGCACGGACGGTGTTTGGAAGGTGACTGAGTTGAAACGTGTCAGAATCGATACACAATATGTGTGGGTAAATTCCAGGTCCCCCCCCAATATCCTTTGTCCACCACCGTGGCCCCAGCGCCCAGCAGTGCCCACAACAGAACCGGCGGCCCACAGGTTCTTGTCACATTGCTGCCAGCCACCCCCTGTTGACGGAAGGATGATGGGACTGGATCCCGTGATCAGGCAGGACCGGAGGGAGGCGCACCCCTGATGGAGGAGTGGGCTCCTCACCTGCACAGGTAGGCAGAGCAGCTCTCGAATGCCACGGGGATGCCCTGCAGAAGGAGGGCTGAGGACACCCAGCCCTGGCGTAGAAGCAGCATCAGCATCTACAGGGAACTTTCGGACCAAGGCAACACGGGCCTTGTCAGGAGAGCGGCTGAGGCAGGTCACCATGTTCCCTTTAGAAGACAAGTGCACCTGGCTGGCATAGCTCAGAGGATTGAGCGCGGGCTGGGAACCCAAAGCATTGCAGGTTCGATTCCCAGTCAGGGCACATGCCCGGGTTGCAGGCCACGACCCCCAGCAACCGCACATTGATGTTTCTCTCTGTTTCTTTCTCCCTTCCTCCCTCTCTAAAAAGAAATAAATAAAATCTTAAAAAAAAAAGAAGACAAGTGCATCTTCTCCACCCCTGCGTTCCGTACGGAGAACCCAAGATGCGGGCCTCCAGGTCCAGCTCTGGGTCTGAGGACCGCAAAGCTGGCCTGACATTTATGGAGGTATTACGTTTATGGAGGTATTCAGTACACCCCTCTCGGCAAGTCAACAGGAACGGCCTGCAGTCATAAATCTCTGTTACACGATGCTCTTGAGACTTCACTTTATGTAAAAATATAAGACCGGCTGATATTGTGCATTAAAAGATGGTTGTTGTGATCATCCGCTTTCTGTATCAGAGGGCCAAGAATCTCTAGGGGCAGCCACGTTCACGGCCAGGATGGATCTGAACGGTCTGCCTGCGGTAGAATGGCGTGGCGTGTTGTTCGGGACCTCGGACCATGCAAACACATGGAGGCTGAAAACCTGCAATGGCGGGGGAATGAGAGGCATGGGGCACCCCATTTGCTCTTCTGCTTCTGGGGTGTTAAATGGGGCACTCACAACAGCTCACCCCACACTGTTACGAACCTGAACGGACTACAAGCCCAGCGACCCCCTCCACCCCGCCGTCTGGCCTTCAGTGAGTCAGGCTTTAGTGAGGCTCATCCTCGGAAGCCTTTAGCTCCGCGAATTCCAAGACGCACCACCCTCAGTCCACTGGGAGGGCCTGCAAAGGTGCAGGCTTTTAACCCCGAGTCCGCTTGTCATGGACACGCGTCAGAAACCACGTAGGAAGACAGCACAGAAACACCTGAAGTTCTGTGATTCTTGATATGGGAAACGTGTTAAGTCATTTCTCCTTCCCGTGTCCAGATAATGGTTCATAGACATCACAAATCCGAGGCCACGATTTCACTGCCCTCTGGCCTCCACCCCCCAACTCCTGGGGGTCTGGGTGGCTACCGGACGTTTTCCGCCCCTCCGTGGCCACCTGCACGAGAAATCTGGCCCAGAGCTATGGGCACCTAGCTCCTCGAGACTGGGGGCAAAAGATCCAGACTCCGTGGGTTTCACGGGGGACAGGCAAAGGTACCTCTGATTCACCGAATCAAAACAACTGAGCTGGCTGCCAGGATGCTTTGTGGTATTTTTAGAGATGAGAAATGAATCACAACTGAGTTTTCCAACTCATTCTGTCTGCTTTTCCTCGTTCATCACCTGCCATAAAACCTGAAGCTCTGGGCAGGTACGCAATTTCGTAATCCAAGGCAGGTGCGGGGTGGGGGGGTGCGGCAGGAGGGTCGTGTTCCTCAGGGCATCACTCCCGTGTCCCAGGCAAGGCTGGCGTCAGGGCTGGAGGGACTGTAAACTGCCGGCGAGGAGAACAGGCTTGAGCGTCAGTGCCAGGACACAAGGATGGGGGTTTGGGCGACACCCCCACCCCGGCCTGTCTGTAAGGTGTGTGCCGCAGACGGGACCTGGGAGCCGCCTGTCCTGGGTTCCAGGGGTGCGGGCCTGTCGGCAAAGGTCCGCAGCCACCGCGCCCACGACGCGCCCGATGGGACGGCATCTCCATCCGGCGGCTTGAAACTCTCTTCAACACCTGCATTTCCTACGTCCTCCAAATCCTTAGGAGCCGTAGGTGAACCTTCAAGTTCTTAAATAGGTGCTTCCCACCCCCTCCTCCAGTCTGTTGTGCTGGGGACAGTTAACCCGTGCGACATCCTGGAGGAGTCACGCTCGTTCCAAAAGCTCCTGTTATGTAACTTCGGTGCCGTGGCCCTTCGGGGGATGTTCAGGCTGGCGACGCGTTCTAGAGCGACCCACGTGCCAGCTGGCCATCACTGCCCACAGCAGTGACACGGGGCCCACAGGGGCGATTCCAGCTCCCCTCCAAGCACCACCAGCACCAGCCCTTGGGGGTGACAGTTGGCTTTTCTGCATGTCCTTAATCGCGTACACTTGACACAGAGTTAAAAGAAATCCAGCGTCTTAACCAAGACCCCACTGAGTTCAGAAGCCGACAGCCAAATGACCCCCGCTCGTGACCCGCGTCAAGTCTGCGTGTTTCCCTGGGTGCCACGGTGTCCTCCAGAAATCCGGGACGAAGGACACCCTGGGCGCCGGGCACGTCGCGGTGGCAGTGGGCGCGCGGGGCCCTGGGGCGGGTGCAGCCCCAGCAGAGCACGTTTGAAACTGTGCCTGAGCGACACAGGTCCGCGCTCTGAGCCCGGGTGCCTCACGCAGAGCAGGGGCTTAGTGCTCTGCTCTTGGCAGAGTCCTGGGGACAGAATGTGTAGGGACTGGAGGCTCCTTCCCCCGCGGCTGCCTCTCCGCCCTCCGCATCTGACAAGGACTGCAGCTCCGCCAGGGAGCCTCGCAGCCTGCTTCAGTGCTCCCGGCAGCCTGCACGGGGAACCCAGCAAACACGCCGCTGCCAGAGCCACACGCTTCCCACCGTTCTTCAGCGTCAGCTTCGCTCAAGCTTCTAATTACAGTCCTTTCCATTTGCAAAACAACTGCAAACAGTAATTACACACTCTCCCCCCCTTACCTTCCAGGAACAGCCCGAGACAGAGTGCCCGGGCAACAACTCCCAGTGCCCGGGGCCTCGCACTGCACGGCGGGAACATCGGCTTCCCCCCAGCCCGCTGACCCACATTGCGTAATGGCTCCTGCGGCTCCCGCCACCCGGACCCTGGAGGGTCGCCGCTCCTCCCAGCCCTCTCCCTCGGGTGCCCGAGACGCCGCTGTGCAAGGGACTTCCCCTGACAGGGCCGCTGGCGTGATCCATCGCCTTTGAGATAAAAGTTCTCCAGTCACACACTTCCCGAGTCTCCACCTAGGGTAATAAGGAGCGTCTTTTATAGTAACCTGTTCCTTACCGTTTGTGTGGCTGTCTAATTGAAAACGTTATGTAACCTTAAAGTGCAGAGCGTTCTGGAGCTATTAATAATGAGCTGCATCCAAATTCCGAGGACTCTTTGAGCTTACGGTGGGAGGGGACTGCCGGGCACCAATTTATGCACATGCATGTGGACACGGTGACACTCATAAACCCACATACGCATTGCACGTATGTAAACGGAGACCTGCAGAATGGAAATAACTTGTCCTGGGTCTCAAAGCCAATTAACAACCAAGTCAGGAATGCATGCCTGGTTTTCCGGCCTCTGGAGGATGCTATTTCCCTCGACACCCCTCTCAGTACCTGCATACATACACCCTTAACGTTGCACAAATGTCCCCGCCCTTGAACTGGGTTCTCACAGTGCCGGGCACACCAGCTCCCATCAAAAGAGTTTCCGACCCAGACCACCAAGTTAGAAATGGGACGCCAACCACGGTAACATCTCGACATTCATTTGTGATATATCCCCTTCCTGTCCTCTCCAGAGAAATCGAAGGCACCTAAAATGTTCTTTAACAGGAGGCCATTCGACGTAGGGTGTGGAGGAGCTCAGCATTTGGGGTCTTCCAGGAAAGAAGTGGGTTTGAGACAAAGCAACATGGAAGAGGAAGATTGATTCTTGACTGCCCACCTGTGTGCCCGGGCAGGGGGCAGAATAAAGGGAACAGAACGGACACATTATAAACCAGTATCGGGCACGGGAGTGTTTTCCTGCGCAGTCCTGTCTCAGGTATCCGTGGTATGATAAATGGCGCAAAAACCATCCTTTCATAATTGCGTTGTCCTTCTCAAAAGTAACTTAATGAAGATTGTTTCTCCGCAGTCATTTTTATTCAAAACCTCGCCAGTTCGTCACCAGAAGCCGAGACACACACAACGCCGGGAGATTAATACGGCCCCACAAGATGCATTACTTGCCACTCGCAGGCCCTACGAGCTTGTCAGAAACCGAAGCCCTGCTCTGGCTGGGTGGACTTCCAGCAGTCACAAAGCCTGCTGAGAGCTGTTTCCGGGGACCAGGTGAAATATGTCCGTTTCACCTGGGTCTCGGGAGCACTTTAAAAAGTTCATCCATCTACATCTGTAAAAGACCTATGACAGCCCCATTAAGGGCCCACAGGTCAAGGTGATGAATTGAACTGCTGTCAACAGGCAAAGACTGAGTCAGGGTGTAAACACCCTGCAGCCCACCTTTCCGGTCACAGTCCCTCTGTCCCTGCTCTGGCAGGCTCCGCCTGTCGTTAGCACGACCAGCAAACAGCACGGTGTGGTGTGAAGGGGCTAAAAGGCACATGATTGACAGGCCCTCATTGTGTAGGCTGAGGCTTTCCCTGTTCAACTCGGATGGATTCTTTCTGGGAGGGCCAGGCAGGCTCACGAGCCCGCAGCTCCCTAGCCGGCTGGACTCGCAGCCGATGCGTTGCATTTCGTTGGTTCTTGGGGGCCAATGTCATCTCTACAAATGAAACGCCTGCCCTGGTCCCTAACCCCCATCGGGCTGGCACCTTGGGGCATTTTGCAGCCACCATGCTGTAGCCCAGTGAACAACCCCCAGAGAACCTGGGGTGGAATCTGAATCCCGCAGCTCCCTCCCCCCGACACCCTCCTGTCCTGGAAATCAGCGCCCTATTCAGTGCAGAGTCATCCATTCAGACGTGGGTGTCCAACCGGCTCACACACCCCGGCTCGCACCACACCGTAACCCACGCTTCTCCCTCCGCAGGGCCACTCTGCGGGAGGCCCCTGAGAGCTCCTCCGGTCCAACTCTGCTCCGACGAACAGGAGAACAGAGGCCCCTTACGGCTGAGGGACTTGCCCTCACCGGCACGGGCACTGCTCAAGTTGCGCATACAACCCAGCCCGACGCTCGGCGACTCCACCGCCGCGCCGCTCAGACCAGGACCCAACGACACTGCGTGGCTTCCCCCTTCAGGATCCACCCGAACGCACTCAGCCAACAGCCGAAAGCTGCCAACCAGACAGAACTGGGGACCAGCAGAAGGCTCCCGCTCCCACCAACACGCCTGCCTCCCCTTTCTTTCTGGGTTGTGTGAGGTCCTGCTGACGGGGAGGGTTGTCAGATGTGAACCAGGATGAAGTCTCCAGCGGGGTCGACTCCTGCCTGGTGGCCATCTGGGATCAGTCCCCGCGCCTGTTAGGTAACCATCTATCTCCCAGACTTACACAAGCCGGGGCAGGTAGCCTTGATTGGCCCGCACCCCGTGGAAAGGTTTAGGACACGGTGCTAAGGCTGAGCATGTGCTGGGCACACACAGCATGGGAGGAGCACACGGCGGGAGCCCAACGCTGCCCTTTCCATCCTATAGGAGGCCGGGCAGAAAGAGGATCCCAGGAGACACAGCACGCAGGGGAACAAGCTGCCCTCCCATCGAGATGGAGGTACACCTAGGGTCCCCCTTAGGTAGGGCTCAGCAGACACGTGGGGGAGGGATGGACAAAGGATGCACGTTGCCAGCAATGTATTCCCCCTCAGCAGGTACTCATTGCACAAGTATTTTCTCACACGCACACAACACACACACACACACACACGCGCAATGAATCCAGAGGGAAGCAGTCAGTAAAAGAAATGGGACAGGCGCGTTTGCTACACAGCGGGGGATGGAGAAGTGGGAAGAGCACCCTGGCTTCCCAGCCTGGCCTCCCCCTTCCTGGCCTTGTGACCTTGATTGAGGCATTCGGTCAGCCTCTCTGCGCCTCAGTTTCCAAACCTGAGCCGCCACGGAAGAAGGAGACCTACTTCTTCGGGTTGTTTTTGAGGGGGACACCACCCAGCAGGGCCTGGACACCCCCCTGACGTGGTCACTATGCCGGAGTCGCCCCCACCCCACCCCAGCACACGCACACAAATGCATCTGACCCCAGGACGCGTGTATCCTCATCCACACCAGACAGGTACACTTCTGCCTGCGCCCGAGCCCGCCTCTGCCTCCGGATGGCAGAGGGAAAAGCACTGGATCTAGAAGGCGCCCAGGCAGTCCAGCCCCCAGACAGGGTCTGGGGAATGGGGGGAGCGGAGGGGCTCAATCAGAAGCTCCGCAGGCTTCCGGGCTCTGGGCGGGCGCGGGGCAGGGATCTCGGAGGCGGCCTCCGGACCAGGGGAAAGGGTTTCGTTCCCGAGGCGGAGGGCCTGGCTTACCGAGCAGCGCATCCGGAGGCGAGCGGGGGCCGCGCGGGGCAGGCAGCAGAGCCACGGCCCGGCCCCGGCCCGGGGCGCCGGAGCCGGAGGAAGGCGAAGAGAAGGAGAAAGAAGAGGCTGCGGCCGGCTCCTGCCTCATTCTCCAGGGCAGCGCTGACCCGCTGGCTGTCGCCGGCTGGGGCTGGCCGCGGGGCGCAGGACCCGGTTCGCGCGGCTCATGTCCCGGGCCGCCTCTGGCGAGCCGTGAGCGACACCGGATGGTCTCCAGGCGGCGCCCCGAGGCTCCTCATGCCCCGCTTGGGGGCTCGGAGGGAGGACCTCCAGGAGGTAGCGCGGAGGGAAAGAGAAAGAGAGATCGTGAGAGCGCGCGGAGCTGTGCCCCGCGGGGTCCGGGGACGCCAGGCACCCAGCAGGACCGCACTGCCCCACCCACAGCGCCGCTGTGCCCGGCGCTGTGCGCCCAGGAGGGAGCGGAGCCCCACAAACTTTAGCACATGTCCGGTCCCGCGGCCGCGGTGGCGGGAGCTGCCCTGCGCACCGAGTGCCCCCCGCTCCCGCCCCGCCACAGCCGTGGCCCCAGAGCGCAGCTTACCGGCCGCGACGGCGATCGCGGCGGTGGGGCGCCCACCCAGTCTCGCGCAGAGAAGTGCGCACCGCTGGGGAAGAAGGAGGGGGCTGGCGGCGTCCGGGTCCTTGCAAGGGAGGGGCACCCGGGCAGCGACGGTGGGGGCCGAGCGCCAGCCAAGATCTGCAGTCCGCGAGGGAGGAGGGTTGGTGCGCCCCCCGCGCCCGCCCCAAGCCGGCGCCGCTGCTGACGCCGCGCGCGGGCTTCCCCAGCCCCGGGTCTGCGGAGCCAGCCCCGTTACCTAGCGACTCGCTCCGGGGAGCCCGCGCTGACGCGAGCGACGAGCGGGGCTGCGGCAGCGAGACGAGAGGAAGGGGAGCTCCGGAGGGAGGAGCGCGGGCGGCTGCGGCCTGGGCTCCTCCCTCCTCTGCCTCCTCGGCGCTGGGGAGGGGGCCGGGGGAAGACGTGGCCTCAGCCCGGTCCCGGGGGACCCGGAGGCCGGATGTGGGGAGGCACGAAGGCGCCCCTCCGCCCTCACTGGGGATGCAGCAGCAGGTGGCGGCGATGTGGCCGGCGGAGGGCCCGCGCCCACAGGCACGGACATGGGCACGGCCCGAGCGGGAGCGCGGCGAAGGTGGCTGTGGGCGCGTGGGTGTGTGTGACACGTTCCCACCCACGTGGCGTACGTGGGGCCCTGAGGACTCCGGTGAAGGAGGACCCTCCTCCTCCTCCTCCTCCTGGTCTCCCTCCCTCCTTCCTGGACATTTTGCTTCTGGGCTGACTGGCTCTTCGTCATGGAAGCTCATGTCGCTCAGCTCCCTGCTCTGGGCCCCTCCTGCGGCCCTGAGAAGGGAGGGAGGGCCTAGGCGGTGGGGGTAGTAGTGTGCTGACCACCCCCCACCCCAAACCCCCTTGACCGTCCCCCTTGGCAGCGCCTACCTGCCCCACCCCCATGTCCTGTTGTCTAGGCATGGGGACCCCCGTAACCTGCTTCCAGGAGCCATCCTGTTTGTGCACTGGGGCCTCTCAGACCACACAGTTCGAATCTGCACCCTTCCTGTCGCCTGCCGTATGTAGAATGGTCCCTGAATTACCTAACACCTTCAGTGAAACGGACTGGTTGTCCCCAAAGCTCACAGCCAAGCACTAGCACGGTAGGTGCCCCACGCCTACGAACACGTATTTGCTGTGAAGCCTGAAGCTCGTCTCCCATCTGGGACCTCACCAAACACACCCTAGCAGGACAGTGGGGCGAGGGGAGTGGGCCTTCCTCGCAGCAGGTGATGGGTGACCACTGCTCTTACCTGGGAGCAAGGTAACCTGCCTCCAGGCAGAACTAGGTCCAGAGCCAGGCCTCCTGGTTCTCAGCCCCACCCCACCCCACCACTGCTCCCCTACAACAGTTGGGTGCAGGGACCCTACTTCCCCGCTCCTCAGCAGACACCCCGACTCCTGCTACAGAATAGGAATGTTGCCTGTTTCCACTCGCTTGGGACCAAGCCTGCAGCCCCCTTCTCTCTTCTGGTCTGGTGCGAGTGCGGGGAGAAAGAGGCAGGAGATAGCGCCGACGAGGAGAAGGGGGATCACGCCACCCCTAGACCACCCACGTTCCTGGTGGGTCTCCACAGGGCTGATCCCATCCCCGGTGGGCTTTGGAAATATCACCACCCGAGTGGATCTGGGTGTCCCAGTGATGGGACAAATTCTCCGATTAGTGTCACATTTTTGAGATGCCAGTAACGTCTGTTGAAAAATCCTGCAGACCCATGCAAACAGAAACCTGTGTCTTAAGAAACTGAGGCCCCAAGACAGCGCTTTTCTGAGAAAAAGACTTCGCAACCCAGCCCAGGTTCAAGATTCGAGATCCCAAGTTTCCCAGCGACACTGGGAGCAAAACCTCTGCATTTCCCCACTCGTGTCCATGGGCCGTGGCCGCCAGGCAGCTGATCCACGGAAGGACTGCTTCCCGGAGCCACTGAGGCAGGTGCTGCTCCTTCAGCCCAGACTTCCCGTGTGCAGGTGTCACGGACACACCGAAGGGAGTGCGGGAACCCGCTGCTTACACCGGATGGAGTCCCAGAGCTCGCGCTCCGCGCCCGGCCAGTGTCTGGGCCCCTGCCCCAGGAAGCAAGGCAGCGTGTGGGGAGGCGTGACTGGACTGCCTGTGCCTCTCACTCCCAGCCCACAGAGACCGGGAGATGCTGGCCTGTGCCGTAGCCAAAGCCAGCAGGTTCACCCTGTGCCGTGTGTGTGTGGCGGCGGGGGCAAGAGGACATGGGGTACATTGCATTGCATTGTCATTCCTTATGCCGTACAGGCGGGGCGTGCGTGAGTGCCCTGGGATTAAGGAAACCCGTGGATCACCAGGGCCGCGCACTTCCTGGAGGTCCGCCTGCGAACCAGCGGAGGAACACGGCCCCCCTGTAAGGAGTGCCCGCAGATTCGGGCACGGTGCCAGGGAGGCAAAGGTGCGTGAGGTCAGCTCTCCGTTCTCTAGACCCTCCTGGGGGCACTGATGGGGATGCTTAACCTCGGCTGGGGGCTCCAGCTCAGACGGGTTTTACCCAAGGGCTCATGGTAACCTCCCCAAGGCCTGTCAGGTGGGGTCCACATCCCTCCTTACAGGGGAGCTCACGGGGGCACCCTGCGTCCCCCCAGGTCACAGAGCTGGCCCGAGGACGGGCGTGGGAGTCGCAGCCTGGCCTCCCTGACCTCAAGGCCCGCACATCCGTAACCACCGCTCTGTTCTGTCCGCCGGGATGAAGGAAAGCAGGGACGACAGTCCTCTCGAAAGTGCCTGCCTGACACGCAGGGGAGCAAGTGAGGTGGGTGTGCAGAGCCCCCGGGCTGGCCCCTGGGACGGCGTGAACGCTCGGTGTGAGGCAGCCATTGCTGTCGTCCCTGGGCCCTGGGTTTTGTGTTGAATCGACACGCTCTACCTTACAGGGAAGTGATTTGCAACCTTTTTCATCTCACGGCGCATGTGAACTCATTACTAACATTCTGTGGCACACCAGAAAATATATTTTCTGCCGATCCGACCAAAAAGATATTATTCTGATGGATTGACAAAAATAATAACAGCAACTACTACCTTCTTCGTTCCAACGTGACTTTTAAAAAAACCCAGGTGCCCATGCTTGTATATAAAGAGGTCTGGTCCCAAAAGTTAACCAATCAGACACAGCCTTATTATGTGACATGA
Source organism: Phyllostomus discolor (assembly GCF_004126475.2). NCBI lineage: Eukaryota > Metazoa > Chordata > Mammalia > Chiroptera > Phyllostomidae > Phyllostomus > Phyllostomus discolor. The sequence goes on along the minus strand of NC_040903.2, from coordinate 212,135,799 downwards.
CCAATGAGATGCAACCCCATTAAGTGACCTATATATTTACGGTTCAAGACAGAGCGTCCACAGTGGACAGCCATCATTGTGTCGGCTACTGTCATTTTTTTTTACTTTGACAATCTAAGGGAAAAGAGGTCGGTGCCCCTGAGTCAATTGTCAGGTATTACATGTTTTAAAAATTCTTGCCACACACTGGTTGAGAATCGCTGTTATGAGGGTTACCAAGCACTGCTCTCGGTGGCATGCACAGAAGTGACTCCGTCTGCCTGCGGGGCTGCCGCTGGCTGCACCGAGGAGGGGATCCGAGTTGGGTCTCCGGGCAGCGGTAGGTGTTGGGTGGGTGGGGGCGGAGCCGGAGAAGGAACAGGCTGATCAGGAAAGGTACTCAGGGACACGCACAGAGCTGTGAAAAAACACCTCATCTGTCAGGAGACCCGAGACAGGAAAGTGAGAGGATGGACAGGAGCCGGGGAGGCTGGGGCCCCTGCTAGTGATGGTCCGTCCCTGGAGGTGCAGACGAGGCCATCTGCTGAGCCTCTAGGGTGCTGTGTGGGAGGAGGCAGTGGGACAGGGAGCGAGAGGAGAGGACCCAGCCCCCCCTCAGCCACCCAGACAAAGATTTACCAGTTGAGCTGGACTGGGGCACGTCCCATCACCCACGGGGACAATGGGCTCATGATCCCTGCCCATCTCAGCCCTCTGCAGGGCTGCTGTGTGAGACAGGGCCTGGCCACCTGTCGGGGGTGCGTCGATGGCCAGGCATGCGCAGTTTACCCATTCTCAGGGCTTCCCCCAACTCTTTCGTTCATCATGCACTGACTGTGTGCCCAGCACTGCTGGCCCCAGGCACTCGGCCCCTGGCCTGGAGTTAGGGTGTGAGGGAGGCTGCCAGTCTGCGGCACGGCGTGGGGAACTCTGAGGGCAGTCCCGTGTACCGGCAGGCTGTGCGGCTGCAGGAAGGGGGCTCCTCTGCTGGAAGAAGACTACCCGGTGGAGAGGTGGTCCCGGACGAGTGGGAGTCAGCCGAGTGGAGGGGGATGCGTTGGGGATGAGGGAAGGATGTTCCACGCACAGAGACAGCACTTGCAGGTCCTCGAGGTGGATTGTGGGGGACCTGAAACACTAAGACACTTAGCCCCCTGTGAAGAGGCAAAGCTGGTTTTAATGTTAGAGAGCACGTCTGTGCAGCACGGCCAGGTAGGTGTTCGCTGTGGGGCTGGGGCCCGCGGGGCCTGGGAGGGAGGAAGGCAGGCAGCCCTATAGAGATGGTTCAGAAAAAGCTGGAAGCGTACCTCCTTTTTAAAAAGCAGCACCTCTGCTTGTTAACGACTGTCTGGTCTTTTTATGTGCTTTGCAGAGCTCAAAGCCTTTACTGGCCCTCATCACATACGTGGGAGGGTGGGAGGGAGGACCCTCAGCCTCCAAGCTGGCTCCTGGTAGACCCCACCACTTGAACCTGGGGCTGCCTTCTAGGTGGTCCGCTCCTGATAATCTCTGACAATTTCGCTTGGCTCTTCGTGGCTGGCCAAGCACATCCACCTCTCCGAGTCTGTTCACCTGGTTGTGCCGACACCTCCAGCTTCAACGGGAGAAATGCCGGCCCAGGGAGGGGTGGCATCTGCCGGTAGAGCTCCCTGGTCAGCCAGGAACCCAGAGGAGGCACTGAGTTCATCCCGGCAGGCCTGGGCCTCTGGGGAGGGCAGCGGGTTGAACCATTTGCACTTGTGCTAACAGGATGGCCTGGGCCCGGGTGGAGGTGACCTAGAGGACAGGTGAAATGAAGTAAGGAGTACACCAACAGTGTTTTGGTATGGGAAAGGGGGTTTTAGGGTCTGCAGTCTTCCTTTGCTGCACCCCTATTAAAGTGGTTCTCCCAATGAAGTAGTCCACCCAACCACACTGAGGAGGGGACGAGAGATTTGGAGTCAGGACACTTGGGGACAGGTGAGGAAAGTGGACTTGGAAAGAGGGTATTGTCAACTTCAAATAAGTCTCTGAAATGACAGGAGAGAGTTTGGTTAGTTCTCGTGCGTGGCCCTGCAGGGTGGGATGAGGCCACCGGAGAGACCACGGCACTTTCAGGATGAGGCAGAGTAATGGAGCAATTATCAGCCAACACGTGGGCCCAACAGGGCCCACTGACAACTTCTGTAAGCAAAGTTTTGTGGGAGCACGGCCTGCCCCCTCATTCATACATCATCCACGGGGCCTTTGTGCTACAGGAGCAGACGGGAGTGTTTGCTACAGACACTCTATGGCCCATGAAACCTGAAGTATTTAGTATCTGCCTCTTTGCAAAACAGTTGGTCAACCCCTGCATTAGAGGAATTCAAATACCAAATGGGCTTTCTTGACAGGTAGTGAGTTCCCCATCCCTGGTGGCATTCAAGCAAAATCTGGGCGCCTGTTAAGCAGTGATATTTCAAAGTTCCTGACTGACCTTTAAAGTTCTTTGGAGATCCTAGGAGTCCAGCAGTTAACAATTCCTTAATTATTTTTTACTGCCTGCCAGTCACTATCCTCACAGCTATCAATAAATAATCCATTCGCCTAGAGAGCAGCCTCAGTAGGACCTCAGACCTACACTGTTTCATCACTGAACCTGAAGTCCATCCGAGAAAGCAATGGCGTTCTCAGCCTTTTTAATGTAAGACAGCTGACGTACAAGTGCAGGCAAGCTCAAGGGTGAATATCTGCTGGAAATCTTTTTATATCCAAGCCTCTCGCCTGGGGAAGACTTACTCACACATAAACTCCTTGGTGAGTGACTGGGAAGACCCTCTCGGGGCCCCCCACATGCCCATGAGGCGCACACATTACTGTGTCTTTAAAAGGGATTAGCAATGGTCTGAGCTATTTAGCTTTATTGGGCTTCTGTTGGGGTCTCTGGAGACATCATTTAGACCTTGAACTTGACAGAGTGCCTGCCCTTGAAGAGCTGGTCACCTAGGCCCAGCTCACCTGGCTGGGATGAGATGCATGTCTGGCAGGTCCCAAAGGTGGGGAGAGACCGCCTCAGCCAGGTGCATTTCCCCAGCCAAGCAACATTGCCGCGCAGTGCTACGAAAAGAAATTTGCTTTTTTTTTCTTTTTTCTGAGCGGGATCACAAAGAAAAGCAAAATGGTCTCTTTAAAGAAAGAAAAAGTCTCTGGCCATTTCACTCCCCTTTTCTCAGCTGGAGTGCCTACACACAGGTTCGACTTCCCCACCACAGACCGATGGAACAAAATAAAATGTTCTCGTGCAGTAATCCACAGCCTGCGTGCAGGAGCAAAGATCTTCCGACCCGGAAAGGAGCATCGGCAAACCGACACAACACCGTTCCTGGGGTCGGCATGGAGAAGGCCTGCCTCCTGGACCCTGCCCTACCCGGCCCGTCCAGTTCCCGCCGCGCTGACTCCCAGGGACCGACGTGGCTGACGCCAGCACCGCTCTGGGTGTTTATTCCTTTCCCCGGCCGCAGCAGAAAGACGGCAGCAACACACTCATGTCACATTTTTACATTTCGTATTTTTTCTGACTGCTGCTTTTGTTCTCAGGTGACAGACCATCAAGGTATTTGGTGGCGGGTTGCCACTGGCAGGGTTCCCCAGCCGAGAGACAGACACCCCTAATGGCTCTTCTCTCGGGAACCGTTCGATACCATTCGGGCCCCGGTGCACCCATCCCCAGGCACTCAATCACGATGGAAACCCATCCGGGCCAAAGTTACGCCAGCTCTCCACTAGGGGAAATCGGAGTGTTTCTCTGTGTTGACGGAGAATTTAAAAAGACCGCAGTGAGGCCGGGGACCTCCTCCCGGCCATACACAAAAGGCCACAGACACTCCAGGCTTCTCGGGGATCCCTTCGGGCAGGGGCCCCTCTGTCCCCTTCCTTCGCACCTGCTACCTGGGCTGTCTCACCTCAGTGCTGTGGCCTCGTGTCCAGCCTCGCCTCTCTTCCGAGCCACAGAACACACGGCCCTGAACTTGGCTTTATGCTCCCTGTCTCTCTTAGCTATAACCTGTGCTGTATGCTTAAACGAGAGTTGATTCGTGCATGTGTGCATGCGTGTGTGTGTGTGTGTGTGTGTTTAGAACAACTTACAATGCAGGGGGTGAAGTAATAACAGCCTATTTAATTACAAATAAAACGATTCCTAGATATTTTATTGATAATTACCCGGTGCCAGCATGCTTGGTTTCAGCTCCCAACGTGAAATTGGAAAATGTTGTTAAATTGATCTCTCTTTGTATATTCAAACAACAGATTACCTTATTCTGTGGATTACTGTTAATGCCATACTCTACCTCTGCTGAGGACATCGTCCCATACCAGAGACATTTTCATAACATTACTAAAAATAGGAAGTTTGGTTGAAGTCATTCATTTCTCCTCCATCTCGACTATTCGTGACATTAATTGCTCTACAAGCCGACACACACTGTCCATGATGGGGAAGCCATGGGAATTAAGCACTAACAGGCCCCAGAGCTGATCTGGGATCAGAGCGGGTCTCTGGAACCTGCCCCCCCCACCACAACACACACACAGTTAACCGTGTCCTCTGCCAACGCCGAGTGCTCCGCCCCTCTGTCACCTCAGTCAGGTGTAAGGAATGAGTCTCTCTTGACTACAGACAGGGCACAGGGCTCCCCACCTTGTCTTTCCAATCAAAGTCCTTGCTAAGATTTTTATTTGTTTCAACAAGCTGGCCAGAGGCAGATTTGGCCTGTGTGAGGCTCTACAGAAAGCCAAGTTCGGTCTGAAGAAGCTGGCTGCCTCACACTAGATACTTCTAAACGGGTAAGTGAATAAAAAAGGAGGGGCTTTGGATCAATTATGGAAAGGTAATCATCTTATGGATGAGTCAAACTTATGGATGTTGAATGGCTAGGGTGATTACCCAAAGAAGCCATCTAGGAAGATTTCCAATGACATTTCATTAAGAAAACTTGCAATAGGAATAATCAGGATATGCAAATCCCTGCTGTGTTTTCTTCATCAGTCATCATCATCATCATTATCATCACTACCACCAGCATCTAACGGACCCCTAGACTGTGCCAGGCACCGTCACATGTCAATTTGAAATTCACAGAACACTACAAGCCCGAATCATTCACCCCCACTAAACAGATAAAGAAGCAATGGTCCCAAAGACCCAGGGCTATCTTTAAGCTTTAAAAGTCTGAACGTAGTTGATGAATATTTCAAATTGTTAAAAGTCATGAATTAAACGGTGACAGTGGAGTATATTTCTATCTGACCGGCCAAATGCTACAGCTTATAAAACACAATGCATTCGGTCACACCAAGGGCCATAAATGCAGAACTTTCACAAAATATCTTCAGAGCAACGAAACAAGCTGTGCCAGGAAGACTCACCCCTTCGCCTCGAGCACAGTAAGTGTTTTAAACTACCATTATTTTCAGAGTTTGCCCACTCAGACCAGTCACCGCACCTACTTTTGAACAAAGAAAACAATGTCCTTCCATCTCTTATCTGTTTTTCTAAATCATTAAGATTTAAGTATCAGCAACCTTGTTAACACGCCCTTGTGATTCATGAGGTTTTTGGAGATCATCGAATACACGAGCCCAGAGGGTACCTCTCTGTGAGCTTCCACTCCACGTCCGTCTCCTTCAGGCCTTGCAAAGATCCCTTCTTAGCTGCGTTCGTAGCTGTGGTTGTGTTAGAAGGGCAGGTCCCGCTGCCGGCTGGAGCAGAATAGAAAAGGTGGAGAGGCGAGTGTGATCAGGAAAAATGAGAATGTGTTTATGCTCTCTCCACCTCCCCGGCAAATTATTGCCCTTCCAGGAATGGGTGGCCTCTTGCACATGTGTGAGAGAGAGTGAGCAGGAGCTGACGGCGCGGCTGGAGAAGTTCTGAGAGGAGAGATGCTGGCGAGAGAGAGAGCGAGAGAGAGAGAGAGAGCGAGAGAGAGAGAGAGAGAGAGCGAGCAGACAGCAGCAGGCAGCGAGGGGGCTCTCATGCAGACTCCGAGCTCAGACTCCTCCGGGGAAGACGGGACGAAGGAAAGGAAAGCACCAGGACAGCAGAATCCGCCCCACAGAGTTCAAATCTGTCGGATCAGCCAAGCTTTTCTGGCAAAGCAGTGCAGAGTGCGTGTTCACCCTGCTCGTTTTAACTGTGACCGCGGCACCGGTAGCCGAAGGTGGTCTGTCATCTGCCCTGGGGTGAAGTGCGGTGGGGGGCTGACAAAGGGAACGCAGGCGTATTTTTTACAGTAACCCAGAACACGCCGCCTCGAAAGGCTAGCACGACTTCGCCCTTCTCCCCCCGCACCGCAAGATCAATGCCTTAATACGTATGGCGAGTCCAGCCACAGGACCCAGCCCCGGGGTCTCTTTGGTGCAGTGTCACCAAGAAGCACCCACAGCCAGGAGCAACCCCGGGAACTGAGCAGTTGAAAGCAACTAGAGGTTTGTGTGGAGGGCAGGGGGGTGGTTTGCCCTTTTTCTGGGGATAAACTTCCGGGAGCAGTTCTTGGGGCTACAGTAATTCTCCCTCCAAATGGCAAACGTGAAGAGCTTGTGCAAATGTTCTGAGGGTTGTTTCTCCTTTGGGCAGGGTCCACGGTGGTGGTCGGTCAGCCCGGTGCCTCTGTTTATGGAACCCCGACCACTAACCTTGCAAAACCCTCCTACCCTCTCACCTCTTGCTTTATTTAACCCTCCTACTAAACCTGGGAGGGAGTCCGGTATCACCACCCCTTCTAGAGAAGGGAGTCGAGGGTCAGAGATATGAAGAACACGCCTGTGGCCCCTGCATTGGTTATCGGGTATCCACCTCTGTGTAACGAGTTACCAGATCATTCGATGACTTACAGCAACACACGCGTACTATTCAACAGTTATCGTGGGTCAGAAACATGGGCTTGGCTTAGCTGGTCGCCCCCAAAGGGCTGAGGTCTCCTTTGAAGGCTCACGGGAGGAAGTATCTGCTTCAGGTTTCTCCTCACATCACTGTTGGCAGAAGTCAGTTCCTGGAGGGAAACCGGCCTGAAGGCCTCCCTTCCCGGCTGCCCATCGGCCAGGGGCCAGCCCGAGTCCCTGGTCACGTGCGCCTCTCTGAAGCTGCAACACACTTCATCGATGTGCACAGGGGAGGACGGCAATGGAGCGAGTCTGCTGGGAAGACGGAGACCACCTTCTTATGTAACCTAATCACGGAGGTGACACCCCGTTACCTTTGCTGTAATCTGTGGGTGAAAAGCAACTCACAGGTCCTGCCCGGGCTGCAGACAAGGGGGTTATTCAAGGGGACTGTTCAGCTGCTGTGGGCGGGGTTATGGGGCAGAGTGTTTGAGTCTGCCCGCCACACCCACCCACCCACCCACCCAGTTCTACGTCCCTCCCCGGAGCCCAGGCTCCAGGCTTTTGCCCCCTTTGCTCCCATCTCCCCCGCAGGCCCTTCTTGCCCAGCGAGGCTCTGGGGCAGTCACACCTCCCTCCATGCAAACATCTCCAGAAACTCCAGCCTTCCTTTCTCTCTCTCACCCCCGTGAACTCCTCTAGCGCTTATAGCGGCAGACGCGATACCGTTCTTCCGCAAACCGTTTCCTGGGGTGTGAGCGGTGTGACGGCCTCAGGGCACAGTTTTAAGGGGCTCCTACCTGAAGCCAGGCACCACGCAACGCCAGGCCCCCGCAGGGCCTCTGCCAGAAGGGTGTTTGGGGCAGAAAAGGAGGGCAGAGTTCTGAAGCTGAAGTCCCCACCCTCCAGCCACACTCCCGTCTTCCTAGAGTTCATGTCAGATTTCATCTGAAGAGAGATTTTACGCTCAATGGAGATTTGGAAGCCCATTTGCCATAAAGAAATGTCACACATGATGGTTAGGTTCCCCAGGTGGCCCATCACTTCTAACCTTGTTTCTTCGGGAACATAGGTTTAAACATACAATTCTGGCAGCCCTGGCTGGCGTAGCTCAGTGGATTGAGCTCGGGCTGCGAACCAAAGTGTCACAGGTTCGATTCCCAGTCAGGGCACATGCCTGGGTTGCAGGCCATGGCCCCCAGCAACCAACCACACATTGATGCTTCTCTCTCTCTCTCTCTCTCTATATATATATCTCCCTCCCTTCCCTCTCTAAAAATAAATAAATAAAATCTTTAAAAAAATACAAATCTGGCTCTTTTCAAAGAGGAGGATCCTTAGTTGTCGCTAAGATGGGAGGCAGGAAGGGCAGGGCTGTATCTTGAGCACTTTCATCTACATAAGAGAGAGCATTTCTTTACACGCCTTCTGAGACCCCCCCCTCCTCCCAGGCACACCCTCCCCATCACCACTGCACCAGCTTCACCTGAGGCCCCCGGACTCCCTCACCTGGGCGACCACCGCAGGCTCCCACCTGGCCTTCTCGCCTCCAATCCACCCTCCACCCCGTGAGCCCGGTGAGCCCCCCTAAACCGGTGTAGAAACCATGGCATTCCCCCATTTAACCCCTTCGGTGACATTTCCCAGGACACGGACAGCTGTCATTCATGGATGCCTAACATCTTTTGAGCAACCTTTCCATAGTCTGACAGTTCCCACCCACGATTCCGCCTCCCCATGGCTGAATGAAAACCAGCATCAACAGCAACATTTCCCAGGCTCCTTGCAGGGAGGATGCAGGCATGGGACCCGGGTTCTTCCGGTTCGATCCCCACCCTGCCGCTGTGAGAATCGGACGTGGACGTGTTACAGGCAGGAGGGGGTGGGCCTGATGGGAACCCTGGAGAAGATGGTCTTCGTCAGGCCAACAGTGGAGGAACCTGATCCCTCCGGGGCAGCTCCTGGCATCCAGCCCAGCATCGGCTGGTGCGGCGTGACGAGTAGGGACAACCGTGGCATCCCGGCATGCTCAGCCTCAGCCGCAGCTGCGTTGTTTCGGACCGCAGGGTTTCCCAGCTCCGGGAGCTACCAGGTGGGTGGAGCCTTAGGTCCATGAATACGAATCCCGACCAACACGAGGCCTTTCGGGTCCCAAGCCTGGCACATTTCCTCAGTCTCCCTTTTTCTTTCTTCAAAGAAAATCTGACGTACATGATAGGACGTCCCCCACACCCTCCTGGCTGTCATCTGACTGCATTACAAATACTGGGAGTCCACCAAACACTTCATTATGTCTCAGACACATGGAGTTCGAGTCTGCGTTCCGGGGCCCTCTTTGACCCGGACTTCTGTGCCGCAGCACGTGAATGATCGCACGTTCACAGGCTGTTCACTCATCGGCATTTACCTTTAGATGATAGGCCTAGAGTACGTTTCAACGGAAACGATCCCAATGTGTCACGGTGTTGTTAGTGCTGAGCACCGTATGGGATCTAGAAGACACGACCCTTGATAATATTTTGCCAAATCATACTGAGAACCCTGGGACTTGCTCAACTAGTTTGTCAGTTTTAAGTCGCCAAATCATAGGATGCTGGAGTTTAGAGCCATCTTGTTCAAACTGTTCACTTTACATTCTGGAGAACTCGAGGTTGAGAGGGAACAAGTGGGAAATCTGTCCCTGATCAAAGATGTGGCATATGACAGAGCCAGGACGGGGTCGTAAATCCCCACCCTGAGTCTGGCCCTCGCAGGGCGAGGAGGAATGAGCAGACCCTGGGACGGGGGCTCAGCTGAGCTGGCTGCCCCCCCACCTCACCCCCATGCACTCCATCCTGGACTGTCCACAGTTTCCTGTATCCATGAATTAAGGATGGAAAGAAAAGCATCTGGTGTACTGAGTAAGAATTTAGCTGAGTGAAATTATTAGCTTTAATGTGATTACATATATATTTATGAATCATATAGCATATCCCTCTAACAGTTATGGGTCCATAATTTTTCTTAATGCTTGCCAGACAAGGAATCTAGATTCGTTGCTATTTTTAACGGAGTTTTGGTAATTTTTGATAATCAATTTGTTTCGGAGAGAAATCAGCCTTCTTGCAATTCAACGATCTAAAAATATGCTCTAGGAAAAATTATTGTATAGCCTGATGCAGAATGTACGTCATTTTTGCTGAATAATGTTCTTTGTTTCTGGAGAGTCATGTGCACTCCCCGCTGGCTCAGTTTGCCTAGTCAAAAGAGTTGAAATGTTTGGCTTGCTCTTTTTAGTACTTGAACGGGATCAGCATGCATTCTGGCAGAGACGGGAATGGCCCGCAAGGGGTTCTCTCCGCAATATTTGAAAGAGCAATCCTTCAAATTTGCTAGTTGTGAAAAAGATGAACATAAATGCTTTCGACTGAAAAAAAAAATATTGCCTGCCTTAAATATCCCTGAGTCTGTGGTTTTAAGGCCCATTGAGTGGGAAAGTGCTTTGTGAAGTTCAAAGCACAATGCAAATTCTTGTTCCCCTTGTTAGAACTAATATGACTGTGGTGGAATTTGCAATTAGCTGATGTAGGCGGAAGAGATACCTTTTCCACTTGACACGCACACTGAAAGCAGCTGCCAAGAGGGTTAAATCATTGGGCATGAGGACAGGAAGCTGGGAGAGGACTGTTCTAGAACTTGCTCCATGGGGCTCACATCCAAGTGAGTGGCGGTTGGGTCCACCTACCCCAGCAGATGTCCAACTCCTGGAAGTCGAGAACCGTGCTATTCATCTTTCTGTCAGCCCCTTGGCCGTGCCAAGCGCCAGACTTCCAGCAAATACTCCTTGCTTGGAGACGAACACCTCTCCGTGCCAAGGCACCCAGACTAAGCCTCGAGGTGAATCTGCTTTCTCCACTAGATCGCGTCTTGCGCCCTCCCTCCCTCCCTTTTCTTTTGCCTCATTGGCACTTAGTGTAGCTCAAAGTTCTTTAAAATGGCAGCAGCATTGATGAAACATTACAATAAGAGGATCTGCAAAATGCATGGCTATTTTACTATGCCATGTAGCATTAAATTAAAAGCTGTTAAAGGAAGCACGTCTCCCAACGGCAGAGAGCCGCCGCTAGATGTTTGCTCTGTGCCGCTGTACACTGAGGTCGCTGGCCTGTGTTGCGGTTACGGGGCAGGCTCAACCTCTCTTTGCTGTGAAGGGGAGATGGTCTGCGTATATGTATTTACCGCCCTGGGTTTTGATGCCTTCTCTTTCCCATCCTGTTGTTGGTGCGGTAAAACCAAATCTCAGGACGACCACGAGATTCGTTGGCTGGGTTCTTTCCTGGTAGTGTGACCTCGGGCAAGAGATGTCTCTAAGTTTCCAGTTTTTCATTTGTGACGTGGGAGTCATAGGTGGGCTTCCACCTGTGTGTGTTGGGGGGGTGCTGAGGGGAGAGCAGGCGGACTGCAGCCCTGGCTCCGCCCCGACCGCCCGTGAGACCTCGGGCAAGTCCCTTCTTCTCTCTGAGCCTTGGCTTTCTCACCTGCAAAACGGGGGTCATAACTGCTCCTTGTAGCACCTGAGACAATGGACCTAAAATCTCATATAAACCGTCACGCTCTACGGAAGTACAGTAATTATTTTATTGTTGGTTAGTAGTGAATCTAAAAGCATTTGGAAAACTCAAGTCTTGGGCTCCCAAATGCATATTACCAAGTTCATCCTTTCCTTCTACAGGTGCATGAGCGTGGGCTACCAGCGCAGTGCTAAAAGTGGTCTATTGTCGGGCCACTGGAAAGGGCTGTAATGGAATGTCATCATTAATGAAACCGGTGATTAGGGATGTGAGCTCCACCTTGGTCTCTTCAAGCTATAGGGTTGCACTTCCATGGCCTGGAACTGGGGCTGGGCCAGGCCTCAGCCTCCCCTCCCCGTACCCCTCAGTCGAGTGGACGAGTGTTTCTAGCAGAGGAAGGCACAGGGGTCAGCAGCAGCTGAGGACTCCCAGGGGCTCTGTGAATGATGGGTGGGCTGTGGCTAGGACTGTGCTTGTATGTGAATTAATTCTGTGTTGAATCTAGTAGCTGTGTTTCCAGGAAACCTGCTGGGTTATGTCTTTTTATAATTTTGGCTACATTTGCTATTGATTGTCAAACACTTATAAAATCAACCCACTACTTCCCACTTTCCCAGAAAAGTTCTGTCTTCGTCATTGACCTCTGAGTTCTTCACGTCTTTCTGAATGAGCCCACCAGGTACCAAGCACAGAACCTGAGAACTGGGAGAGGCCTCAGAGAAAGTGTGTTCTAGTCCCCTCAGTGGGGAAAGATGGGAGCCAAGACCCTGAGAGACCAGGGGACTTGCTCAAGGTCACACGGCCAATTAGTAACAGGGTCGGGAGCACCACCCAGGGTCCTCTCTAGGGCTCTTCCTGGCTCTGAAATGTGCTCTCACCTTCCATGCTGCTGGCCAGACGTCTTCCCCCCAGAGTCACTGCTCTGTGAACTAATCATTGAGGATACAAGGTTAAACCAGCGGTTGCCTAGCTTCCTTACTACCAAAGGAAGAAAACCAGTGAGGAGAGATTGAGTCTGGCTTGGTTACTTTGGGGTGACTCCTACTCACCCTTCCTTAGCACTTCAGAGCCCTGGAAAACATTCCGAAACTATTGGAATCTCCAAATTCTCCTTTATACCGGGACATCTTAGCAAGTCCAGAGAACTGAAACCCTGAACGCCAGGATCTGGCCCCAGCTCTTCCCCTAAAACTCCAATGGCCATGGTCCTATAACATTGCATTTTTTCACTCATAGAGTTGAACAGGCAGACAGCTCGTTCAGTCATTAAAATTTAGGGCCTCCTGCTAGGCAGTAAGGAGACGCTCCCCTTAAAACGCAGTCTCTGTCCTTGGTTGGGACCATCTAGCCAGGGGGTAGACGACACACAGGAAGCGTGCACCATGCTGGGAGCCCTGGGCCCCCGGGAGGCCTGAGGACACTGCGCCGGACCCGGACAGGGGTGAGGTCCAGGGCAGCCTTGACGAAAGGGGGAGGGTGAACACCGGAAGATGATTAGGTAGCAGGCAGGTTCCAGAGGCAGAACACAGTATGCATTCACGTACCATCCATCCATCTGTTGGTTTCATCACAGGCGTGAGGCACCCTCTATATCCCCAGGGAGATGATAAGGCCTGGCCTCTGTCCCCAGGGAGCTCCCACGAGCTTGAGCCAAGACTCCAGGAGAGTGTCAGGCTTCAGAGAGCAGCACGTAACTGGCTCCATGTGGAACCCCCTGCAAAGGGGCGGTGGGAGAAGGGAGACTGGGGACACGGGTAGTGCCTTGTGCACCAGAAAAGGCCTTAGGAACCGCCAGAGGAGGTTTGCCATTTACCTGGACAACCAGAAGGAAGGTTCACGGGACAGGAAGGACGGAGTCGACATCACGCAATCTGAACTTTTTGGAAGACCTCTCTGGTTGAAAAGTGAAGAATGAATGGAGATGGGGAAGGAGAGAGCAGGGCAAAGCAGTCAAAGCGGGAGCCTGCTGCTGACATTTGGGAGCTGCTGCGGTGGGCGGACACGTGCGAGCGCAGAGAGGCAGAGAGGCAGAGAGGCTGTCCCTGGTCAGGGACCACAGCGTCGTGTGTGCTATGCTGTGTGCTGGTAAAGAGAAGTTAAGAGAGGACGGGTCTTGCCCGGGGTCACGACCCTGCTCAGAGTCACCCTACACAACCCACGACACCCCGTCTCCGGAATGCCAGCTCCCACCCACAGCCCACTGCAGCCCGGAGAAGCGCGTCCCTCTGGGCGGGGCCTGTGTCTTCGCTGTCACAGCAGGGGTTTGAGCCGAGGGCCCTCCGGCTTCGGCTCTGGGACGGCCTAGGCCTGCGCTCTGGGCGCTGGAAACTGACACTTGCAGCCTCTGCTTTTACAAGGACCTGGAGGCTCCCGCACGCTGGGTGGTTTCAATAACCCGGGTCTCTAGGGAGGCAGGGCGGGAGCACAGGTGCCAGAAAGTGGCCAGCGCCAGAGCCCGTGGGGAAGCCACCTGCAGAGGAGCTGGGTGCCTGGGGCTCGGAAATGGGGAGGGATCCAGCTGGGGGAAAGAGAAGCCCCCGCCGAGTGGGGGCAGCACAAGACGGCGCGTGGTGGCCAACCACTGTCCCGGCTACTCGGGCTGGGCGGCTGCGCGGAGGGAAAGCCTCCCTCTCGGAGACGTATCCTCCGAGAGGGGAGGAAGGAGGTTAGAAATGGAAGGAAGGGGTCCTGCAGCAGAGGGCAGATGGAGTTAGAGTGTGGTGGTCTCGAAAGTCAGATGGGAAGGCATGAACACGGGGGTCTCCCGCCCCCTTCTCCCCAAACCCTGAAACGGTGACTCTGACAGGGTGGTGCTGGAGGGTGCTGCCGGCCCCCTCTCCTTCCCAGGTCTAGCCCAGCCCTTGGGCAAGTTACTCAACCTCGCTGGGCCTCGGTGTGCCCATCTGTAATATGGGGTCGGTCATCATAGCACCACCCTGTTGCGCTCTGCTGAGATGATCAAAGGAAGTGACGCATTCAAGTCCCTAACGTCGTGCTTGGTGTACAGTCAGCCCCCAGAGCAGGCTGGCGGGTGTTACGGTCTCCGAGGGGCACCCCGTTGTCTGGCCTGTCCGGCGTGTTTCACGTTGAACACCTTAGCGTGGTCCCTTCATTCTCACCGCTGTTGGTCCCCTCAGGATGTGGAGGCACCCGCAACCGGTCGTGTGATTCTTTTCTTCTGGAAGACTCCTCTCAGTCCCATGCATTTTGCACAATCCCCTCCCACAGAAAGCGGGTTTTCAAAAATCAACACAATTTAGAATCAGCCAGGGGTTCCCCTTGGGCTATAAATAGTGTGTGTGTGCGCGAGCGTGTGTGTGTTTAATATGATGGACTCATTTCCTCTGATCGTAAAATCCATGTCTTCTATTTATAGCCACAGCGCTGCTCACTACTACTGAAGGGTTTTAAAAATAGGCTTTGGGAAGAGAGAGGTGCTTGGCCAGCTCTCTCAGGAGGGAGGCAGCGGAAGGGGCCTAGGGACTTGAGACCGGGTCTTAGGGTCTTCGCCTGAGCCCTGGGGTGGCTCCGAGCTGTCCCCAGTCTGAGTGGCCCGCAGCTCCGGGTTCCCTCAGGTCTCGTGCCTTCAACATGCATTACGTTTGCTCCAGTGAAGAGAGTCATTCATTCATTCATTCATTCATTCAGAACTTGCTCTGGGCCCCATGATGCTGTGCTTTCAGGAAAGAAATAGAATGCTGCTAGCGTCACAGCCCAGTGGGGGGACTGTCCTGTGAATCCACACGGGCGTCCATGGTGAGGCTAACAGGTGCCACAGCACAGGTGTGAATAAAGGCTCGGGAAGCGCGGAGAAGGTGCACTGGATTCTGCCCGGGGCAGCAGGAGGGCCGCCTCAGGTAGGTAGCATGATGGCCCCCAACATCCCCAGGCCCTGGTCCCTGGAAGGTGTGAATGCCATCGTATGTGGCAAAGGAGCCTTTGCAGACGTGATTAAGCCAAGGACATTGAGATGGGGAATTCTTCTGGTTGCTAGGTGGGCTCCGTGTAAGCACAAAGGTCCTTACAAGGGGGAGGCAGGAGGGACAGATGAGAGCCAGGGAGAGCGGAGAGGGCCATGTGCCCACAGGAGCAAGGGGGATTCGGAGATGCTGCACTGCGGGCTCTGAGGGCTGAGGGAGAGCCACGCACCCAGGAAGGCAGCTCTGGACAGAAAGGGATTCTCCCTGAGAGCTTCCGGCGGGCGTGGGGCACTGCCAGCGCCTTGGTTTCAACGCCCTGAAACTGGTTTCAGACCCACGGCCTCAAGGACTGGAAAAGAATAAATTAGTCTTGTCTCAAGCCATCTGGGTTGTGGGGATTTATTTCAGCGGCCATCAGAAACTAGGGTACCAGCCCAGGGGACACTTTAGCTGGACTGCTGTACTGAGCATGGGGTGTCTGAGGCCACCCCACCTCCATCTGGTCCTGTAGGTACCTGCGCCCAGTTTCCTCACTATCTCCCTCGTTGGCACAGCTCCGCTGCATCGGTGCCAGTTCAGCTCCAGCTCTAGAGTGAGCCCCTGGCGTAGACCCAGCTCATTAGCATAGTCCATCCCCCAGGGCAAGTAATTGGCTCAAGGCTGGGCATGTGACACTTGTCAATGTTGAGAGAGTTGATTTCCAGTCAGGACCCAGCTCTGGGATGAACGAGGAAGCGTGTAGCCCCAGAGTCTGGGGCAATTTTGGAGCCTTGAGGAAGAATCACGCTAGGAGGATGCAAACCCCAAGCAAGTGGGTCCTGGAGATGCTGAGGACACGCAGGGCCCTGGTCATGTCCTCTGAGCTGCTGCACTTTTCAGCTGTACACACCAATTCCATTTCTGTGATGGCTAATTCTTTTTTTTTTAAGATTTTATTTATTTATTTTTAGAGAGGGAAGGGAGGGAGAAAGAGAGAGAGAGAAAGACAGAGACAGAGAAACATCAATGTGTGGTTGCTGAGGGCCGTGGCCTGCAACCCAGGCATGTGCCCTGACTGGGAATTGAACCTGCAATGCTTGACTCTCAGCCCGAGCTCAATCCACTGAGCTACACCAGCCAGGCGTGTGATGGCTAATTCTGTGTGTCCACCTGCCCGGGCAGCAGGGTGCCCAGATAGGGGGCGTTTAAACAGGATTGCTGGGCGTGGGCGTGGCCGTGGGGGTGTTTCCAGAAGGGAATAAATAGTGTTTGAACTGGGGGACTGAGCCAAGCAGATGGCCCCCCGCAAGGTGGGCAGGCAGCACCCGCTCCGTTGGAGGCCCAACTGGAACAGAAAGGCCGAGTGAGGGATCATTTGCTCTTTCCGCCTGATGGTCTTCGAGCTGGGACATTGATCTTGATCATGTCTTCTGCTGCCTTTGGACTTGGACCCAAGCTGGAGCTGACACCACGGCTTTTGTGGGTCTCCAGCTTGCCAACGGCAGATCTTGGACTCCTCAGTGTCCACACCATGTGAGCCAATTCCTTGCAGTAAATCTCCTTAAATATACCTTCTATTCGTTCTGTTTCTCTGGAAAACCCAAACGGATACTATTTTACTGTTAAGAGTAGTTGGAGCAGGGTTTTCTGTCCCTGGCTGCTGAGGTACCAGATAAAGGATGGACATGAAGAGAGGCTCTGCGGGGAGCAGAGGGAAGGCAGAAGACCGCACGGGAGGTCAGAAGCAGGCACCGTGACAGCAGTCTGTGTTTGGTGTGGAGGGACAACGAGGCCAGAGACATGGAGGCCAAGGTCACGTTGCTCATTAAGAGACAACTAAGGAGTAGATGACAGTGTTGTGGGTGTCGGAGCCAAAAAGAGCTTGACCCATGTTGATTCCCTACCCTTCGTCTCACAGACAAGGAGACTGAAGCACAGAGAGAGGGAGGGGCTTCCTCAAAGTCCCCCGGGAGCCAGTGGCTGACGCAGGGCCAGAGGCCACCGCTCTCCAGTCTCCCTGCCTGGGCCACCCGGGCTCTGCTCTGCCCCGGCTCTGCGGTTGTGCAGGTGACGGGGCAGCCTTGGGCCGGGTGTCAGGACCCCTACCTGGCAGTCTGTGTCCTGGGCTTGCAGGTGGTCCAGGCTCACAGGGAAAATTCTTTTTGTTTTTTGTTTTGTTTTGTTTTTTTACCTCTGCAGGTGGCTCCCTGAAGAAGCAAACAGGGCTACACAGGGCTGCAAGTGTTTTTCTGCAGCAACAGGCCACGTGGTGGGCAGCACAGAGCAGGAGAGCATCACTCAGGGTTTTGATTTTTTCCTTCACTGAGTTCCTGCCGCTGGCAGGTAGAGCTCCTCATGGAGGTCATCTCAGGACCCATCAGTCACCTCCACTTTGCCATGGGTCAGTCACCCTGACTCCCCCAGCTGTAGTGTTGGCCTGTCTGCTCTCGGAGACTGGTCTTCCCCTGCCACCAGCTACCTGTGTGGCCTCCCCTGTGCTGTCACTGCATGTGCATCTCACAACAAGACAAAAACTTAGCTTTGGACAGACCCTTCTCTGAGGAAGACTCACAAATGACCAACAGGTACATGAAAAGGTGTTTCATGTCACTAATCATCAGGGAAATACACATCAGAGTCACAAGGAGGTACCACTTCACACCTGTTAGGATGGCGATGACCAAGAAAACTAAGGTGTGAGCCACCATTGGAAAAACTGGGAGCCCTGTACACGGCGGATGGGAATGTAAAATGGTCAACGACTGTGGAAAACAGCATGGAGGTTCCTCAAAAATCTAAAAATAGAACTACTATATGATCCAGCAATCCCATTCCTGGGTACAAATACAAATGGAAATCAGGATCGTGGAGAGATAGCTACACTCTTGTATTCACTGCACCATCATTCACAACAACCAGGATACGGAAATAACCCAAACGTCCACCCACAGGTAAATAGATAAAGAACTGTGGCACATCTGCATGCCACTCCATGTCTATGAATGTCATCCATTCTTAAAAAAAAAACGGAAACGCTACCACTCGCCACAGCATGCATGGGAACGGAAGGCACTGTGCTGAGTGAAGTCAGTCAGGCGCAGGAGGACAAACATTGCACGATTCCACTGACAGCAGGGACACAAAACAGTCAGGCTTACGGAAGCCAAAGCTGGCACAGTGGCTGCCAAAGGGTGGGAAGAGGACGAGTGCTGGGTGGTTCAGTGGGTACAAAGTTGCTGTTATGCAGGAGGATAAGATCTCGAGATCTGCTGGGCAGCATAGGGCCTGTAGGTAACGATACAGTATTTTGTACTTAAACACTTGTGAGGCGGCTAGACCTCATGTTGAGTGTTCTTAACACACATACACATACACATACACATACACAAATGAAAAGGAACACGAAGAAACTTTCGGAGGTGATGAATATAGAGGTCTGTCCAGAAAGTATCCAGTCATGTACTATGAAAAATAGAGGCATTTATTGAAGAAGAGACAAGATACAAGAAACACTGCACACAGGACAGTGACGCCTCAGTCTCCTTGAAAGGAGGCACCCTGGGACCTCACACAGCTCTCCCAATCACCATCAGCTGCCCCATTGTATTTTCCTGAATCTCATCAATGGTCTGAGATCTCTTCCCTTTCAAAGGTGATTTTAGTTTGGGGAAAAGCCAGAAGTCACAGGGTGCCAAATCTGGGCTGTAGGGGGGCTGAGTCACCTGGTGATTTCATGTTTCACCAAGAAATTCTGCACGAGACGTGATGCATGAGTGGGTGCATTTTCATGGTGAAGCTGCCAATCACCAGTTGTCCATAGCTTCGGCCTTCTGAATCATCCCAATAGTTTCCACAGAGGAATGTTCAAGCTTAACACAAAATCTGCTGCAGATCTGTTGTTCTGTTTGCTCAGCATTGTTGCTCTACTCAGTCATTTTGAATGTGACAGCCACACAGTACACATGCTCACTCAAAGGTGTCAACCACCCCCATTGACTAGTATAGTGATGTCATCATTGTTTGCACATGCGCATTCCAGTCCCCTCTCCCTGGCTACCAGGTTATATCAGTATCGTGCAAACCATTCTCATTATATTAACAATGGCTGGACTTTTTCTGAACAGACCCCACATGTATAACCTTGACTGTGGTCATAGCATCAGGGTGTGGTTTATGTCCAAACCCATCAAACCGTATACATTAGGTATGTGCAGTGGTGTTTGTGAGTGATTTATACCCCAGTAAAGTTGGAAGAAGAGAACACACACAAAACTATGTCCACACGCAGAGCAGCCAGGCAGGTTGTGGACCGCATTTCCCCTCCCCGAGTGCGGTGAACACGTGGCATTGCTCGTCCAGGCAGCGAGGGGTGTGGGGCCCCACCCTCCCCGCCGCAGCCGCGCGCTGCACTCTCGACCGTCTCCTGCAGCTCTGCGCCTGGCCTCTTCCGCGGGCATTGACTTCTGTTTTCACATTGCACCGGAACGTAATCTTTCTGAAGACACGCCAAGTGACAATTAGGGATTCAATTTAAGAGGGAATCCAACTCTGTGCGGTGCTGCCAAGTCCAATAACTCCGGTCAGGTAGCAGCGCCGGCCGGGCAGAGGCAACCTTTTCGCAGGAGCAAGTCCTCTTGCAAGCCCGCCGCGAGCGGCGCCCCGGTTCCAGGCCCTATAATTGCGGAAATGCAATGTAATAACTGTCATACGGAATTTACTAAAAAGAATTTTTTTACTAAATTCCATCACAAATCAATGTCATACTCCGGGTGCAGGTGAAATCGGCGATTTTCTTACTTCGCCGTCTGACATTCAGAGGCGAAAGAATCCTTTCGTGTATTAGTAGAGGCGCTTGAGTCTCGCGAGACTTCCAGCTCCGTTGCGCAGAGACGGGGCAGGCTCTGCGGTCGCTGCTGTCCCAGCACTGAGTCGGACACGTAACTGGGCATCAGTCATACCCGATTGCTGAGTGCCCTGCCCGGACTGTTGTCATCAGTATTCTACCATCAACGACCGTCAGAAGAGCTTTTCCCCAAAACAGCAACGTTTGAGCTTGGGCGTCCTTGAAAGACGGGGGAGGGGGCATCCTTGTCCCTCCGGGCTGCTGGGGCAGAAGACCATACAGGCTGGGAGGCTTAAAGGCAACAGACAGTTACTGCTCACGGCTTGGAGGCTGGACGTCCGAGATTAGGGTCCCAGCTTGCTGGATTCTGACCAAGACTCTCTTCTGGATTACACAGTGATTTCTCAGTGTATCGTCACACGGGGAGCAGGGCGGGCGAGAGCTCTCTGGCCTTTTCTTAGAAGGACACTAATCCCGCTCATGACCTAGTCACCTCCCAACGCCCCCACCCCCTAAATCATTCCATTGGGGTTAAGGTTTCAGCACATGAATTCGGGGGACATGGACATTCAGTGCTGCAGTTGGGAAGGAGGGTGGTCAGCCACAGACGGAGGAGTTTACCGGGAGAGAGGGCGGAGTCCTAGCTGGGAGAGCAGGAAGAACAAAGCGCAAAGGTGAGGAGGTGCCCACGAGGCTGGGCCAAGAGCAGGGGGCCTTCCGCGACAGCAGTGGGATGACAGCGGAAGGGTCTTGGCTCAGGCGGCTGGGGGTGGGCAGTGGGGCAGGGACCAGTCACTAGAGCACCCGGGGCCCTGGCCGCCCTGCTAGGGAAGTGCACATATTTGCAACCCCATTTGACAGAAGTCAGACAGTTGTGAGTCATTGACCTTTAGTGCATGTTGCTTCAAAATGCTTTTGAGCAACCAGGTCAGCATTAACACTTGAGCCAAAATGATGAACCTTTTACATTTCATAATAGTCAGCTAGGACATCCCATCTAATTTTAAGTACAAAATAAGACAATTTCTGCTAAACCTGCCCTGAGACCGCCCTTCCCAGCATGCGTGCCTCCCTGAGATCTCATACACCTGCTACACAGCCTCACTTCTAGACTGTCGCAAACCTCTCGTCTTCCGATTCTGTCCGTTCCGAAGCGCGAGTTGTTCTAGTAAAAGCCGTAATGTAACAATAAAACGGCAGGGCTACTCCACAGAATAGAACTCACCTGTTACAATAAAACCTCCCCCATTCCTTTCAGTGAAGAATGGTGGTGTGGGCTGAGTTGCGTCCGCCCAAAAGATCTATTCGATCCTAATTCCTGGTACCCGTGAACGTGACCTTATTTGGAAACAGGGTCTTGGCCGAAGCAGTCAAGGTCAGATTGGAATGGACAGAGTGGGTGTCTTAAAAGAAGAGGGAAGGTTGGACAGAGAGATCCAGAGCCAGGGGAAGGCCCAGGGAGGCAGAGACCGGAGCACCAAGGCCTGCAGGTGGCGCCGTGAGCTGAGAAGAAGGCGTGGGGCAAGCTCTCCCAGGGCCCCCAGACACCCAACCCCGCCGACGGCCCGATTGCAGACTCTGGCCCCCTGTCCTGGGAGAACACTTCTGTTGCCTGAAGCCACCCAGTTGGTGATCGTTTGTTCGGGCAACTCTGGGTTTGTTATGGTAACCTGGAAACCACGGCTTATGGGGACACGGGGAAGGGATGACTTGCTTGACAGGCTGGCGCGACTTGGTCACCACACCAGGCGCAGCCCCATTCTGCGAGGTTCCAGTCACTTGTCTGGCTCCAGCGTTAGCACGTGTCCACCTCTCGTCCCTGGCTGCCTTTTCCTAAGCTTCGTGCCAAGGGAAGGCGCAGGAGGGCGTGAGGGAGCTGCTGAGGGGACCCGTGTTGTCTGGAAAAGAACTTTCTTCCCCTGAGACCACTGTGCTCGGCTTACTGGCCTCATGTGTTTCTGTCACCTGTGAGGACTGCTCTTAAAACTGCGACCACATCTCCTGAGCCCAGACACGGCCAGCGCTCCCCCTGTGCTGGTCCTCCACCCCGCCCCATCCAGCCAGGGTCTCGGAAAGAACGATACGGAGAAAATCAAGGTGCTCTTTGGTTCTGTGGTTCACGAGAGTTAATAAATAGGAGGAAATCCTGTCACATGTACGACTCCTTGTAAGATCTGTCGTCTGACTCCTTCGTTCCTAATTCAGAATATTTTCTCACGAATGAACCTTTTTCGATGACAGATGTGTATTTAGTTTCTCAGGGACTTCGACTTTGAAGAGTAACATTTAAGAGAAGCTCCCCTGATCGAAACGTCCGGGACATTTTCAGAAGACCCGAAATACCTGAGACTGTCAACACCAATATGATGAATGAAACCCGAGCCGTGTGTCTGGGGTCCTCGAACCGTGCGCCCGGCCCCTCCCGCCACCCCACGTCGGGAAGCGGCAGCGAGCCCCTGGGTGGAAGGAGGTGAGAGTGAGAAAGGAGGTGAGAGCGAGAGTCTTCTGCAGCCTGGAGCCCCGGCCCTGCTGTGTGTCACGTGCATGTGCGACCCTGGGGACTGAATGGCCCTCTCCGAGGCGCATTTTTCCCCCGGTATCTTGCAACATGACCAGCGTTTATAAGAGTTCCACGAAACAATGCATTTTGGGTAGCTCTGAGCAGGAAGGAGAAGCCACTGCATTGAGAAGAAATGCACCGGGCTCCATTGGAAGCCAAGGGGGTGTGTCTAGCTAAAAAGTTGTACAGTCACGTAACAGGTGTGCTTGGGAACACACCCTGTATTGACCCTGGATTTCCTGCCGCTTGGTCCACAAAATGACGTGTCCAGCTGGCCTGTCCCTGGACCTAGATGTGTCTGGGAATGCCGCTGGTCAGCATCGCCTCTGTCTGTGCAAGACTCTCCCGCCACCCTCGCAGTGCCCCCCAGTCTCAGCGCCCCCCATTGGAGCTGGGACACAAGGATTCAGGGCCACGGTTTGACAAGGAGAAATGTGCGGGCTGGCTCATCAAAGGGTGTGGCAGCCTCAGGGTCTCTGTCCCCACAGCCCCCTGGAAATGCCTTCACCGTGGGCCCCCGTCACAGATGACATCTCCATCACGGCCCCAAAACGAGATGCCGGGTTCCCGGAAACAGCCAGCGCAGAGCACACCGCGTCCTCCGCCGATGTTGGTGTCAGCGATAGAGCTCAGTCACCTTGACAGACTGGTAATGGCTTTGGGAGGCAAACATCCAATTTGCGGAACCGTAGAGGCTGGAGAGCCCTCCGGCTTCATCCGTCATTTCCTAATCCAGGTCCCCTTTCAAATATTGGGTGACGGATTTTGTAGAAGGTGACCCAGAGGGCTCAGTTCTGTGCTTGGGTGGCATACCTGGCCTGAGGCAGCGCTTTAAGGGGGGAGCCAGAGGGCCTGTGTCCCCATGTCACGCTTCCTCCGCTGCGCCCAGATCCCAGGGGAAAGGACTGCCCACGAGCGTCCCCGCCACCCTGAGCATCCATTCGGTGATGGGCCATGCGTGGGCTCCCCGGCAGGTTAAGGATCTTCCCATGCCTCAGTTTCCTCCTCTACAAAATAGAGGTGACAAAAAAATGATACCCTTCCAGTGGGGTTATTGTGAGGGTGAAATATATTAAGATTTACAGGCAAATTCTTGATGCAGTGCCTGGTACAAAGTAAGAACTACATAAACACTTGCTATCACTATTATCGCACTTTCATGAAGTACTAGCTACAGGCATAGGAGTAAACGCTTGTACCTGTTCCGTAGTGAAGTTAAAGTGATTTATAGCCAGTTTATGTAACTCTTTGAAGACTGAGTAGATGAATAAATAGATGGATGATTGAATAGGTCAACATACTTCTGAAGGCCAGGTAATGGCTTTGATATTTTCCCACACAACGCATCCACTTAACAGAGAATTCCTCACCCGAGAGTGGTGACGGTGTGACCTCACATAGCGTGGGTTCCGACAGGACAACGATTTAAGGGCAGGGGGCCTGCCCGGCCATTCGATCTCCAGATTAAAACTATCTTCTCAGTCACAAAGGTGCCCGGCCCCCCCATGTTCCCACTTGGGCTAACCGAGGCTGTGACTGGCTGGAGGGACCCCCAGCTCTGACCCACGCGTGGAGACACCTAAGGGAGCCTGTCAGATAACAGAGCTGGAGGCAGATGTGACCGTGAACGACATGAAGAGACAGAAACAGACGGGAAAGATACAATTCTCTCTCCATTTAGCATTTTCTGCCCTGTCCGGAGCACAGTTAAATCCACACCATCTTAGGATTCCAGAGACAAGGCCCAGCAAGCCCCCACTGTGTGCTGGGCCCAGTGCCTGAGGCTGGGGATGCCAAGGTGGCCCAGGCGCCGCCCCTCTCCTCCCCTGGGTCATGGAGAAGAGCCAAAGGACCCAACACTTCAGGAAGAGAAAGCTGTGAACTGGATTCTCGTGCATGCAAGGGAGCAAAGGGGACACTCCTAGACCTGCCAGGGGCCAGGGGTGGGGGCGGGGGAAGGGTCCGAGAAGGCTGCAGGGAGGGCACGGAGGAGCGGGGGCCCAGGGTCAGAAGAGGAGCTCAGTGTCGGGACGCCATCAGGGCCCCTACCAGAGGTCACAGCGAGGGCATGGGGGTTTCGGGAACTGGCACCTGTGTCTACCGGTGACTATCGTCAGGGAGGGGTGCGAGATGGACACAGATGAGGCCACAAAGGCACCTCAACTCTGTCCTGTCAGCTGTCGGAGGGTCCTGAGCGGGGGAGGTCACAATGCAATTAGCCACCCCATCCCGTTCACGGAGAGAGTGAGATCCGGGGTTGAAAGAACCCCCCGCCCCCAGGACCACGGAGCAAGTCGGTGTTGGTACCGAACCCAAACCTCCACACTCCCCAGTCCGCAGCTCCTCTCCATCCCTCCAAACCTGGCAAATGTTGCTTAAAAAAACAACAGTGTGCGGCAAAGCTCCGCTCAGAGAGGGGCCACGTAAGGAGGGAGAATCCTGGTGAGAGCTCTTTGGGACTGAGCCCCTGCTCCAGTGGGCAGCTCAGAGACCCCATTTCCTCATCTGCAAATGAAGGAGATTACATTTTGAAAGCAGAACTAAATGAGGCAAAAATCGTGTGGACACCCAATGTGGTGCTTGAAAGGTAGTGGGGGGCCCAGGGACCCGACTGGAGTGTGCGGTGAGCGGAAGCCCGTCTCCATTCATAAAAATAAACCTGCAGACCTGCGGTATTTTCTTGGAGACTTTTTAGGACGCATACTCAGGTCTCTGTGTTAGGGCCTTCCTTGGACCACCCCCCAGAGGCCCCCACCCCACCCCCAACTCTTGGCCAAACCAGTACAGGGCCGCCTGGGAGGGCTGTCCTCATGCCGGCCTCCCCAGTGGCATTGGTATTCCAAGCAGCTTCGGTTCCCTGAAACGATTGCCCACAAGTTATTCCGGCACTAATTTGTATGTCGTGTTTATTGCACTTTGAAATGGCTCTTTGTCTCCAGCCCAGCGGACGTGCTGGGGGAGGAACAAGAGGAGGATGCAATCCATCTGAGCTTGGGGCAGCAACCAGTCTCGAGGCAATCCCTGAGCTGTGTCTGCAGCCGCGAACACACGCGGGTGCGGGAAGCGGAAGGAGGCTCCGCAAAGCGTGCATTTCAACAGCACACACGTAGCCTCCACCAGGAGTTCTGGGGGGCGCCTCCCTGTCCAGCCAAAGCAGTGAGGGCGAGAGAGGCGCTTCACGGAATTGCCTAACCTGGGAGCTGTGGGCTGTGCGTCCTCTTAGGACAAAGCGGTGCAGGTGGGTTGCCCGTTGTGCAGGACTCGGGAATGCGAAGGCCCTTTCTGCAACCTCCTCCTTTCTGGCCCTTGGCAGTGGCGACCTGGTTGTTCATTTTTGCTCCTTGAAATTCTCTCCTTCCTTGGTTTTTGAGAGTCCCTACTCTATGGGTCCCCTGCTTCTTTCTGACCACTTTCCGTAGCCCTAAAAGTCTGGGTCCCCCAAGGGTCGTCCCTGGGACACCTTCTCTGTTCTGTCTACTCTTCTTGTCTTAGAAATCTGTCATTACATGTTATGTTGTCTCCAGTGTAGGGGGATTCTCCTAAAGCAACTTAGCAAGAATCTTGCTAAAACGTTTTTACAAGGATGGACATGGCAGCTCAAGGTCAAGGTCTAGTTGAAGAGAGGGTTCAGAGAAGCCTAGCTAAAGTTTGGTCAAGGAGAAGGTCTTTGTCATTGCTTGGCCTGAGGCATGGTGGCCATGCTAGGTGCAGTAAAAACCAGTCCACCGGCCCCAGTAAAGGGTCATCGAATGTTCTGAGCACCCGCTGTATTTATAGGGCAGAGCTGCAAGGATAGTGGGGACTGGGGATTCTTCCAGCTCGTTCTCTCTGGGCCTAGCAGTCCTCCAGCTTGGCTTCTGTTACACTTTGCTTCTTCTTTCCTCTCCACAGACCAATCTCCTCCATCACTCAGGAGCCCTGCTCCCCCTACGGCCAGCTTGGCAGGACGCCACCGCAACCAGAGTCGTGCAGACCTTCCCGCTGAATGGTGTGGTGACACCTGATCTTGGCGACTCAGCTCCTCTTCTGAGAGTTGAGTTGATTCAGCCCCGCCCACAAGCCCACCATCCCGAGTCAGGTGGCCACGCTTGGTCCAATCCGTGGTGTCGGGTCAGGGTCCCATGACTTCTTTCTGCAGAAGCAGTGAAAGGAGCCAGTGGGGCTGGGAGGGAGTGCTGGGTGTGGGAGGCGAACCGCCTGACCCGCTCTGCAGGCCCTTGACCTTTGTTCCCTTCCAGAGAGTTGCTACGGATGTGGGGAGAAAGACCGCAGTGTTCTTGGGGTTGCCTTCTGCTGTATTATGTCTTTTGCTTTCTGGTGTCTGAACTGCTAAGAGGTGAAAGATGGGGGCCAGGATTAAGACTCTGCTGTGACGCTAAGTCCCAGGAGCTTGAAGACCTCCTGCCCCCTCTGCCCTGGCATCCTCCTGCTGGGGACCCTGGCCCAGCCACTCACCCGTTGTCACTGAACTGTGTAACTGTACCCTGATTCTGTGGGGAGAGCTGCTGGAGGTGCCATGGACCCAGTCCTAGTCCATCAACCACAGTCGGTAAGTATCACCCCACGCCTGCTGGGCGGTACGGAAGGCTCTGACCCCCAGCCTCCGCTGCCGGGCACAGAGAGTAAAACGCCAGAGGGACCGGCTGTGCTCGGTTCCTTAGGCTCCCCAGCACTCACCCTGACTGCTTTTCAGCTGCCCACGCCTAAGGGCTGGGTCAGGGTCGCGGCGACAGAGAGAGCTGGAGAACAAGAGAACAACAGTGAGAGAACTCACCGGTCCAGGCTGCTTCCGAGGAAAACGGCGAAGTCAGGAACGTGGCTGTCACCAGAGAGGGGCGGGGCCAACCACAAAGACGAGGGACACAAAGCCGTGCTGTGGAGCAGCTCTCCCCACCGCTCTCTCCCGTGGGGGTGGGGGGCGGGGCTAGAGAGAGGCGCCCTACGAAGAGCGTCGACAGAGCCCCATCTCCGCGTCCACCTGCACTCACTCGGCTGGAGCCAGACAGGCCAAGTGCGAGGCTGCCCTGTAACCTGGGACGGGCTGCTTGGACTGCTCTAAGTCTCAGCGTCCTCACGGGCAAGATGGGAGATGAACACCTTTCTCCCAGGATCACCCGGGAGAACGTGTGCTGCTGTATAGCCTGAAGGTAGCGCCTCAGCTCCTGATACATAGCAGCTGTTCATTAAATGTGAGCTTCCTCCCCCTCCAGCTGCGAGGCCTGTCACGTTGGGTATCTCAGAGCGGGTGCACCAAAGTGCTCATCTTTGTAATCTTGCAGATAAGGAAACACAGGTTCAGAAAGGGAAGGCACTTGGTCGAGCGTAAGACAGACCTCGCTGCTGACCGACTGCACGATTGGGTTCCTCTAATCATGAGTCCCCCAAAGGGGTTCAAATCCCAGAACCGGTGACCTACCACCACCCCCAAAGCTAGCAGACACAGCAGAAACGCTGACCTGTTGTTTGAGGTTTGGGGGTTCACAGGAGGGAGCATGACCTCCCCACAGTGGGCGCGGATGCCCTTGGAGATGACAAGTTAGCGCTGTCGGCTGAGATGGGGCCTGGAAACGGCCGTAACATGGCCCGGGGGGAGGGGCGGCAGGTGAGCGCCGAGTCCTGGGGGTCCGCTCCATGCCGTCCATGGTCAAGGGCACATGCCCCACCACTGAGGGGACCCCTCTCGGTTCTGCCTGCTCAGCACCCACTCTCTCTCCTTTTTGGTGTCAGCATCCCTGACTGTCCTAGGAAAGCCAACCTTCTCCATCCCTCACCCCTGACGGAGTTATCTGGGTCTGGCTCCATTCACCACCTTCCACCCCAGGGATAGGCATAGCACCATGCCCGGCTGCCCAATCAGAGCACTGCATGCTCCTCTGGCTGTGGTGGTTGGTCCAGGGATGAGCACATGACCCAGACCGGACCAATCAGAGCCAAGGAACTCAGGCGTGGGGCTCACAGGCACCGAGATCCTCTGTCTTTGCTCTAGTGGAAGAATAGGGTGTAATAAGCTGCTGCTGCCGCTGCTGCCACCCCGGGTGGCGCCAGCCTGAATGCTGGCTGAGACGGTCCGTGTGCATGTAGCCCTCCCCCACACCTAGCTTGGGAACCCAAAGCTTTGGGGGGAAACGCCGCTGATCTCCCCGCTCTTGGCGGCTCTGGAATCTGCCTTTGGGGAGGGCCTGTGCTTTGTTCCAGGAGGTACCCTACTGGGCCGTCCTTTACCCGGTGTTCTTGGAGTAGCCCTGAGCAACTCGCGTCCCCCAGCGCAGTCTCCGCACACTGAGATGTTGCGTGTTCTGCGCACAAATGTTGAAGTTGCTTTCACAGTGGGCAGGGGATGGTGGGCAGTGAGCTGGGAGGCGCACCGCCCAGAATCCCTTCACAGAAGGACTCTTTGCCCCCAGTGCTGGGCGTGCTTCCCATTCTCCTCCTTGAAAGCAGCCTTCCCTGTCAGCCACCCCCCTCCCCCACCAGGGACTTCCCTGGGGCAGAGAAGGGAGGCATGGGCACCTAGAGGAGGGCTGTATCCCTGCTCTCCTCTCTCAGCACACCCCGCCTGCCTCCCCACCCTTCCATGGGCTTGGATATCAAGGCTCTCGTTCATTAAAGTCCAGCACCCACACTCTGAGATGCTTCCTTGGCAATCCACCTGCTTCAGGAACGAGTGTTTTCCTTTAGCGGGAAGACTGGAGAACTGGGGGCCGGGGATGGATTCGCACCGAGTGTTGCAAGCAGGATGCAACCCCCCGGCGCAGCTGGGGCTGCGGAGGAGAGCCAACCACGAGGTACTGCCTCCTTCCCTCCGGGCAGGGGGGGCCTCGGAGCCTGGGCATCCGCAGGATTGGACACCAGTGTTTACCTGTCCCTCTTTAGTAATTCCTCGGTATATCCTCCAACCTCAGAAAAGTCTCTTAAATCCTACAGCCTTTAGCTGACCGTGCTTCTAGTCCATGTTCAACCGAAAACTGGAGGTGCAGCTCCTCAGGGAGGTAGTTCGGTACTGGCCGGAGGTGGTGGAAAAGGTCAGAGCAGCGGCTGGGGTGAGCCCTCCAGCCGCCACAGCTCACAGCAGGGCGGCCCGCATCTACCAGCCCCTGGCTGAAGACGGGCTTCCCAGGGTCTTCAACGGAAGGGGTTTCCGCTAAGTAAGTGTGGCATTAAGGGGAGGATTTGGGGGTCATTCGAGTGACCTCGGGCTTAGGGTACTTTGCTGACAAATGCACAGGGAATATGGTCCAGGGCCGAGGGTTACCTGACTGGTGGACAGGGAGCAGGGCCTCCATGGGGAGGAGTCTGCCTGCGAGAAGCATGGGGAGAGGGCAGGAGAGGCCATCGCCGTGTCCCTGCACCGGGATCTGGCCAGGGCTGGGCTGGGGACCCTTCTGCCCTGGGGTGTCTACTGAGGAGTGAAGAACTAGGCTGTCCCAAAGGAAAGGGTGGGGATGAGCCACCCCAGCAGCTCACTGCAGACCAGGGAGGGGGCCCACACCCAGGCTTCCTGGCCCCCCACCTTTTTTAGGACCCTTAGGTCCTTTAGGGCCCAGAGCAGCCTCTCCGTCACTGCCAGGACAAAGGAGCGTGCTAGATGCTGAGGGTGCTCGATGGAGTAAACTCCGGACTCACTAAGCACATGGTGCAAACCTCACACCTACCCTCGGAGACGCAGAAACACGAGCGGGTGCCCAAGATCACATGCACAGAGTGCTCGCCCTGGGCCCCAGCCTGTCTGCCCAAAGCCCCTGCTTGCTGTGTCTCCCATCCTCTCTGAAGAGGACAGTGAGCAGAGCCCAAGCCCATTCGCTAAATCCAGATGATGCGGGTGAGTGGTGTGAGCCCCAGCCCAGCCTTCATGCACATTTTCTTCCATGGTGAACACTGCCTCTCCGGGGAGCCAGCAGACATTAGGGCTTTCGCTGCGGCATTTACAAGATGAAGGGCCCCAGCGAGGGGCCTGCCCAGCAGGGGGAGGGAGCTGCCCAGAAGCAGAAAGAGCAGGGTCAGAACTGGGGCACGGTCCAGGAGGGGTGTGGGCAGGTGGGCAGAAGGGCGGAGACTCAGGGCAGAGTCTGCAGCTTTGACTTACCTCTGGGGAGAGAGGAGGGAGGAACTGCCGAGCACCTGTGTGTGGGAGGCACCCCACGTAGCATTTCCTCTGCATCTTCACAGCCGCCAGGCAGGGAGGCCCGTGTAACCATCTTCCTTCTGGTGACAAGACAGCTGAGGCACAGAGAGGTTGAATAACTGGCCCAAGGCCGCACCGTCTGCCTGGAGTAAGAACACCTGCATTCCTGTGCCCGGGGCTGAAAGCTGGGCCTCTGTGCTCTTGGCCCCCACCTCTCCACCAGCAACCAGGCAGGTGGGCTAGGAAGGCCCTCCACAGGCCCCACCATCTTCAGCTAATAGGGAAGGTTTGCACTTTGACCTGGGGACTGGACTGTTTCCTCCAAGAAAGCCCAGTGCCTTATAAAGTCTGGCTCATTTGACTCAGCGCCCTGTGCACCAACCCCGCTGGCAGGAACCTTGGCGGGGAAAGGGCTGAAAGAAAGAGTGCCAGCAACCAACCCCTCCCCCCCGGACCTCCAGTGGCAAATGCTGTGATTGTCCTCATTTTGCCAATGTGAACTCGAAGGCTGTCACGGCAGCACCGAGCTGTGGCCTCGCCTGGGTGACACCACAGCCTGCTCTAACCACACTGTCTTGTGCGGTCGCACCTGGCTCAGTCGTTAGCACAGAGGAGCCGCTCCAGGCGTGTTTGATGAGAGACCGACTGAATGCTCAGGTGAGGCCCTACTGATGGAGCGCTCCCGGGACGGGAATGGTCCTCTGCAGGTGTGACCCCGCAGCTGGCCTCAGGCAGACGTTCAGGAATAACAGGGGGGTGACTCACAGGGATGCGAAGGTGACTTTCCTGGGATCTCAGCCCAAGCACGTGGCTTTGATTTTCCTGCCACTTAGCTGCACTGGTGACCAGGTCTAGGGATAGATACCTGCCCGTGGCTTCCTCTCCTGGTCTTCCGTCATCACTGCGAGAAGGATGTGCCAGGGCTGGCCCGCTGCTGGTCCAAGGAGAGGAGGAAAGACACGTGGACCAAAGCCACACCCCAGCTGGCCAGAGGAGCATGGACCACGAGAGCAGAACCGCCCGGCTGAGCCCAGCCTCGGTCGGAGCCCGCACCCAGCCAACATCGCCTAGGAAGCAATGAATTATGGTTTAAGCCACTGAGGTTGGTGATGACTTACCATGCAGCGAGAGTGAACCGATTCAGGTGACCCTGGGCAAGTTCGTCTGTGCCTCGGTTCTGCGTTTGTGAAAGGAGTTACCACCTGCCTGTGAGGCTGTGCGGGGATCCGATGAGCTGACATTGGTAAGGCACGTAGAAAGGGGCCTGGCCCGGGGCACGCCACCGGACGGGCGTTTGTCTAGTAATCTATGCACCTTGGTGTGTATTGGAAAAGTGCTTGTCTCCCCCACGTGACTATAAGCCCCTTGAGGTCAGCATCCATACCTGTTTGCGAGTAAAGTGCCAATGACCGGGGCGATGCCTGGCCCATAGGAGGCAAAAAGCACCCGTTGAATTACTAATAGATTTTTCCCATCCCTAACACACGTAATAACTGTAAGATCAAATATGGAACTCCCTGTTTTCATTTAAACAAAATCTACCATTTAATGAGCACTTACTAAATGCCGGGCACCATAAGAAACACCTTATACACATGTCTGTCTGCTAGGACTCACTATACCAAAACGCCACGGTATTCACACAACTGAAATGAAGATTCTCATCGTGCCGGGGGCTGGAGTCGGAGATCAGGTGGCAGCCGGGTGTTTCTGATGAAGGCTCTCTTCTTGGCTTGCAGCTGGCAGAGAGGCAGGTTGGGGGTGGGGAGTGGGAGAGGGAGAGGAAGAGAGGGTGCACTTTCTAGTGTATCTTCTTTTAAGGGCAATAATCTCACCGTGAGGGCCCCACCTGCATGATTTCAACACATAAATTCGTGGTGGGCGGGGCTGTGAAGGCGGGGAACACCACCCAGTCCACAGAAACACCCGAAGTAGGTACCCTTACTATCCCCATTATAGAGCTAGGGAAACTGAGGCTCGGGGAGGTAAGGTACCTTGCCCAAAGTCACGTGGCTAGGAAGTAGCAGCTTTGACCCCAAGCCCGAGACCCGCGCTCTCCTTTTCCTCCCCCACCCAGCATGCCTCACTCTCAGCAGACAGCAAAGCTAAGCTCGGAGTATGGAGGACGATGGCGTTGCGGGTGTGGAGAAGGGGCCAGGTCCCTGGAAGTGCAGGCTCAGCCCCAGGTGGGAAGCACGGCCCCAGAAGGGGAGCTTTCATTAGACAAGGTCCGCTCCCCGCTGCAGGAGTGTCCGGTCCGCGCATGCTCACCGCAGAGGATGTTCCGCGTCAGCAAGTCCTCCCCGGGCGCAGCGGCCTCTCCCCGGTCCCCAGCATGCACTTTCCAGAGGTGGTTTATTGGAGCTGGCTCCCCGAGGGCCACTTCCCGAGCAGAGCACGGAGGCAGCAGCGAGATGCTTACGCGGAGGTTTTCTTCCTTGGAAGGGCAGGCCTCGGAAGGATGGGAGGCCCGTCTGAGTAAGCGGTTCCTG
Source organism: Phyllostomus discolor (assembly GCF_004126475.2). Taxonomy (NCBI): domain Eukaryota; kingdom Metazoa; phylum Chordata; class Mammalia; order Chiroptera; family Phyllostomidae; genus Phyllostomus; species Phyllostomus discolor. The sequence goes on along the minus strand of NC_040903.2, from coordinate 212,102,517 downwards.
GCGGCCCCAGGCTGAAAGGCTCCAGTGGCTTCAGCCAGGTGGGTGGCCCCTCAGTGGGATGGAAACAGGACATGGCGTCCTGGTGGCTCATCTGCCTCCCACCCTTCGCTGGCACCAGGCTCCCTTCCGGGGTCCTTGGGCAAAGGGGGTGCTGGAGGACATGGGTCACGTCACCAGGAGCCAGGAGTCTGGGAGCTCGGTGCCAGCCGCACCCTACCAGCTGTGCGGTCTGTGCATGCTCACTCGGTCTCTCCGAGCCTCCATCTCCTCGTGTGGAAAATTAAGAACTCTAGGTGCTCTGGGAGCTATAATTCAGTGTCCTAAATAATAATGAAAATATCTATCTTTTTATTTACCACCTTCTACCCCCCAAGTCCAAGACAAAGTGCTTTATGTACACAAGCTCATGCAATCATTACAAAACCCCATGAGAAATGGTACGATCGATTCACTCTTTGTTTTACAAATGAGAAAACTGGATCTCAGGGAAATTGAACTCAAGTTGCTCCCAGTGACAGTTGGTCAGACTTTGGGGCATCCACTCAGCATCCATCCCTACCATCTTCCTTCCTAATAGAACCCGGTTTTACCCAGGTTACCCTTGGTCCCCACTTTTCTCAGGGCAATGTGGCCGCAGCCCTGGATCCAGAACTCTCCACATCCGTGGATCCATTGTCTCCATGAGCAAAGCAGCATGGCGGCATCCAAGGGCGATGCCATTGGTCCCATCGGTCCACAGTGGTCATTCAGCTTGTGCGGGGTTCTCCTGAGCTGATGCTCTTGCCCAGCATGTGGCCCCAGTGTCTGCTGGTAGCCATCTGGGGAGCAAGAGGGAACCCCTCTTAGGGGGGAGCCAGTGTTGAGCGGAGAGATGGAAGAGGACAGGTCTCTGATGACCCTGGTGGCCTCTGGACCAAGCATTCCCAAGGCCGGCCCTCTCTCCAGACTTCCTGCTTTGTTAGATAATTGGTTTTCTTGTTTTCAGTTTGGTGGACACCATTCAAACCATCCTGATGGATTCAATGAATAAATGGCAGCTATGGTATAAATTTAGGGCCGTCCAACTCCAAACCCATGCCCTTCCTAGTCAGTACCTAAAGGGTAAAGCTTTCTTGTCTGTTTCATTAAATTATTTAACAAACATTTATTGAATGATTACTAAGTATGCAATTTTTTTTACATAAGTGAAATTATTTAATTTTCTTCATAGTCTGAGAAGATAGATTGAATTTATATATGTGTGTGTGTATGTGTGTATATACATACATGTTTGCTCTTTACTCCAAAAGAGCCAACAAAAACACAGAAGTTAAGTGACAGAGGTACAGGCCACTTAGTCAGTAAGTGGCTGAAAGGGGTTTCAAACCCGATATCCGAGTCCAGAACCCATTTCCCCCCGTGACTGTGCACCAGTTCCCCCAAACCTGTGAGCTGCGAGCCTTACTCAGCCCGAGTGAGATCAGCAGGAAGCCATATGATCACATCGATTTTGATCCTAGCTTTAATTTTTCCCATATACACTCTACCAAGGTGCCTGCAATACACCAGGACTTAACACAAGGCCCTTGACTTTTACCCTCAGGGCAGGTGACGAGGGCCATTGGCAGAAAGGAGAGGGAGCAGGACCATTTTTCCCATTTCTGTAGAAGAGGGGGAACCTGTTCCAATAGTTTCCTCCTTCGTGGGAGTGCCGGGGGACCCTCTGCCTGACCTCTAGTCCCTGATTCTCTTCCTCCCTGGAGGAATTATATTCATGGACACAAATTTAGTGAGCAGCTACTATGTGCCACTTCCAGTTCAAGTGCCGAGGAGGATGGGCTGATGAAGAACATGAAGTCCTAGCTGCCAGGAGCCCTCCTTCGAGCAGGGGTGTTGGGTGGAGCCTGCCACGTGCTGGGCATCATGTTTCAGCTGCACAGGCTTGTGTCTCGGGGCCACTTTTCAAGCCTCGCTCCCCCGCTCTCTGTGGTCTCGTCATGCCATTTCCCAGCAACGCATCTTACAGGATCACAGAGACAGGGGAGCTTCCACATATGTTTTGAGATACTTAAAAATATTAAATTCTGTAGCAGTCACCAAACTTAGGCAATACTTTAAATGTATGCATTTAACAAGCCAACACCTTGACAACCAAAGACAAAATGATATTTAATTGTACTATTCATAAAACAAATGCATACTTTATCTAAAATGTACTTATTTACTATCTCTGTTTATTGTGCCAGTGTAAAGCCGAGTTAGTCGTGAAAAGAGTGTGGTGATGGAACACACTGGCAAACACATGAATGAGGTCCGAGGAGGTCAAAACCCATGTAGAAACTTAGTATACGATAAAAAGTTGCATTTTAAGTCAGTGGTGTACAGAGAGCTTTTCAATAAACAGTGTGAGGCTGCCAAAAGATCATTGAGAAGGGAGGGGGAATGCATTCTTAACAAGGTAAGATTTTCCATATCCAAGATTTACAGTTAAAAAATACTACCATAAACATACTAGAAGAAAATATCAGGATATTTTTAATACTGCCAGAGAATCTAAACACAAAATACTCATTTGACTACAAGGATAAACATTGCAGTGTTATTTCTTTTTATAATGGCAAAAACACGAGGAGAAAAACCTTAAGTTTCCATCAGGCCACATAAGTAACTTTAAGTTTTCTAGTAACTACGTTCAAAAAAGCAAAAATAAAATTAGTTTTAATAGTGTTTTATTTAACCCAGTATATGCAAAACATTTTCATTGCAACATGTATTTAATATAAAAATTGTTAGAGATATTTTACATTATACTGTCTTCAAAATCCATGTGTTTTTTACGCTTATAGCACATTTCAGTTTGGAACTAGGCAAAATTCAAAGTCTCAATTAACTGCACATGGCTAGTGGCTACAACCCTGGATAGTGCTGTTGAAGATATATTTTTTCAATTAAAATTTCCTCTGAGGTGTTGTAGAGTCACATATAGATGTAAGGAATGACACAGAACGCTCCCTTGTGCCCTGTGCCCAGTGTCCTCCAATACTAACATCTTGTCAAACTGTGTTATGACATCACGATCCCGACACTGACACCAGCACCACCAGGCCGCTGACCTTCCCGTCACAGCCAGGGTCCCGCAGGGGTGCCGGGTGGCTACTAGGTTCATCCAGGCAATCACTTTGTGAGTTACACAAACGTCTCATCACTACGTCATACACCTGAAACAAATGTGATCCTGCATGTCATCCGCAACTGAAAAACAAAAAATTATTTTAAAAAAGGATCCCTCGGGTGGCGTTTTGATGGCCACGCCCACTTCCCTCCAAACCTACCCGCTCCTTAACCGCCGGCAGCTGCTGACCTGTTCTCTATTTCCGGACCTTTGTCACTTCAAGAACGTCGTACAAGTGGCACCTGCTCTCCCACTGTATCTTTTAAGTCCGTCTCTTTCCTTCTTTTCCTTGTTCGAACGGCTGCAGCATCATCATCATGCCCACGTTCCCGTGGCCAGCTCCCTCAGCTCGGGAAACGCATGTTCACGAGCCGAAGCGCACGGACACTCGGGTGCAGGGAGACGACCCACACTCTCGCAGCTGCAGTGTCAGCCACAGGCGTGACGACAGGGGCTACGAGCGTCCGCTGACGTTCGCGGTGTGCCGATGCCTGTGTGCGCACGTCTCACGCCTCCTTGCATTCGCTCCCGTGACAACCCTGAGAGGGAAGACGTAGCTCTGGGTTCGCAGAGAGAAACGGAGGCCCTGAGAGGTCACAGCCCGCGGCGGGAGCTCACTTAGCTCCCGAGGGGCTGGGTGTGGAGGCCGGTTCTCGGACTCCACAGGCCACGCTCCTAACCACTGGCGCGCTCCTCGGCACGGGCGGGGCAGGCGTCCGCCTCCCGCCTGGCACGGGCGAGATGCCGGGTCCGCAGCAGCCGCCTGTTGGCTCTGTGAGACGGGGCATCGCCTCCATGTTGCTTGCAGCTTGTTCTGCGGCGCCTGGGACATGCCTGGCGCTGACAGGTGCTCACTGATATTTGTGCGGTGTACAGAATGATGAATGAGCGAGCAAACGACCACTTGAATGAATGTGAGAATCGAGAGCTGTGGGAGCTCAGAGGTGGGAAACATTGTTTCCCATTTGGGGATCAGTGACAGAAAAGGAGAGTCTACAACAAGGGAAGGAGAGGGGAGGGGGGGACCCCAGGTGCTCTGTGGTGTGGGGGGCAGAGACCTAGAAAACTTTCCTCCATAGAAACCTGCCTTGGGCCTGAAGGTTTCCCCCTCATGGGTCCTTAGGTCCTTTCTCCTGTAAAGAGAGGGAGGGGGTCCCTAAATTTGCCCTGTTTGTCTCCCAGGGTTGGTGGATCTGGGGGACCATTGTCTCAGTGAAGTCACAGGGTGTGGGCTATGTGTGGCCTCAGGGAGTGACTTGGAGACCTCAAAGAAGGTCCCCAGAGGAAAGCCTGTTCTATGAAATGCCCCATCAAAAAGGCACAGTGGCAAACAAGCAGGAATAAGATGCGGACCCCCGGCTGCAGGGGCAGCTGCAGAGACAGAGTTTCCCGCAGCCGGGAGTCACCGGGCACCAGGATGCCCCCGCTCTGGGCCTGCACCTCCCTCCCCGGTCAAAGGCGTGCTCAGCCCAAGCCGGCGCCGGGCCTGTCCAGAGGCCACTCCTGACACCGCATGCAGGCTGCCATTTCAGTGCCCCACACTGAAAAAGGAGATTGGAGGGGGAGGAAGAAAGCCCCCTCAAAGCCTGCCACTCTGAAGCCAGTTTCGTATTCTTTTCCCCTCCCAGGGTGGCCCGTGGACGTGGCAAAGCAGGAAGGCCAGGCTTCCAGAGCTGGGCCTGGGCACTCGGCCGATGGCGGGGAACCCTCCACAGGGGGCACAGCCATTGCACGGTCACAGCGAGTGCCAGCTTCGTGCAGGGCGCTTCCTGTGTCTGATGTCTATTCACTCCCTACAAGCAGCCCCGCGGAGCGCTGGCCTGAGGGCCAGGTATCTGGACCTGTTGGGCCTGGTTGGTGGGACCCAGATGCCTTCCTGCATCTGGGGTGAGGTGGGGACCCCCCCAGAAGGTGCAAGTCTAGGTGGACCTTCCTCGTCAGAAGGAGTTTGACCTTCCTGCCGGCCCCTCCCCTCCAGCTTCCCAGAGGCCAGCCATAGTTGCTTTGTCCCCATGCACAGAGGAGCAAGCAGGACTGGAGAGGATGTGACCCCTAAAGGCAGCCGAGCTAGGGGTGACCCCAGGCCTTCCGGACACTGGAAATGAAGGCTCTGAGCTGGCCCCCTCTGTGGCCTGAGCAGCATCCTGCAGCCGAGCACAGGGCTGTCATTCGCACAGGTTTTGCTGGCGGTGCAGGTACGGAGGGGCAGGTGGCACCGCCAGGTGCGGGCCCAGTGCGCGTGGCTGTCCTCAGCCTGTGTCCTGCCCAGCTGGGAACCTGCAGAGAGGTTCTCGGCGAGTTGCTCCCAGCGGCGAAGTGCACGATCAGAGGGGAGGAGCCCCCGGAGTGATCGGAGGGTGGGATGGATCCCCCATAACTCCATCAGCTACTTCCCCCACTCCTCGTCCTGGATGGTGGATGGTTTTCAGCCCTTTGTGAAGTGCTATGGGAACACCCAAGCCCACGTCCCCACCCACACGCCCTTCGTCCACTCACGCCCCGGGGCAGCTATGAATGACGTGTCTCCTCCCGGTCCCCCTGCCCATCCCCCACAGCAGGTGCTCGTGCCGCCTGCATGCTCGTAGGCAAGCTGCTTAGCATTAGGGGTTGGCTTGTGCCTCCCACACAAAAGATACGCCGAAGGCTTGACCCCTGTGCCTCGGAAAGGGACCTCACTTAGAAGAAGGGTCACTGTAGGTGGAATTAGTTAAGACGAGGTCACACGGGGACAGAGTGGGTCACTCATCCCATATGGCTGGCGCCCTTAGAAAAAGGGGACACCTAGAGACAGGAGCACAGGGAGAAGACCGTGGGAAGGGGACACACAGATCTGAGTACCATCGCTGCAAGCCAAGGAAACCTCCGGAAGCGAGGACAGAGGCGGGGGGAGGTCTCTCCTCAGAGCCCTCCAGCCGGGGCCAACCTGGCCGACCCCTGGCTCTCAGACTCCCAGGCTCCGGAACAGAGAATAGATTTCTGTCGTTTACCCCCCAGGCTGGGGTTGTGTGTTGCGGCCCCTGCAGGGAGCTAACACGCTTAGCCACGTAGCTAAGCCGTGCAGGGTAGCCAGACTGCTAGCCTACCACCTGAATCGTGTCTCTCTCTTGCTCAGGCTCTGTGTGGCTCCCTGTTGCCTTCCAGAGCCGCTGCACCACAAAACCTTTTCCATCTGGTCCTGCTCTGCCCACCTCTCAGGCCTCCCAGCACCCCTTCCTTCCCCAGGGAACTCCTATTCACACTTCAAAACCCAGTCCAAATGTCCTCTCCTCAGGAGAGGCTTCCAAAGTCTGTCTGGAGTGAGAGAGCCAGTTTTTTCCTCTCCCGTGCTGGAGAGAACCCTGAAATGCCCCTGCGACAGTGGGGGCCGCCGCAAGAACGGGAGCGCACGAGGCAGCCACGTTTGTTTGCTGCAGCATCCTTGGAGCCTAGAAAGTAGGCGCACACTAAATACGTGCTCAGTAAAGGTATGGACCGAGGCAGGCATGAACAAACAAGTGCCGAGTCTCCCGTGGACTGCGTTCCTTGGGATGGGGACTGCCTCCTTCGCCCTGTGAGTCTGCGTGTGACGGGCAGAAGCAGGCTCCTCTTCAGCCTCTGTGGCTGGGAGTGGCGAGGTTCGAGGAACCCTGGGCTCATGGTGACAAAACGAAGCTGGGCGCATTCACCAAAATAATAAAAGGCACTTCCGTTACCCTCCTGTCAGCCGACTGCAACTGCTTCAAAGAGAGCACGGGAAACAAAGAAGGCGTGACACCCGCGATTCTGCAGGAGCAGTGTGTCCCCAGGTAGCAGAAACCATAGTTATTAAATGTCACCAGGAATATCGGGATGAGACTGGGAGGTCCCCTCGCCCTGCCTTGGGTTACAGGTGAGGCTGGTGCAGGTCCAGGCAGGGGATGGTGCAGGCGTGGGCAGGGGATGGTGCAGGCGTGGGCAGGGGATGGTGCAGGCGTGGGCAGGGGATGGTGCAGGCGTGGGCAGGGGATGGTGCAGACACGGGCAGGGGGTGGTGCAGGGCACAGGCAGGGGAGGCAGCCACTCGACCCCCGTGCTGTCCCCAGTCTGCTGTGATCATGGGACTGTTTACTGCTGCTTGTGTGGTCGGTCCCAGCACCTAGAAAGTGGGACGCCAGAGCGAGACGGGCCCTCGGGGACTGCTCGGCCCAGATGTGCTGTCACGGAGCGGAACACTGACGCCCGCCTACCAGTGGGGCAGGGAGGCGAGGAGGAAATCCACAGAGGGACACGCGAGAACCCGCGTGTGCAGAGAGCGAGGCAGGGAATGAAGACGGCCACTTTCCACGGTGGGGCTAGGAAGGCTCTCTACTGGGGCGGGGGAAGCATTTGAGTTGAGCTCTTAATGGTGGGAAGGAGCAGCCAGCCCACAACCTGAGGTCTGCAGGAGGAGCACTCGGGGCAGAGTCAACGCTGAGCATGGAGACCTTGGCACCGGACCAGGGACGGTGTGGTCCTTGAAAGAGAAGAGGAGACTCAAGGGAAATACCAACCAGAGACTCGAGCGGCACACCTGGGATCAGCTCAGCTTCCCTGGAAATGGGGCCTGAAACCGAGGTCTGTGTGTGAGTAACACAAACATCGAGTGTGTCCAGGAGAAACCCTCGAGGGCGTGAAGAAGGTGGAGAGTGCAAGGGGACACACGAGACAGAGGAGTGGTTTAGCGGGTGTACAGCCTCGACGGGCCCCCCTGCCCCCTCCCTGGGGAGCTCTGGGGCTGGAGCCGTGCCACCGAGACCATCCTGGCCAAGGCAGGGGGCTGGGCACCGACACCCTGCATCAGCCAATCACGGGTCGTGGGTCACTCACTCCCAGGCAGTTTGGCCCTGTGCGCCAGGCGTTTCCAGGCAAAGCAGCTCGCGCAGTTCAGGACCACCCTTTGGAAGGGATGCGAGTGTGTGCCATTAGCCAGCGACACCTTCAAGACCTAGGAATGGGCGCATCAGCCCCTTAAAGGAATCTGGGTGGGCACCAACTCTACACAGCTCATCTACTTCACACCTCGAAGTGTTCAAGGTACTCTGACACCTGTGGTCCCATTTGATACTTGCAGTCCCCCCAGCGGAAGTCATCACCATGTTACAGATCGAGAAACGGATGCTCAGAGAGGTGAAGGTACTTGTCAAGTTCATGTTGCAGGGCGCTGAGAGCCAGGCCTCAGAACCACAGTTGCTGATTCCCGCGCCCCCACCCGGGGTTCTCTGCTCTGCTCACGGCCTCAGACGGCCTGCCATGCCTCCGTAACTGCCCCGTCAGGTGAGGCAGGTAGCAGGGGCTCCTTGTTTTGTGTCTGGCTGAGCAGTCTAAATAATTCACAGCCAGCGGTAGTGACGTGCTCCCTAGCGAGGAGTGATTCCTCAGAGCCACGACCTCGGGGAGTCCTCCTCTGAGCTGAGGGGAGCCCAGTGCACGTCCCGGGTTCGTTCAGGGGACCAGCGCCCGGCAGAGAGCTGGCCACTCGTCCCGTGTGAACATCGGCCCTACAGAGGCTCTGGGGGACTTGGGGTCTGACATGCATGGACTAAGCGCTCCTGAGCCTCAAGGTTAAAACCACAGAGCTGATCCTGTGACCTTCTTTGGAAAAAGGGTCCCTGCAGATGTAATCAGTTAAGGTGAGGCCATCCTGGAATGGAGGGGCCGCTAATCCAGCATGACCGATGATGTCCTTAGGAAAAGGAGAAACTTGGAGACAGACATGCACTTGGGAAGAATGCCATGTGGAGATCAATGCAGGGATCAGGGTGATGGCTTTTTGGCCAAGGAACCCCAATGATGGCTGACAGATCCCCGAAGCTCTGTGAGAGGCAGGAGCAGATGCTCTCTCTCGGCCATCAGCCCTGCCGACACCTTGACCTTGGGCTTCCAGCTTGCGGGAAAGTGAGAGCAGACGTTGCTGTGGTCCCAGCCACCCCGTCTGCAGTGCATGGCCATGGCAGCCCAAGCAGGCTAGCACGCCGACCCGCTGTGGTGCCATACCTGGGGCTTAGTCTTTTATCTCGTCTTCAGTGCCTGTTGTTGGCAATCTTACGCCTGAATGTAATAGCTTTTCCTTTTAAAAATCCAATTATAATTCAACTTCTCATCAAGGAGAAGCTGGAAAACTAAGTAATCAAACTAGTTAAGCATGCAAGTGCTAGGGGAACCAATAAGGTTCTGGATAGGGTTCTGTGCTTGAGGTTTCTAACACGTTTTGGTGGTGGCCAGGCTTTCCACTCCCACCTTCGGAGTCCGGTTCTGCAAAGCTGAGGCCCCCTGAGGGCTGGGTTTTGGATAAACTGGTCTCGTGGCGGAGGAGAGGAATCCATGTGTGAGGATCCGGACTCGGCACTTCTGGGTTCCCCACCTCATTAAATCACCATAGTTAAGTAATTAGGTAAGTGTCTTCACCCCCATGTTGTGAACCAGGAAAGAGAGTGTCATAGGGTAAAGAAACTGCCCCCAAATTGTACAACCAGTGAGTAGTGTGGCCTGGATTCGAACCCACGTCTTTATGACTTGGGCACCTTATTTCTTTCCCTGAATGTATAAACTTCCAGTAATGAACCCACCAGCCTCGCAAGTGGGTTTCGCCTAATAAGCATACTTGCCACGGCTCTTCCTGTGGACAGAACTGGGAGGTGACAACAGGGAGAGGGTGCCAACAGGCCATCCACCCAAGAGCTGGGCTACTACTAGCTGACCCCTGAGCTCAACTCTCGTGGCCGCCCGCTCAGCCCAGAGACCAGAGACGGATTCTTGGAGGCCAGGCGCCAGCCCCGACGCGCCGTGTCCCGGAACCTCTGCCTTCGTCCAGCCAGGCTCTCCCTGGCTTCAGCCTGTGCCATTCCTTGCCACAAGGCGCCGTCCGGGGACAGTAGCCCTCTCACGGGCTCGTCCTCCAGACGCGAGGTCTTTCTGTAAGACCGAGGCCAGTCACGGTCTCCTGGCGAAAAAAACTGGGTGCCACGAAGGGTTCCCCCTTAACATGCGTCCCCATAAGGGCAGTCACTCATCTTGAACCAAATAATGATTGAAAAGACAACAACAAGCCTCTTTTCACCTGTCATGTCTCCCAGAGATCGCCCGGCGTGGCCCTGGACCGTGCTGGGCACAGCGGCCTTCTTGCTGCCGTTGTGCGGTGGCCCGGGCAGTCATCCCGTTCCCCTCGGCCCTCATGGGGTGTTAGGGCAGAGCCAACACGCCTCCGGGAAAGGCTTTCACTTTCCTGGCTTTGCACCCCTCGGAGAATTTGTTAGGTGACAGGCCCTTCCCCCCAATGCACATAAAATCACACCCACACAAATATCTAACATAATGTCACAGGGTAGTCCCTATTTTTCAGGGCCAATCACTGCTCGTGGCACTAGGTCAAGGGCCCCTGACTTCAAAAGGGACCCTTGAATGTTTTTAAAGAATACTGGTGGCCCTATCCCAAGGCCAGCCGGTTCAAATGTGAGGCTGCGTGTTGCAACCTGATCAAGAGAAGACAGAGATTGTGGGAGAGGAGGAAGGGAAGGAGCAGGTGATAAAGGAGAAGGAAGAGGAGGTGGGGAGAAGGAGGAGAGAGAGGCTGGCATATGCTGATGAGTTCTGGGAAGAAATGACGTGGAGAGTGAGACCAGACGCGTGTCCTGACCGCTCGGGCCACCTTGGGAGCCGGGGGCGCAGCTCCGGCCGCAGTGACTTAGACTCCAGGCGCTGCTGAAGAAATCCTCCTTCCCCAGAGCTGCGTGACCTTGGGCACATCCCCGTACCTCTCTGAGCCTCGCCATTTCCTCTTCTGCAAAATGGGAGCCATTGTCCTCGCCTGGCCTGCCTCTCAGGGATGTGACGACGTCCAGGCGCCTTGCCGACTGAAGACCCAGGATGACGTAAGGAAGAAGGTCACTGAAGGTTAAGAGGGGTGATGGTTCATGAGGCGCGGTAGACCCAGGGCACAGAGAGGTGTCACCGTCACCGAAGACCCTTCACTGCCACGGCCGGAGACAGGCCCAGGGCCTGGAATGTTCTGCCATCTTGTTCTGGATCCCTCCCAAGGGGCACTGACTCTGTCTGTCCTCTTCCAGCTGCCCCAGCCTTGGGAGCCGGCCTTGCCCTCCTCCCGGCAGCCGCCCGCCTGGCCTTCCGTCAGCTCACCTGGACCTGGCGCCAGCAGGGACTCAGCACGTGCCTGTGGCACGGGCCGCGCTCCCAGAGACCTGTGGGTAAGATGCCTGATCTCTAGAAATGGTCTCCGGGGATAAGTGGGGTCATGCTTTCTCATTGCGCAAAGCCGCTGCATTCACCCTGACTTACGAGTGCCTCCTGTGTGCTAGGCACTCGCTGGGGACGCTGACGCTGGACAGGGGTGGTCTGTGCCGCCTGCGGTTGCAGCGGGAGCCGGTGTGGTGGTGCACGGCTCACGGGGGCTAGACACGGTGTGCCAGGTTTCTCTCATCCTCAAAGCAGTCGTGTGAGGTCACTCAGTCCCCAGTTACAGGGGAGGGGCAGGACGTGCAGAGAACACAGGCGATTTGCTGCAGGTGCATTGCTGCGCTGGCCTTTCCTGTCTGGCCTGCTCCAGCCTCAAGGAGCTCTTCCAGGTGAGTGGCGGGAAGCGGTGGTGCGTGTGAGAGAGCATCGGACACCGTGTCCAAGCAAGTTCACGGACCGTGATCCAGACTAGCAGCGCGGGGCTCACTGGCTGCAAAGACGGGGACCCTGATACATGGGGTTGCGTGCCAATCAATTTCCCTGCCTCCACCCCCGATGAGCCGCTGGCTCAGAAAATGAGGGCTCTCTGGGGGGCTAGTTTGGGGGGACCCCTGTCACACAGAGTCTTCCTGGTGGAAAAAGGCCCAACTGCTCCAAGATGCGCAAATGAGACAGAAAAGTCCCTACTAAACGAAGGAGAAAAATCGAGGAGAACAGCCTTTGATTTTGTGCTGAATTCAGTCAAAAGTCTCTCAGAACAGAGAAAGGCAACCACCGAGCCCTTGGGGAGAAAGCCTGAAGTTGCCAGAAAAGCAGAAACTGTCCTAGAGGCTTGGCAGGGGCGGCGGCGGCGGCGTGGGAAGCTCAGCTGTGCTGTGCCCGCCAGGCGTGCAGACCGCAGTGTCCCGGGGACGCTCTCAGCAGGGCCACAGGGGACACAGCAGGCGGACCCCCCAACAGGCCTCCGGGGTGACGGCTCTGGTGCTGGCCCCTGTGACCAGGGCTCCCAGTCTCCGGCGAAGCTGATTTCAGCTGCTGGCAGCGGCTCGGCCCTGGTATTTTAGGCTGTAGGATTGGGTGTGAGGAGCCCCTGGCACCTACCTACCAGGGGTTTGTTTGATACATGGGAAGCATTGCCATTCCCCAGGCCTGCTGCCGCTGAGGGTTACAGTGAAGCGCTCCAGGCGGAAGGGCCCGTGCAGTTTATTGGCCGTTTCCGTGTGGAGGGTCCCAGGTGAAAAGAACCGTCTCCTCATCCAGCCACTGTGCTCTGACAGGTTGGCTGCTGCTTGAGGTCAAAGAACACAGGAAGCACGCTTGTCACACCCTTCTGCAGGCCTCCGAGCCCCCCGAGGCCTCCCCTGGACCCACACATCCCCCTGTGGCCTTGGACCGGCAATCGGAGACCCGGGAGGCCCACGTGGCATCTAAACGCCTCTGGTTGGGGGACAATGCGTGTTCATGCCGGAGCGGGGGGTACAACCTCGTCCACCAGGGCTGGGCAGATGGCCCATCTGGCCAGGCCATCTGTCCTGACAAAAACTGCTGCAGAGGCGGGGCAGGGTCGGGGAACGAGGGAGGGAGATAGGGGGAGGGGTCACCGCTCAGTCTGCGACTTGCGGCACGTGGCTCCTTCTCCTCCCGGAGCCTGTTTCTTCATCGGCAAGGTCGGGATGACGGTGCCCTCATCACAGCGCCCTGTGGGGCGGAGCTGGGACCACGGAGAGGAAGGGCCTGGGAGCGCGTTGGGGACCCGAAGCTGTTATGCAGGGATTATTAGCTCTAAGTCGATCTGCCCCGTTCTGCTCCTAGGGGACCACCCTCGGACTCAGGTTCCTCTCCGCAAGGACTCAGCCCCCTGTAAGTTTCCCACGCCCTTTAGGGGAGCAGGTCCCCTCCTCGCTGCTATTCCCAGCAGCCTCTGGGGCTTTCTCCTGTCCGCATCTCCTACCTGGGCTCTGGGCTCACTCTCACTTCCGAGAGGCCCAGGACCCTTCCAAGCAGAGATGGGCAATGGACTTCATGAGGATACATGCATGGGATTGGGTGTCACCTGCCATTTCCCTGAGAAAATAACGTAGGAGAAACCAGAAAAAAAACAGCTATAGATTCTTTTCACCTCAAAAATCAATAGACATATGCGCATGTATCTGTCACAGCAGAAGGATTGCTCCTGGTCCCTCTAAGGCTGCCCCTCCAGCCGCCTTCTGGCGGGCCGGGCAGTCTCCGCGGCAGCCCTGGCTGTTGTGGCACAGAAGCAATGACCACAGACAACGTGTGAGCGCATGAGTGGGGCCAGGTCCCAATAAAACTTTATTTACAAAAAGCAGGCAGCCGCTGAGCTAGGGCTGCGGATCCCAATTTGCTAATCCCTGAACTGGGCTAACGACTCAAAACTTCACGTGTTTCGGCCTAACCTCTCTCCTGAACACCAGGCCTGTATGTCGACGGCCTGCTTTTTGTCTGAGCTTAGCTGTTTACGCGGCTTCTAAAACTTAACTCATCCAAAACGTATCCACCCACCTCCCCCCACAAAGCATTGTACCCCTTTCTCACGCTCCTTTATCTCAGTACGTGGCTCCACCGTTTCCTCAGTCATGGGAGGCATCCCCCTCCTCTCCTTCCCGCATACCCCAGCCAGCCCATTAGCCGGGCTGTCAGCTCTGTCCTCACAATGCACACGGGGTCTGACCACATCTTTCTAAGCTCCCTGCAAGAGCCTCCTGGCGGGACCTTTTGCATGCAAGTCTCCACGCGGTAACGAGAGTCACCTGTAAACACTGACTCAGATCCTCTCGGTCACTTCCAAGTGCAGTGGTCCTGCAGGCTGTACCTCGGGACGCCGAGCCCAAGCCTGGCCCTCTGAGCGCCTGTCCTGAGGTTCCCTCCTTATCCCTCCTGTTCTCATCCTGCTGCTCTCCGTTCCGTTCCTCGGACACACCAAGCTAATCCTCACCCCAGGGCCTTTGCACCTGCTCTCCACTCGGCACAGCGTGCCCCTCCTGTGCCTTGCTCTGTGACTCTGTCTCCGTTCAAAAGCCCCCTCTACAGAGACAGCATCCCCGGCCAGCCTTCCCAAAGTTTGTCTCTAAAACCATCTCTCCCTCTCCAAGTCCTTACATGGCTTTATTATTCGTTTAACATATAAAGCTTCTAACGCTTGGACGTCATCTGTTTACTTATCGATTCGTTGGTCAGCTCATCTCACTCTAGAATACTCTCACGGCAGCGAAGCCCTTATCTCGCCCATCGCCCGGTTCCCGCCAAGGCGCAGGGCCTTGCCTCACATGTGGCAGGTGATCCGCCCAGGGTTTGCCGGAAGAGCGGTGAGTGTGTGGCTGTGTCCTCCCCAGCAGGGCCTGACGGCACCCACTTTATTTTTGTTCAACTGGGAAAACTACAGAGCGGGACAGAAATCAGCCCCCCACCACACCTCCCCGGGAAGAGTCAACAGTCGCAGGTCCTGGTTCCGGTCTGCCATTAACTGCCACCACAGCTGAGACACACCCCAGGGCTGAGCCTCTGTCTCCCCATTTGGACAACGACGATATTCTCCTGATTCCGCTTAGACGTTCTCTCTGGCCCCTTGCCACTTGGATGTCACTGAATGACAATAAACGGAGCCTCCCTCTCCTGGGAATGTCAGGATCGGCAGGGGAGGTCCCCGGGAAGCCACACAGCAGCACCCTTCAAATGACCCCGCATCTTCCTAGCAGTCTTGGCACGTGGGGAGGCAACTCTCATTAAGGAGGACAGCACCTTGGGTGGGCAGCCCGAGCCGGCGTGGCCGTGAACTCGGCGGTAATGAGGGAGAATGATAATGAGTCCGGCCGCTCGCGATGGAAGCAGCCACACGGACCCGGCTTCTCTGGCTGGCTTATCCTATTAGTCTCCAAGCTCACGGAGAGAGTGGCGGTGCTGCCAAGAAGGCTTTTGTCCTATAAATATGACTCGGGGATGCAGGTCAATCAGCTGCATGTCCCAGCTGCAGGAAAGAAGAGGATGTGGTGCTGGGTGTGAGTTGAAATTCTGCAACGGCACTCGACCTGCCACTTAAATTTATTTGCTATGATATCACCTCCAGACTGCTATTAAAATGGGAAAGGATCGTCCGTCAGCGCCTTAGGGATCACCTTCAAGAGAAAGCGGAGAAAAAATGTCCTGGTTCTCCTCATTAAAACCCTAAGTCCAGAGCACCGCCTTCTTGCCGCGGACTTTCCTGTCCCGCAGTGCTTGTCAGGGCGATCTTTCCGAAGGACAGGGTCAGGATAGGCTGTCACCAACATGTGGAGGGGACGCTACAGTTTACTGTGCACGCCCTTACCCATCACCTCGTGGGCCCCGACTCTGGGTGTGGGGTCTCCCTGAGCCCCGAGGAAACATGTGACCTTGAGTTTCCATTCGGTGTCGTCTGCACCATGCAGTCTTGGGGAAATCTCTTTTTTCCCCCATGATGGCCCTTGGTGTTCCCATCTATAATGTGAAAATATTCTCTGGGTCCCATTGGCCCGGCGCTCCCAGACTCCCGGGGATACTCGACCATGGGAATGGGGGTCCCAGAGCCACTTTCCATGGTCCAAAATGCCTCCTGGGGAGTTCCCACTTGCCCGTAGTCAGGCCACACGCGTTAACTGAAATTTCCAGCTTTTTTGCTTTGGGATGAGATGACATCAACTCAGGGGGCAGATGAGATTCCCTCACACAGGTTAGCCGCTCTGATCGGCTCTAGGCGGGGTCCCCGGGAACCCTGGATGCCGTGGTATGGCACACAGGTGCCTGATGAATAAAGCCGGGATTGGGGGAGCTAACTGTCCTCTGCCTTCGGGCTTACACTCGAACCTGCCAAAGGGCAGGGAGGCGAAGACAGAGTGGGCGGCCCCAACTGCTGGTGGCAGAGACGCTGGCACCCCCCCCCGCCCACTCTCTGCACGGCCCCTGAGATTCCCTTTCCGGCTCTGGATTCTGCGATTCCAGCATTCGTATTCATGAAAGGATGCATTTGTATCCATTAGGAAAACATATTGCAGAGGCCACTGCTGTCTGGTGGCTTTCTCAAAGAGCCCCTTCCATGACAAAGTGACCCCCAGGCACAAGCATAAGGGGAAAGCGATCCATCACAGACGAGACTGTAGCCGCGGCAACGCCACGGGCCGGAAACACTCCGAGGGACACCGGCTTTGAAGAGACACGTTTGCATTACGACCCCCAGTTCAGCAGCCGTGGGCTCGGGCTGAGCAGGACAACAACCAGTTTCCGCCAGGGGATGCCCCGTGGCTTCGAGGATCTGCGGGTCAAAATGTGGGGCCTAAACTCAGACGCTGAGCTGTGCGACCTCCAGCAAGTCACTGACTGTCTCTGGACGCCAGTTGCCCACCCTGTGGCCTGTGGGACCTGGGTTACAGTGGGCGCTGTGTGCACCCCGCCCCCCAGGCCGCCTCTGTTTCCTCAGTGCTTCCCGAGTCCACCTGTTCTGAGTGTTGGCTGCGCAGCTGCCTCCTCTCTGGAGAACCGCTGTCCCTGAAGCAGTCCACCTCTTCTGCAGGTGGCGGGGGGCGGGGGTGGCCAGTCACAGACTCGTACGGGGCACAAAGTCCAGCCCCGGACTCAAGCTGGGACCCGCTCCGAATTTCCCCGTGGGAGCAGGCAGAAGTTGGACACTGGTGGGGGCCACGCCCTTGCTTCGATCCTTCCCCTGACCATCCTCTTCCTCAGGCCCTTTCTCCTAAGACAACCCTCTCAACCTCGTGGCCTCCGAGCCTGGTTTCAGAAAACTGGAGCAAAGGCACTGATGCTGAAGTACCCTTGTAGGTGGGTTGGCTGCTTCTTCCAGGAGCCTCAGCGAGGGTTTCCCGGGGCTTGGCTGGGACCCTCTGAAGCATTCGGTCTCCATCCTTCTCTGAGGCCGGGTTGCACCCTTGGCCCGGCGTTACCCCCTCCCCCCGGAATGCTTCATTTCAGCCTAACGTCCGGCGGGAATCGCCACAGCCCCGCCCCGGTGGGCTCCTCCGGGTCCGTTTCCTAGGTTCATCTGCACGCTCAGCACTTTCCAGGCTGCCTAGCAGCCCCTGCTCTTAGCTACCCCCCCCAGCAAAGCTGGAGACACGGGTCCCGTTTCCCATTTTGTAGATGACAGAAGGGGAGTGACTTCCTCATGGCCACGCTGCCAGGAAGTAGTGGGACCAGCGGCTCAGCTCATTCTGATTGTAGGTCTTTTACGTCGACTCCAAGGCACACGTCTGTTAGTCCGTCCATCTGCCTGACTCTGTCTGTCTGTCTGCCTTTTACCCGCAGGTGTGTAAGAGACCCACAGTCGTTTCCTGAGTCTGCCTTAAGGAGGCTTTCCGAGTGCGTGACTCTCTAAAGCAAATGTGCACCCAGGGACTGCTACCGAGGGAGGGTGAGTAAGTGCCGAGTGTCACGACACATCCAGAAATCGCTCCTAAGACTTTAATAACTTGCTGGGCCGGGGCTGGGAGCCGCCGCACCCCATGCGGACTGATGGGTCATTATCTCCAGGCAGGCCTGGCTCAGCACCAGGTTCCGGCCTCTGTGGGAGGTTCTGCTCTTCAGCCAGGCAGCTACGGCCTCCCCCGCCCCCGGGCCCTGCAGGCTTGCACAGCACACCTAGGCAGGAGGGGGGCCGGGGCCCGCTCCCTCGGCAGGTGAAAATTTCCACTCTGTGAGGTGTGCACGGTAGGGCTCCGCCAAGAATGCAAGGCCTGCCACCAAAACACTGATGGAATCTACTTGAAGAATGAGGGTGTTTACAAAGGACAGGACGGGGAGGGAGTAGGGGGACCTTGGAGGTCAGGCATCAGAGGTGGAGGGCTGGGTCGGGCGGACAGGGCGGGCTGAGGGCTCTGTGTCCCTGGTGCAGGGCGTGGGGGAGCGAGCCGGGCTCAGGAAAGTGCCAGGGTAGAGAGTGGACGGTCATGTGATAACCACATGTTCTATCATCTTCGGACCCCTTTTCTAATATGAAACTCAGGCTGGCTTGACCATCTCTTCTGCAGTGATCTGCAGCTGCCCGGGCCTAAGACACCTCAGGGAACAGTTCTCGCACACGAGTCTGAGCTGAGCCTCGCGTTTGCAGGCCCCTTCTTATGTGCAGGCGGGTGTGCTGGGGTGGGTGATCTTATTGACGTTACTGGGGTTGGTTCATAAGGTTATATAGGTTTCAGGTGTGCAGCCCTAGAACACACCATCTGTACATTGTATTGTGCGTTCACCACCCCAAGTCAGGTCTCCTTCTGTCACCATTTATCTCCCTTTACCCTCCTCTCCTCCCCCATCCCCTTTCCCTCCGGTCAGCACCACACCGTTGTCTGTGTCTGTGAGTTTATTTCCTTTGCTTAATCCCTTCCCCTTTTTCGCCCAACCCCCCAAGCCCCCTCCCCTCTCACAGCCGTCATTCTGCTCTCTGCGTCTGTAAGTCTGCTTCTACGTTGTTAGTTTCTTCGGTTCATAAGGTTCCACCGATAAGTGAAAACATATGGTATTTGTCTTTCACCACCTGACTTATTCCACTAAGCATAATGCTCTCCAGGTCCATCCTTGCTGTCAGAAAGGCAAGATTTCCTTATTTTGTGTGGCCAAGTAATAGACCATTGTGCAAATGTACCATCGTTTTTTTAATCGACTCACCTACTGATGGATACTTCAGCTGCTTCCAGATCTTGGCTATTGTAAATAACACTGCAATGAACATAGGGGTGCCTATGTTCTTTCGTATTAGTGTTTTGGGTTTCTTCAGATATATTCCCAGAAGTGGGATCACTTCTGGGTCATAAGCCAGTTTTAATTTGTTGAGGGAACTCCATACTGCTGTCCACAGCAGCTGCCCTGATCCGCATTCCCACCAGCAATGCATGAGGGTTCCCTTTTCTCCACATCCCCGCCAGCACTTGTTGTCTGTTGGTTTATTGATGACAGCCGTTCTGACAGGTGATATCTCATTGTGGTTTTAATGTGCATCTCTCTGATAATCAGTGACATTGAGCATCTTTTCACGTGTCTATTGGCCATCTGTGTGTCCTCTTTGGAGAAGTGTCTGTTCATGTCTTTTGCCCATTTTTAAATTGGATAGCTTGTTCTTTTGCATTGAGTTTTATGTTATTTATAAACGTTGGATATTAACTTCTTATCAGATGTACTGTTGGTGAATCTGTTCTCCCACTCTGTGGGTTGTCTTTTCATTTTGTTGATGGTTTCTTTTGGTGTGCAAAAAACTTTTAGTTTGATGTAGTCCCATTTGTTTATTTTTTTCTTCTGTTCCCCTTGCCCAAGGAAATACAAGAATGGGCAGAAGTAGATCTATAGTTGTAATACAAATAAATAATATACTAATTAATAAATGATAATATAAGAACAAACTGTTTCACACTCACAACTGTAAACCTACTTCTGCTTATCCCTGTATATCAGAAAAGATATTGCTATGAGCAATGTCTGAGATTTTACTGCATAGGTCCTCTTCTAGGATTTTTGTGGTCTCGAGTTTAACACTAAGTCTTTAATCCATTTTGAGTTTATTCTTGTGTGTGATATTCTTGTGTGTGAAGGTGGTCTAGTCTCATTTTTCTGCATGTATCTGTCCAGTTTTCCCAATGTCTCTTATTGAATGGACTATTTTTATTCCATTGTATGTTCTTGCCTCCTTTGTCAAATATCAATTGAGTATAAAGGCATGGGTTTATTTCTGGGCTTTCTATTCTGTTCTGTTGGTCTCTATGTCTGTTTTGGTACCAGTACCATTGCTGTTTGATTACAGTGGCCTTGCAGCATAATTTGATAGCAGGCAACATGACACCTCCAACTTTATTCTTCTTTCTCAAGATTGCTGTGACTATTCAGGGTCTTTTGTGGTTCTATATAAATGTTGGGGGTATCTGTTCTAGTTTTGTGAAACATGCCCTTGATATTTTGATAGGAATTATATTGAATCTATAGATTGCTTTGGGTAGTATGGACATCTTAGTGACGTTAATTCTTTCTATCCATGAACATGGTATATGCTTCCATTCATTTGTATCTTGTTCAATTTCTTTCTTCTGTGTCCTATGATTTTTCTGAGTATAAGTCTTTAATATTCTTGGTTAAATTTATTCCTAGGTATATTTTTTGATGCAGTTGTAAATGGGATTGTTTTCTTAGTTTCCCTTTCTGACAGTTCATTATTGTTGCATGAAACATGCCACTGATTTCTGGGTATTGGTTTTGTGTCCTGCTGCTTTCCTGAATGGAGTGGGCAATCCTGCCATAGACATGGCTGCGACCTCACAGCCAGCTCACAGCCGATCTGGACTTCTGACTTCCAGCTAAATGTTCTTTTCAGGGCACCACGCTGCCTGCTGGTCCTGAGGTCTTAGAAGCTCACTAAATCTCACAAGCCTCACTGGTTCTTCCTTGGTTTCATGGCATGGCAGGGTCTCTAGGAGGCGAATGAGGTCCCCATGGTGATAGATGGTGCGTTCCTGCACCAGGACACGACACCTGCCCTGCCACCATCCACTCCATCAACATCATTTCTTCCGTCTTGCCCAAACTTGAGGTTCACAATGATGTTGCCTTTCATTAGCCCCTTTTGGGATGCTGCTGCCCCATCCCTTTGCTCTGGAAAGGCCCATTTTTATGGCCCACAGATGCTGACAGGACTGTATTCTCTGGGAGTCACATCCTCTGCTACCAGCTGTAACTTTCAGCGGAGTCACCATCTGTCCTACCTTGAGAGTCAATGCCATGCGAACCGATATAAACAAAAAGACTGCAGAGGTTCACCCAACCCAATATTTCAACAGACACTTACTGAGCATCTATTACGTGCCAGGTGCTGGGCCTGAGACGAAGGGATGGTCAGCTCACAGACAAGAACGACTACTAAATGCCGCATAATAAAGTCAATGAAAGAAATAAGCGCCCAGCGTTACACGAACCCGAGGAAAGCGGACATAGCTCTTCCGGGGCGGAGACGCTGATGCAGTGGTCTGGTCGGGACATGCTGGTGGCCTGAGCAGCCCGTGCAGCTGGAAATGCAGAGAAGCAGAAGCTCTGAGAGTCATTAAGAAGGCCAACTGGATACGCCTTGGAGGTGTGTTGAATACGGAGGCAAAGGGGTAGCAGGGTGGGTGGGGGCCATTCCCTGGGGTAGGAGACTCAGCGGGGGCGGGGGGGGGGTCAGGGGCAGTAGGAGGGGTTGGCAGCACCTGCCTCATGAAAACCAGCATCAGAGGGAGTGGGTGTAATTAGAATAAAGTCCACACCGTGATTCGAAATGACCTTAACCCTCCCTCCTCGACCTGTCCAAACACCGTTCTTCGTGAGTCCAGTGCAGAACTCACCTTCTCTGGAACGCTTTTCTTAAACACGACGGGGCCCATCCTTTCTCGTTGGGGGCCATCTTGGTGCTCGGCGGGGCCTCGCTGGCCTGAGGGTAGAGCAGCCGCATGCTGGTCTGGCTCCCTCTCCGGGGACTCGTCCCGCACTGCCCCTCCTTACTCCCCTCCCACCGCCCACAGCCACACCCGGCGTGTGACAGAGTGACTAAACGGCTGTCACATCACAACCACACTGCAGGGTTTCTGCTTCGCGTGGGCACGGAGCTGCAGGCATCTCCAGAGCCTGCTTCGGGGGTTGGTTTGGAAGAACCAACTTCTAGAAGGAACCGATTTGCGAGACAAAACAGCCAGGCAGTAGCTCCTCCCTCTGGTGCACAAACCAGACCAAGCCTGCAGGAGGAGCCTGGCCCCACGTCCCCTCTGCAAACAGTCTGTCTCCAGGGGCATTCGTTCTGTGTAGGGGGCCCGCTCCTAAGTGGAGGTGACAGGTGGCTGGCTCGGGCCGCCTATGTACACAACCTCAGTGCTATTTCTGTGGCAGGCGGGACTCACAGACTGGATGCAGGCATCAGGGGCAGCCCTGGGCCAGTCTGGAGCGATGAGTCTTGTCTTCCTGCATTCACACCCAGATTTCTTCTCCCCTGCCTTCCGTCCCTGAACACCCAACTGCCCCCATCAGCTTCTTGTTTCGTGTGTCTGCAGAGCTCACAGACAGACAGCACACCCCTTGTTTATCGCACTCACACCTGCAGCCATCAGAGACCTTTTGGACCCTGCCCGTGACATAGAGCCAGCAGCCATGCCACTCAGCAAGGAACATGCTTTATGAAGCCCAGCCCTGAGCCAGGCACCCTCCAGAAGGGGAGACCATATTGCACCCATCAGGACTACAGTGCCCATCGGGGGGCCTGGCACACAGTCAGTGCTCCGTGGGTGCTTGTTGAGTGAGTGTTGGGCACATAAGTGACTGTCCTTGTCCTGAGATGGTGCAGGGTCTGGCAGAAGAGATGTGAAACAGGAGGCTAGCTTGGGGTGGAGGGTCAAACCACATGATCCTAATACAAACTCTGCCATGCATGGGCTGGGCAACTTCAGGCTGTCGGTGCCTCAGTTCGCTCATCTGCAAAATTCAGCTAACAATGACACCTGGCTCACAGGGCTGTCGCACGGGTGAAATGAGACAGCATGGGAGTGTATAGCACAGTGCCCGGCACACAGCACGCGCTCAGGAGATGCACTGAGAGTGTGAAAAGGTGAATGAGTGAGTGAACAAGTGCATGGATGAGTGTGGTAGAGAGAGCTGGGGGAGCAAGGAGAATTTGGGGATCCCGGCGGAGGGGTGGTACCTGATGAGTGGCAGCTCACTGGGCAAAGCTGGGGAAGTGGCGCTCCAGGGAGCGGGGGGTGAGCGGGCACAGGCTGGGCCGGGCCGCGTGGGGACCAGGGGCTTGGGTGGGAGGGACAGAGAGGGGAGCAGCAGGAGGTGAGGTTTGAAAGGCAAGGCTGGGCCTGGGCACGGGGGTCCTTGACTGCCAGGCCGGGAGCTGGACAAAGGAGGACTCTGCCGTGGGGGAGGGGAGATAAGACCGAGGGCAGGAAGGGTGTGGTGTCCCAGAGGGATCCGACACCAGCCCCGGCTCCCTCGGCTTCCCCAGGTCTCATTCAAGCGAAGGTCCTCTGATGAAGACGAACCAACGCCGTGGAAGGAAAACCCTCAAAGTCTTCGGTATTTGCATGTCAGCAAGCATGACTGAGTTTGCTGGGTTCTAGAACAGCCACAGCCACAGGACACAGGGTTACAATGTCCATCTCGTCCGGCTCTCCCATCCTATCAGCAAGGCACCAGAGGCACACTGGGGAAGCAGTCTCTGACCACTGTCCCCTGGGACCCAACTATTTTCCATTAATTCGAACTCAGCGTCAGCCAGTTAAACACGTTTTATCAGGCATCGCAGCACCAAGGTAAAGGACTGGTGTTCCACCCTCACCGAGCAAGGTGACATCATGTACCCAAGGTGCTGTGCCTCAGGACTGTGGAGCCGTCTGCAAGGCAGCATGGCATGAAACACTCACTCATTCATTCACCCACTCATTCATTCATTCATTCATTCAACAAGTGTTGATGGAGCACCTTCACTGAAGTGCTGTCAATCAAAGCCGGCTGCTGGAAGCCGCCCAGGTTGGGCACCACACTGCAGCCTCATTCCAGCCCTGCTTCTCTTGCCCGTGTGTCCTGGAGTAAGTCGCGTCACTGCCCTGAGCCTCAGCTTCCGCATTAAAGCGAGGCGCCCCCGGCGTTGCTTCCAGCGTGAAACAGCACCGCTGTGCAGGTTGCCCTCCCCAGAGCAGGAGCCCCAGTGCCAGGCCCCCGCCCAGCGCACACCGAGAGACACCTCATTTTGTCACCACCGACCTGAGCTCCGATGGAGATCCCAGGTTCTGGGGCACTTAATTGTTTCTCTCTGATAAATGCCACGGACCGTAAAAGCTGACAGCAGCAGCCGGCGGTGTGACATTTGGAGACGTCGCGTCTCCTTGTGGAAGCGCCGTTCGCTGCACGTGGAGACAGGAGCCCAGTGCGTGCCGTGGGCAGTGAGGAGCGGGCCGTGACAGCGGCGGGGACGCGGTGACTGATACGGTGTTGTCGCTCTCCATCGGCTGCTGTGCTCAAGCATCAGGGCACTTGGCTGAAAATGCCAAACAGTTTCCTCCCCCAGAATGCATCAAAGACCGTGGGGGTTCGGGGAATAAACAGAGATGCTGAAAACAATTGCAAATATATGCACGCGATGACGGAGCTGAGACTCCGGCGATCGCAGCATCCTTCCCTCCCTCCCCGTCCTGCGAGGGATCACTGTGCTCTTGGCCCCAGGTAGGGGCCACGGCAGCCTGGATGACCTTGAGTGAGATGAACCCACTGCGGCCGGTTTCTTCACCCGGGAATAAGAAAGCTGTAGGGGTTTTTTTTTCAGGAGGGTTAGAAGATGCACCAAGTTTTAAGTTTTTGTGTTGGGAGAATCCTTGCAGCCAGGGCCTTAACCCTTGCAAGACAGGGCCTTGCCTGTCTGTAAGACTCTCCTGGGGAGCTATTAAAAAAATACCCTGACTAGGTTTCCATCTCAGGATAGTTACATTGAATTGTTCTGAACTGAGACCTGGGCCCTGGATTGCTTTAAAAGCGTCCAAGGTTCTTGAAATCTGTGGGCAGACTGGAGAATGCTGGCACTGAACCTGCTTACTCATGGACCGTTTTTAAGCATGGGAGTGACACAGTCACATTCATGCCTGGAAAAGGTCACCCCGGCGGCAGCGTGGGGAGTGGGCTGTGGGCAGGTGCAAGACCGGACCCAGGAAGACTGATCAGAGCTGTTGTGCCATGGTCCGTGGACCAGTGGTGCTTTCCCATCTTGTCAGAGGGTCAGACTCTCGGGGCGTACCCTGCCCTGTACGGCCTATACCCCGCACTTTACTGAGGCCCCAGCTGATGCCTGTGTGTATAATGTCTTGGAAAAGGCTGGGTTGGAGGACGCATGGCAAGGGTCCATGCTAGAGATGAGGACCACTCCACCCTTAGGCAGGAGAGGGAGCACTTGGAAGAGGAGGACTGGTCAGAGCAGAACTGGGAGGGTGCAATGGTGGGGCTTGGTGTGGGTGCCAGACGGAGGAAGTGAGAGCAAGCACCCATTTCTTAGCTGGGCCCCAGGGAAAGGGTGAGCCTCTGAATGCTGGTCTGGGGGTGGGGGGAGAAGGCGGATGAGGTTTGTTCTTGAATTCAACTATTTTTTGCACAGTCCCCTGCATTGATTATTATCTTGTAATGTTCAGACATTACTCAGTAAGTAGCATCTACAAAAAATGTTCTCACTCAGGTGCAGTCAGAAAAGGAATTTTGTATGACAAATCTTTACATTTCAAAACAGGCTTGGGGGGGTTAAGTGCATAGCCCTGGTCACACACCAAGAATTGGCAGGGGGGTGGGGAGCCAAAATGCGGATCTCTGACTTCCACCTCTGTGCTCTGTTCCAAGCCTGCGTGTTGGTTGTTTGTCCTGTGTTTTGTGAGCACTGGTCTTTGCCGCGAGTGTCTGTAGACTCGGAGTGCAGCTCAGTCAGGGACGTTGCTCCCAGGAGTCCCGTCCCTGGTTCTGGAGAGAATGGAACTTTTTAAGTGCTGTTACTCATAACAAGACAATTATATTAAAGTAGCACCAACGGTTAAGCTGAGGCATCGGTTCTGTGCTCCGCAAGCCCGGGCGAGGTGCAGAGTGTGGCTGTGGAGGAGAAAGGACCACACTCTGGGTCCTACTCCAGCCTCTGCTACCTACCGCTGTGCGACTCGGAAGAACCAGTGCTCCTCTGCTTTCGGCTTCCTCGCCTGTGACGTCACAGCACCCCAGTTCCAAATCCCTGTTTCTGTCAGAGGGTGGTTGTAAATGACTTTCTTCTTTTTTACATGCACTGAGAAAGAGCGCAGTCTACAGAACAACATCTAAGATAAGATAAGATGGGTGCGTGAAATCTGTGGGTATCCCGGCTGGTGTAGCTCAGTGGATTGAGCACGGGCTGTGAACCAAAGTGTCGCAGGTTCGATTCCCAGTCAGGGTACATGCCTGGGTTGCAGGCCATGACCCCTAGCAACCGCACATTCATGTTTCTCTCTCTCTATCCCCCTCCCTTCTCTCTCTAAAAATAAATAAATAAAATCCTTTAAAAAAAAAGAAATCAGTGGATATGAGGAGAGCCAGAATCCAGGAGCCAGTGCTCAAGGAGAGGCCAGTGCATTTGGAGACCCCCAAGGAAGCTGCAAAGTGTGCGCTGAGCTCCCATGGGCAAAGATGGGGCTGGGCCAGGGGGCGGTGCACCTTCACTCATTCATTCACTGACTGCTACGAAACACCCATCCTGTGTTGGGACTCAATAAGTAAATAAATAGTATTCCACCTTTGACCTTCATAGAGTTCCCAGTCTGCTGCAAGAAACACACCTGTTACGAGGTAAGTGGTACCTTAGGAATATGATCAAGTCTGAGGTGTGGAGCAGGTGAAAGAAAAAGAGTGAACTCTTTGGGGCAGGGCGGAAGAACACGGGCCACAGAAGGGGTTGGATATGAATGGACACTGGAGAATTAGTCAGAGATTGCCGCATGGAGAAGGAGGAAGAGCATTCTCAGCAGAGGGAACAGCAGGGACATAGGCAGGGAGGTGTTCAAGGGAAGGACCGGGGAAACAGGTGGTGTGAGGTCCGCTGATACTCGAGCACAGAGGGAGTGGTGGGAATGCAGGGAAGATAAAGACAGAGAGGGAGGGGGTGCTCTAGTTTGAAGAGCCCTGTATGCCGTGGAAGGAGTGTAGACCTGGCCAAGGGCAAGAGATGACGAGACCCGTGCCTTTAGGAGGTCGTTCCAGCAAAAGGACAGAGGGAGGATTACATCACGGTCAGAAACGCGTGGGGAAGCTTGGCAGAGAGGCTCAAGAAGGAGGCCAGGAGAGAAATGAAGACAGTTGAACCAGTGCCACTGGCAGGAAGAGGCAAGAGTGGTGCCGACCAACCTTTCAGGACCATGGACAGCTCCCCACATGCCAATGCCCTTTCGCCAAAATATTTCATAAATACTTTATCCAATTATTTTAAAAATAGCTACCATTTGTGGAGTGCCAGGAACCTTCCATACATTACGTCTTTTAACCCCAAATAGAAATTCTGAAAGGCAATGGTTATTGGCTCCATCTTGCTGGTGAAGAAAAGATGGTATCTCACGAAGGAAGGACTCCCTTACCCAGAATCACCCAGCTGCCTACACAGCCCAAGTTTCATATGGCGTTGATCACCACACGAGGCCACCACCACCAAAGAGACTGCAGTTTTGATGTGGCAATTAGTTCGTTTCCTCACTTTTTAAGTATATGTTTCCAGCTAGGGATTCTAACTGGCCACTCAGAACTGCCACACCGCACTGCCCATACATCTCGCCCCAACTAAAGACCCTTGACATTCCTGTTGTCTGTGTTGCTTTGTTGTAAAACTCAGTAGCTGCAGGGATGTCTATGTGGTTTTTAAAAATATTGGGGTGGCCTTGAACACCCTTCAATCCTCCTCGAAGGGCCCCTAAGCCGGGGTCAGCTTAGGGTCCTTTCCTAAGGCTGAGAGAAGCAGGACATCGGAAGGTGGAGAGGCATAGCAGCATGGGAACTCTGGCACTCTTGTTAAGGCTTATAAATTGGCCTTTTCTGGGAAGCTGAGAGAATAATCAGGCCTATCACCTTCTTTCTTCATCCCGGGTACATTTTCTTCCATTCCCACAAAGTCAAGCCTGTGATTATTTTCGGTTCCAATATGAGCTTGTCACTGTGTGTGCAGTGGAAATGGCTCGGGTGTCAAATAAATGCCTGACAGAGCTGTTGCCTCGCACACTGGGGGAGTGCTCAAGGAGTTCTCAGCACAAATAGGAATCCCATGATGGTGTGTTCTGGGATGCCGCTCATTTCTTCGACCAGAGGTCACCCCCTTGCCACCCCTCCCCGGGATTGTGCAGCTGTCTCCAAGTGCTCCCCCTTTCCATCTGCCCTGCACACAGCCTCAGAGGAGTGTTCGGTGGAGCAATTCTAATAAAGTGACTCCCCTGCTTCGACAACCTCAATGGCTCCCTACTGCCTCCCGATATAGTTCACAGTCCTCAGGTGGGTCCTGCGGGCCCTTCACCGTGCGGCCACAGAACTGCTGTTCCAACCTCACATCCTGCTGTGTCTCTCAACCGGCATTATCGTTCAGCCACACGAGTCTGGTTTCTGCGCCGCAGCCCCCTTGCTCAGGAAGCACAGATTGCTTCGGCTTCACCCCCGCATCGAGACAATCCCATAAGGCAAGTGATGGATACGGCTGCTGCTCGGGTTGTTTCATTGCCCACAGAGCACATGTATTTATAATCTATTGCTGCATAAAAAATCACCACAGAGTTAGCACCTTAACACAGCACACGCCGGTTATCCCAGTGTCTGGGGGTCAGTAATCAGCACAGCTTAACAGGGATCTCTGGCTGGGAGCTCTCTCAAGACTGCAGTCACGGTGTTAGCCCTGGCTATAGTCTAGCCTGAAGGCTTGACCACAGAAGGGTCCAATTCCAAGCTCATTTACCTGTTCGTTGACAAGGTTCAGTGGCTTTAGGGCTATTGGGCTGACGACCGCAGTTAGGAGCTCCCTATTGTTTGGAGGGAGGTTGCCCCCAGTAGCTTGACTCAGCATTGAACCTGATGGTGAAGCATGTTTTCCGGGCGCAGCAGGAGGAAAGGCACTTGTGTGACAGAGAGAACGGCCTAAGCAAAGGCACAGTCCCCACGGTGTCCATGCCTGCTGTGCGTGGGCAGGACCACAGGGGCCAGGTATGCAGTGGAGGGGTAGGTGGGGTCGACCCCAGGTGGGCTCTGCTGTGTCCTCACACTCCCCAAGACTGGTGTCAGGCACAAGGCCGGCCCCAGGCTGACAGCCGCAGACACGACAGAGATCCATCTCACTTTCCAGAAAGGGGTTTCTCCATGAGGGGCACGGCCAACGTCCCAGTGAAGCCCTTGTTGCCCTTTGTTCATGGCGGGCCAGGCTGACCTGCACACAGGGACCTGGGCTGGAGGGGCTGGCCTCTGAGAACCTCAGCGCCCACCCCCATCCACCTATCTATTCCTTCTCACAGCCAGCACCCTCATCGTGCATGAGCTGGTTCTCTTGAGGGAATGCCTGGCACCCAGGCAAACCATTTACCGGTTTAAGTCTGAGAGAGCCTGCAGCCCATTCAGGAACTGGGAGGTGGCACCTGTGGGGAAAGAGCCCACCTGGCAATCAGGGTCTGAGAGCTGGGTCCAGCTCCGCCCTCAACAGGTTGTCCCCTTCTGGTCACAGCCCCTCCCTGGTCCCAGCTCCCATCACACGGGGAAGGATGACCTCAGGCTTGTTACCTCCCAGGCCTGTCCAGGCTCCGGAGGTCTAGGCTGGTTCTACGTGCAAGCCGGGGCTTCTCCAGATCCTTGTTTTGCTGGTCTGCAAGACCCAAAGCCTGGCAGCGGTGTCCAGCCTGAGCCCAGGATGGCTGTGAATGCGGCCCAACACAAAATCGTAAATGCACTTAAAACACTATGAGATTGTTTTGTGATTACACGTTGCAGTGTATTTCACGTGTGGCCCAAGACAACTCTTCTTCTTCCAGTGTGGCCCCGAGGCGCCGGAAGGCTGGACACCCCTGCGAGAGGCAGCAAAATCAGGGAGGGGAATCGCAGAAAGAGGATTAGCTTTCACTTTTGGCTAATGCTGGTGTTTGGAGGGGTCGATAAATAGTACTCTTTTCTAGCCCTGGCTGGCATAGCTCAGTGGATTGAGCATGGGCTGCAAACCAAAGTGTCATAGGTTCAATTCCCAGTCAGGGCACATGCCTGGGTTGTAGGCCACAGCCCCCAGCAACCACACATTGATGTTTCTCTCTCTCTCTCTATCTCCCTCCCTTCCCTCTCTAAAAATGAATAAAATCTTTAAAAAAATAATAATACTCTTTTCTTTCCCACCCAAGTTCAGAACAAATGACAGGAAAAAGAAAACCCAGGAGACAGGCAGAGGGGGAGCTAACCCTCAGCTGAGAAAAGCGATGTTGAGGCACAGGCCACCGCTGGGAGGGTCCTTGAAGAACGTCCCCTCGGACTTGCACCGCTGTGCCTGCCTGGCAACCAGGGCTTCCGCGGCCCCAGAAGAAGCTGGAGCCAAGCAGGCTGGGCTTCAGAGGCGCAGATGAGGAAGGGGACAGACCGAGAGGGTGTCCGCAGTGGGGGTCCCTGCACATGGATACACAAAGAGTAGGGGGGGAATGTTTCCCCCAAGAGTTAGCAATAATAACCCCAATTACATTCTCGATAACATGTATTGGTTACTTCATGTGTCAAGGCCTGAAAGCATAGTAGTATCTTGATTCTTAAAGATAACCCCAGAGGTCAATGAAGACACTGAGGAAAGGCCACTGGCCCAAAGATCACAGCCAGGTCAGAGGTGTGTCTGCTTGCGGAGCGCTGCCTCTGCCCCACCCCCACCCCGTTCTGGCTGGGTTCTGTCTTTGCAGCTGCGGGGCCATTTGTGTCCTGGGTGCGTCGTCTGCAGACAGAGTCAGGGGAATACCTGTCCCACGGGATTTGGGTGAGGATGGTGCACCGGAACGTGCCTCTGTTTTGTACTTGCCCCGACGGCAGAGACCGGATACTGTGGGGACAGGAGCGCGTGCCTCGGCGCGGGGCGGAGACTTCAGTCCCGCACACTTCAGAAGGAATGAGGATGCCGCACGGCGTGGGTCTGTGTCTGCAGCGGCGCAGGGTTGCTGGGTAAAACGCTTGTTACAGTTACCCGCGACGAACATGTAAACCGCCCCCTAGCGCTTCCAAAAGGAAGGTGGTCCTTCCTTCCTTCCTTCCTTCCTTTCGTCGTTGCTTCGGGATCCCCCGTCCTCCTTCCCCCAGCAGACCCTGAACTGCTTGAGGGAGGACGCGCCATCTCTCCCCTCGTTGCTTCCCCACAGCTACCGCAGTGTCCGGCCTATCATGGCCACTCGGTGGGCATTAGGCGGATCGGCTTTATTTCCTTCTTCCCATCCCCACCCGCCTGCACGGCTCAGGTGCGGTCCCCCGCGACGTGTTCTCTTCACACCCCGAATGTCCGCTTAGAAGAGTCCTCACCACTCTCCTAGCCGATGGTGGAAGGGCTTGCTTTCCCTGCCAGATGGTCAGCACCAGTGGTGAAGGGCTGTGCGACTTTCTCACTCACTATTTGCCTCCACCCTTGGAAGAGTGCTGGGGTCTCCAGGGGAATGAACGAGAAAATGAACGAGGAGCCCTATGCAATTCCAGGAATGACCGACAGAGGACGCGCTTCTCTGAAGCTCATGCAGATGATGAGATTTCTGTCCTGTAAAGCTATAAATGTGCCGAGTGGCTTTAGGTAGTGCCCTATTTCACGGTCTCATTTGAAACTGCCCCCCCCCCCCCACGCCCCATCGCTGAGCTCCCAGCATGGCTGCCGCAGTAAGACAGACCCGTCAGGACTAAAAACCCTTCCTGCATTTGGAAGACGCAGGGGCAACCCCATTCAACGGCATAACTTTATCAGTGGAGTCTTCACGTTTTTGAGCCAGGCACGGAAGGTGGTGGGACTCGCACAGGCGTGGAAATCCTGGTTCTGGGCTCACTTGTGTAAAACCAGGGACCAAGGGCTTTACTTATTCGCTCATTCGTTCATTCACATCACTGATTGGCCAACCTTGTTCTGAGTGTTGGCTCTGCTGGGAACAGAAGGAATACTTGAGCTCAATAACCAAGGCTGAGCTCTTAGGGGGCTCGAAATAGAGAGGCAGAAGGTAGCCTGCAACAGACAGGTCACATCCCAGCCAGCACTGTGCAGACACTGTGGAGGTGACCCAGAAGCAGAAAAGCAAAGAAAGTCTGTGACCCAGGGGCGGGTCAGGAATGGTGGCCTCCAGGCTCCCAGGCCGAGCGGCAGGTGCAGCGATGGGGTTGCCGGCAGGAGGACCAGCAGGAGCGAACACAGGGAGGCTGGGGGGCGGGGGGCCCGTCCTGGTTAAAGAAGTGCTCTGTGCAGTTCCAGTGAGGAGCCCAGGTGACCGGGGGCCTTGTGGACCGACAGAGGAAGTCCCACCGTATCCTCATGGCCAGAAGGAACCTTGGAAGGGTTTTAATTGGGCTTGTGACGCAGTCGGGTTTGTCTTTTGAAAGACTATGCCTGACCCCATAGAAATCCGTCTGGGGAGGAGGGTGGGCGAAGCTGGCACGGAGGGGCTTCTCGCCTGGGAGGTGAGCCCTTTCTCACCTGAGAAGTCTGAGGCTGGGAGAAGCTGGCCTTCCATGTCCCTTCGGGCTCCGATATCCTATTTTTGCAGAGATGGGTACACCTAAGTCCTTCAGCGGGGACAGAGGTGAACAGAAATATATATACCACAACCGAGGTGAAAAAAAAAGTACAAGGTTTCCGTAAGCGGGGCTCTAAAAATACCATGGTTCCCGGGGCCTGCCTGTCCCACGCCTCTTCAGCGAGTGTGACAGGGTGTCAAGAAACTGGTGTCAGCACCTGTCTTCAGCTCCAGTTAAGAAAAGCCTGGAGGAGGTAATCAAGACGGGGAAACGTCACTCACCTTCCTTGACAGGTGTGTCCTGCCGGACCGACTCTGGTCAGCAGCGAGGCCAAAGGCAGGGGGAAGCAGAGTCAGACAATTGCCCGGCCGGTGTCAGCCTCACTCTTCCTGGGAGGCAGGGGCTCGGCTGCCTCCCAAAATCAGCTCGGGGGCACTGCAGAGCCCGCCTGCCCTCCGCATGCCAGGGCTCAGGGAGGGAGCAGCGCTCTCCGGTTGCGACCCCTCGGACCCTGCACTGAGGAGGTGCCGCTCACTCGGCAGGGTGGCGGTGAAGGGGGACCTGGGAGAAGGGGACGTGGTCCTTCACGTGCAAACTCACCGGACGGAGACGGCGGACAGGATGCCCCTGGGAGAGGCCACGGCGCAGGTCACGTGCCCCAGTCAGGGACCTGAGCATCTAACTCAGTCGTCCTGGGGCGGGGATGGAGTGCTGCTTCTTCAGCAACTGGGGGTCTTCTGATGTTGGGGGGGCACAGGGTACGAGACATTTGACAGCCCAGTGGGGAGGCGGAGAGGCCCCGTGTGAGCCAGCGGGTCCCCAGTCCTCGCGTGAACCAAGTACTGGAAACAGGCCCCTGTAAACCACCTGAGCGTGGCGGCAGTGGGTATGTGTGTGTGTGTGTGTGTGTGTGTTGACTTTTTAAACGTGCCAAAGGGTATATGTGGTACGACACCATGGGTGTGCCTTTTTAAAACATACTCGACACTACTGTACATTTTTTAGGCATTTATTTACCCTTAAGTCATGAAAGTGTAAAAATACGGGCAGGAAGGGCAGGCTGAGCTTTCCCCTCTCCCCCCACCACCCCTTCTAGGCCGTTAGTCCTTCAACTTCATGTACGAACTCGTTTCTTTGAGAATCAGACTCTAGGGTCCCGCTGCCTCTTCTTCCTGTGAGCGTCTTGCAGGCCCCTGGGCACCTTTAGTCATGGGGAACCCCAGTCCCTGAATGGCACCCCTCGAATGACAGTGACTAACAGACTGCAGGGGCCCCGGGCTGACTCAGCCAGCCCACGGCTGTTCATCTGGAAACAGGGACGTGCCTTAGTCAGTCTGGGGGGCTCCGAGGACTCCTGCAGACCAGGGGAGGATTGAACACCAGCCGCTCCTTCCCCAGGTGTCTGCGGAAGCCTTCTGCAGACAGCAAGCGCTGCACACAGGGAGTCCGTCATCACCTGGGGGCCTGTGTCCCTCGGATGGATGCTGGAGAGAGGCCATCACCTGACACAGACATGTTAGTCGGGGTTCTCCAGAGACTTGGAACCAAGCCCCTGGGTGGGAGTGGCAGGCAGGAGTGGCAGGCAGGAGTCCCAGGAACAGACAATGGCCGTATTTTGCCGTGTACAATGTGCACTTTTTGACAAAAATTTTTTAAAGATTTTATTTATTTATTTTTAGAGAGGGAAGGGAGGGAGAAAGAGAGAGAGAAACATCAATGTGCGGTTGCTGGGGGTCATGGCCTGCAACCCAGGCATGTGCCCTGGCTGGGAATTGAACCTGCGATGCTTTGGTTCGCAGCCCAAGCTCAATCCACTGAGCTACGCCAGCCAGGGCTCTTGACAAAATTTTTGAGGGAAAAACAAGAGTGTGTATCATACATGGGTAGTACCTGAAATACCTGTATCTATTCTTATTTTGTAATTATTTGTTACATAAAATTTCTTGTACATGATACACTCAAAAGTAAATGCTAAAATTCCTTTATAATACCAAAAAGCAAGTATCTAAATGCAAATAAATTAAAAATTGAATTAAAAAAATTGAAATGAAAGATTTTTTTCCCTGAAAATTTGGGCCAAAAATGTGGGTGCCCCTTATTCACGGGAGCACATTATATATACATGGCAAAACACGGCGCTCGGTGCCGGAGGCGGAAGGAGGCCGACACCCTCGTGCTGCAGGTGGCCAGCGGGAGGGCCCTCGCCCGGGCCTTTCTCTCCTCTTCAGCTTCTCGGAGCGGGCCGCCCACACGGACAAGGGCCCCCGCTGTCCTCCAAGCACCTATTCCGGTGTCTGTCTCATCCGGGAGCACACGCACAGACACACCCCGTGGCCCACACCCCGTGACCCATAAAATGAACCATCACAACGGAGGACACCAAGGTCAAGAGTCTCCAAGGTCAATGTCTGCAGAAGGGAGTCCTGGTGATTCAGATAAGCTCACAGGGTGAAGCCCTTGGACACTGTTACATTCAAGGACAGCAGAACGAATGGGCCAAGGCAGGGAGGCCAGGGTGTTTGGGGGGAGCACAAAGTGCCTGAGACATGTCTCGTGTGTTGGTGGTGCCCAGCTTTAGAGCAAGTTTAACTCAGCTCAGGGCGATCGTTACTTCTGAGAGCCAATCACGGACCGGCCCCAGGCCTGGCCGCCTGCAGCCCGGCTGGAGTGAGACGGAGCTCCCGGGGTCCCTAAGGCATCCCAACCCACAGCGAGAATCTGCCCAAGAGTGTGGTGACAATGGGACCTTGGGCCTCTCTCTGGTTCTCTTCTGAAAACAAAAAAGGCCCCAAACACGGTAAGGACGTGCACTATCAGCATAAACTGCAACCTCACAAAACTGCAATCAAGTCCCCGGCATCTCTAAGGGCACGTGCCCCTGTGGGTGAATGAAGAGACCATTGTCCCGTGGTTTGTTGGGAGGACTCAGGAGACAGGGTCAGGAAGACGTGCGGCACCTGTGGCAGGTGCCCAGAGGAACTCGGCAGGAGCTGCTGAACCACGATACTGGACGCTCCTTCCCCACGCCTTGGCCGGCCTTCCGGGGGTGGGGGGCAGTGCTGGGGGCGGGAGAAGCCACAGCAAGGAAAGGAGAGGTCAGGCTTCCTCCCCTGAGCGCTCCCAGGGACCAGGACCGGCCCAGGCAACACTCCACAGCTGTGCCACAGGGTTAACAACACGGTTGGAGGGGCGCTGCGGGCCTGGGGGCGGGTGTCAAACCCAGGCTGGGGCTGGAGTGCCAGGGCAGACCTCCTGGCGGACAGGACCCCGCATCTAAACCCTCGATGAGTTCAGAGAAGTTCAAGATCCAAAGACCACGTGCTTAACTCCTTGGCTTATTTCTTCTTCCACTTGCGCTGAGAGCACTGAGAGAGACTCCCTTTCCCGGAGCAGCCTTGGTGTAGACACTCGACATTCCTGGAAACCCCCGGACCCATGTGGGCTCCCAGCCATGTCCGAGGGCACCCTGTTCTAACGCGTGTTTGCCCGGGTCTCTGCGGCCATGTGGGGGAGGAGGAAGGAGAGGGAGCTGGGGGGAAAGCCTCCCACTCTGCACATCAAAACACCTCCCCGACGGATCACAGAGGTGGTGTGCGTGGGAGAACATCGATACGATGCCGGAAGAACTAGAGAGGAGTACGTACCCAAGTCTGGGGGAGAACAGACTTGCTAAGTTTCGCAGGAACAGAACAGAGCCCGAGGGGAGATGAGGGGCAGCAAGGACTCCAGCACAAATGAAAGTTACGCCCCCGGCTGGCATAGCTCAGTGGATTGAGTGCGGGCTGCGAACCAAAGTGTCGCAGGTTTGATTCCCAGTCAGGGCACATGCCTGGGTTGCAGGCCACGGCCCCCAGCAACCGCACATTGATGTTTCTCTCTCTCTTTCTCCCTCCCTTCCCTCTCTAAAAATAAATAAATAAAATCTTTAAAAAAAATGAACGTTGCTATACATGGGGGCAGGGTGGAGAAGGGAGAAATCAGGTAGGAAAGACGGTTTCAGCAAAAATCACTATAGTATAAAAAGAATTTATACCCATTAAAAAGAAAACATTGAGGTACCTGTGGTTGAATGAGTAAAAAACACAACTCCCTGTCCCCCCAAAAAGGGACCTAATTAGTAGGGCGACCTGGCAGGAAAACGCTCTTCAGCGCAGTGGGAGCACAGAAAGCGCAAGGCGGGCCAAGGTGGGGCTACGTTTGTGTCCGGCAGTGATGGCAAAGGGAGGGGTCTCGGGCTGGCGAGGGGTGGAGCGGGGAGCTTTCTGCCCCTTTGCTCGTGTGTTAGGGAGGCATTGTCTGGGGGTACCACCTGTCCTTCTCCAGGCTTTCTGATAAACACATGATGTGATGAGGGTGTTGCATTATAGGCAGGAGCAACAGCCGGTTCTCCCCAGGGTCCCAGGGCTAACTGAGAGCGATGCAGGGACTTGTCAAGGTCTTTTATTCATTCGTTTGCCCGTTCATTCCGGCACGGTTCCTGAGGCCCTGCCGCGTGTGACAGGCTCTGCTGGTGTAGCCGTGAAAAGATGGTCACGGTCTCCCAGCCAGCTGTCCTCCGTCAGCCGGGACGTTGTAGGGAGGACCACTCCACGCAGCCCCGTGGGGCAGGAGGGTCTCCCTCCGATTTCTGAAGGAGGCAGGAGTCTCTCTGCTAATGAGGATCTCCCAACAATTTAGGGTGATAACAACACCTGGGGGACATTCACCTATGGAGGAGGCGAGCACCGAGGCGGGACTAGGGGGCCCCTGGCCTGGATTCTGGGCTGGACGTGGCTCTTTGCTGGCTGTGGGCACTAGATTGAGTCACCATCCTGGGACAATGGCCATCACCCCTACCCACAGGGGCGAGTGGCCGAGGGCTCCGGGTCCTCCTGGGGTGAAAGTATCTGGCCAAGGGCGATGTGTCAGATAAGCAGGAGGGGTGCTCATTACTCGGGACACCCAGGTCCCTCGGGGAGCAGTAATGCCCCAGATTCCCACCCCTCCTGCTGGGGCCGCCGCCCCCGGGGCAAGGGGCGGGCCTCACTTTGCTTACAGGAAGGCCGCTCCTTGCGGTACATTTCTTTGGGCAGTCACAGACCTCTGACGACTCGATGGCTAATTCTGTTCTGATTCATATATCGCTTAATTGGGACTTCCACCCCGTAACAGATGGCCGTGTCTTCATTAAATCATAATCCATTCGCTCTGACTGGAAGCGGCGGGTTTGGGGGCTTGATGGCGATTTATTTCCTCCGTGTCCAAGTGAGCCACGGGGCAGGGACTTCAGATGGAAATGATGCAATTTGTTCCGTTTAGTTTTAGCTGTAAAACTGGGAGGGCTGTTTTCCCGAGTCTTTTAGAGGCCCCGCTGTGACCCTGACATGCCATTAGCAGCCGGGGAGGCCGGGACAGAAACTGTTGGGGAGAGAGCGGGTGCATGCCCCTGCTGTCGGGGCTCCCGGAGCCTGGGGGTGCAGACGAGGCAGCCAGACGGTGCCACAGTGCCCCCCCGGGGCGTCCCCTTGAGAGGCAAATCCATTGCTCTTGGAAAAGGAAGTTTTTGTTCTTATGTGTCATTTTTTTTTCTTACTGAGGGTAAGGTAAGCCTCAGCAAAGGGAGGTCACTTGCCCAAGGACACCAAGTGGTCTTGGTCAGGGTCCACAGCCTGGGTCCTCACACTTATCGTGGGGTCCCTGGGCCAGCAGCATCCACGGCACCTAGGTGCTCATGAGAGACACAGAGTCCACACTGAACCTGCTGCATCAGAATCCGCACTTTGTTAAGATCCTCGGATGATTTGTGTACTCCGGAAAGCTTAAGCAGCCCAGAGTGCTCCAGTCATATCCGAAGGGGACAGGGTGACTTGGGCGTGACTTGCTGGGGAGAGGCCATGTGTGGAGCGTACACCAGGGGCCAGAAGATTTATAGCTGTTGCAAGACGTTCCACGTGCTGACCTCCTTTAACATTCACGGAAGTGCTGAATGCACAGCAGGCGCCCGATTCCCACTGTGCCGCTGGAGACATCGAGGCCCGGAGAGGTGGAGTGGACCTGCACAGAGCCACTAACAGGTGACATCCAAACCCAGGTCTGCCTAAGCCTGGGTTTCCAACGGCTATGGCCACCATTAACACGAATGCCAATGGCTTTTTAACAATCGTTAGAGCTAGAGCATCTTTCTGAATGTGTTATTTTCATCCCAGCCCTCGGAAATGAAGTAGCTGAGACATGTCACCTTCTCGAAGGGATGATCTTCGTAATGAACAGTTATTAGTTCAGAATACCGGGAGACCCATAGCCCCTAAGAAAGTCTGCCCAGCTGTTTGCTCTCTCACTGAATCAACCCGGTCTGCTGCGCTTTAGAATCAATTTTAGAACAGTGTTGGATTTACAGAGGAATTGCGATGGTGGTGCACGGAGTTCCTTTACACCCTGCACCCGGCTCCCCATCACCGGCGTCTTCCACGAGTGTGAGCATTTGTCGCAGCCAACGAACAAAACCTGTGCCGATTCCCGTAGCTCTTAACCCGGTGTTCTCGTTCTGTCCCAGGACCCCGTCCAGGGTCCCACGGGACATTTCGTTGTCGTGCCTCCTTCGGGCCCTCTGGGCAGTGATGGTTTCTCAAGACTGGCCTCGTTTTTGATGGCCCGGCCAGCGGTGAGGGGTCAGGTCACGGCGGCATGTCCCTCGGCGGGGGGTTGTCTGGCGGCTCCCTCCTGATGAGCCGGGCTGACGGGGTTGGGGGAGAAAGCCCACAGAGATCACCGCATCCTGCCGAGGCCGGGCACACCCTGTCCCCGTGACTGCCCATGGTCAGTGTTGACCTTGGTCACGTGGCCGAGGTCGTGTTGTTAAGCTTCTCCCCTGTGAAGTTAGTCATCCCCCCTCCACTTTTCCGTATCCTACTCTTTGGAGGGAAATGGAAGAGGGCAACCTCTACCCATCTTAGGTTTATCGGCTGGGACCCTGCAGATTAGACAGATGAGAGACAGAGTAACAAGAGGAAAACAAAGACATTTATTACTGACACGTGGATGGGGCATCCGAACAAGTGGGGGTCCTCACTGAGGAGCACCCCAGAGGGGCGGTGAGAACACGGGCTCACACGGTATTTTTAAAAGATTTTATTTATTTATTTTTAGAGAGGGAAGGGAGGGAGAAAGAGAGAGAGAAAGAAACATCAATGTGCGGTTGCTGGGGGCCGTGGCCTGCAACCCAGGCATGTGCCCTGGCTGGGAATCGAACCTGTGACACTTTGGTTCTCAGCCCGCACTCAATCCACTGAGCTACGCCAGCCAGGGCTTCACACGGCATTTTAACAAAACAGTATACTCTGTAGAGCAGTGCTGAGACCAAGGAAAGGGACTTGGGGAGCTGGGCACCGTGACTTGTCAGAGGGCAAATGTTTGGGGAACTGAGGGAAGCTGAGGGCTAAGTCAGTCTCGTTCATCCTGCGGATTCCTCTGGGGCCGCCGTGGGGCTGAGTCCAGAGAGGTCTTCGGTGATGAACTCTGTCCGCCCGGTAGAGGAGGGCGTGGGGGCACCTTGACGAAGTTACACTTTGCTTTTCCGAACTGGAAGGAAGTCAGCGAGCTTTCCTTGTATCTGCGTCTTCTCAATGGCCTTCAGCTGAGAATAATCCTCCATCAAAGTGGCCTGTTTTGAAGCAGCCCGTTCTGCCATCTTTCAAAAGTCAGGAGACGCCCCGACCTGTGGAGTGGGGAGCTGTGCTCCGCCTTCTGGGGGGCAGAGGATCGCCGGGGGCTCCTTGGAATTCTTCTGCACGCGGTATTTGTTTATCCTGCCCTGCTTCTTTACTTGTTCGGTCGTGTGTTTGTGTCTTTGTGGACTCGTGGTTGGTTGTTTTAGACTTCGGGTTGTAATCCCACACTCCTCTATTTGTCTTGCTGCTCAGATCCTTCCGGCTCTGGTTGTTGGGAGCTCTTGTAGTCGGCCCCACACCCCTTGGGCACATCCTGCCTGTGTGGGTTTTCTCTTTAGCCCTTTCTCACTTTCTGACCCCCCAAGATGCTCCAGGTTCATCTTCTGCTTTCCCTCCCCAGCCCTAGACTCAGTCATTTCCCCAGGGGACCACTTCATGGTTTGAGTTTGTGTGTGTTTTATATACGTAGTTCATCCGTTTACACGCCCCCACCCCCTGCCGCTGAGACAGGCCTGGCCACAATCAGCATGACCACCTGCCCCTGGGCTAACGCGGTGTCCTTTCTCCTTCCTGGTTCATCGCTTCCAATCAGCGGCAGGCTGGGGCGCTGAGGTCCCATCTTATCGGAACCACTCCTGCGGCACCTGCCCATCCTGCCACCAGGAATGGGTTAAGTGTGCTCCTTGCTTCCTAGTGCCTTTTCCCAAAGCAATTCTTCTCCCTCCTCTTTGATGCCCATGCTAACCAGCTGCACCTCCCCTACCATGATGAGCTGTGGATCTTGAGAACGTGAACTCCCGGCTCATCCTCTTCCTCTCCAACCCAAATCTCATTCTCAATGGTTATGACCATGTAGAGACGACCCAGCTCCCTCGGTCCATCAGTTCCAGACCCTACTACCTCCAACAGCCTCCTCTGTCCTCCGACGGGGCCGCTGGCCCCACCGTCACACCCCACACGCTGTCATCACCAGCAACCGTATCACCTTGGACACCCCAGTCGCAAGCATCCCACTCTCTGGCCACAAGTCGCTGACCCACAGGCCACTTACTCCAGCCCCTCCCCCCTGCTCACTGCACCCTCCGCTCCACGGGCTGGGCCGGCACTTCTTGAGCACACAGCCCTCCCACCCCGTCTTACTCTGCATTCCTTGGCCCGCCACTAGAATTGTCTTCTTGTGGAACGCCACCTCACCATTGCCCAGCCCTCCCAGTCCCCTCATTGGCCAGCCCCTGCCCTCCTTGAGCTCAGTTATGCTCCCCAGTTGCCCTCTTCAGGTGCCAGCCCCCAGCCACGGCGCGTTGCTGGAGGGGACTCACACGTGAGATCACTGGTTTCACTGAACATCCAGGCTGCGAGCCTCGAACAGGCTCAGCTGAAGTAGCTACTGTACCCATTCCTTTCCCTCCCTCCCTCCGTTCGGAGACCATTTCTCGCGCCTGGCCGGAGGTTAGGCCCCAGGGGTGCAGGGATGAGCAACATCGTGGACCTGGCCCGGCCCTTCCACAAGGTGCAACCCAGCTGCCTGTTTCCATTGTCAAGTCTCGCCCTCTTGTCCAAACTGGATTCCTTAATGAGCCCCTCCCACACGGCCTCTCTGGCCTTTCCTGCCTGTCCTGCAGTTTAATACATCTGGTTTTGTGTATGGTCATAACAATACCTTACTAACAGTAGTAATAACGACGGATGCTCAGAATGCTCCTTAAATGCCACCACCTGCTTCCTGACATCCCCTTCTCAGGGTCCCACGACACAGCAACCTTTGAGACAGGTGGAGTCGGGGTTACCTATCCTTGCTGGCACAGGGCACCCTAACACAGAGGGGGTCCCCAGGAGAAACCTGCTGAACGAACAAGCAGGTGAACCAACAACACAGGAAAGGCTGGCTCAGAAGGCTCGAGCTGGTTCAGCTGGGGAGCGTGGGGCTGGGGCCTGGTGAACAGGGCGGGGGCGGGGCGGGGGGCGGCCTTCCAGCACACACGGTCCAGACTCATTTCTGGTGTTGTCCATGGGATCTCCCGTGTCACAGAATGGGGAGGATTGGGGAGACATCAGTGTTTCTAATTCTTTTGCTACTTAAATATTATTATCATTATTTAATAATAGCTGTCATTCTGAGTGGCTTCTACGCGGCTTCTATGTAGGGCAGTTTGCCTATGTTATCTCATCGTCATCCCAGCACCTCTGTGACCAGGCGGAGGGGGTGGCCCTCATCCCTCCTTAGCACACCGGGATCAGAGAGGAGAGCCTGCTTGCCGGGCGAGTGAGGGCTGAAGCCGGCACATGAGCCTGCCCCAAAGCCTCCGCCACCTCTGCTCACGTGTCCTGTTACAGACCAGGGAAACCCCTCAGGGTTCTAGGTCCCAGGGACCCGAGAGACCCCAAGGAGAGGAAGAACAGAGAGAGCCCTGAGCAGTCACGGGGGTGAGAAGAAGCGGGGTACTGCTCCGCCGAGACCCTCACAACTGCAGAGCACCCTCTGTAGCCCACCACTCCTGTTACCTGGGGCTACTTTTAGGAATGTCTTCCCCTCAGCTCCCCTTCCACGGAGCCCTAGAATCCCAGTGCTCAAAGACACTCAGCACCATTTCATGCATTCCCTTTTTGTCTGAGACAACTGAGGATCAGAGCAGGCAAGAGGCTTGTTCCAGGGCAAACAGCCATTGGATGCCAGAGTTGGGACTGGGATCTAGGTGCCCTGATTCCGAAGTCACTGCCCTAAGTGGCCTTAAAATAATCACAATGCCCTGGCTGGTGTGGCTCAGTGGACTGAGCACTGGCCTGTGAGCCAAAAGGTTGATGGTTCAATTCCCAGTCAGGGCACATGGCTGGGTTGCAGGCCAGCTCCCCAGTAGGGGGCGCTTGCAA
This sequence comes from Phyllostomus discolor, assembly GCF_004126475.2. NCBI lineage: Eukaryota > Metazoa > Chordata > Mammalia > Chiroptera > Phyllostomidae > Phyllostomus > Phyllostomus discolor. The sequence goes on along the minus strand of NC_040903.2, from coordinate 212,059,449 downwards.
AGCAACCACACACTGACGTTTCTCTCCCTCTTTCTCCCTCCCTTCCTCTCTCTAAAAATAAATAAAATCTTTAAAAAATAGTCATCACGGTAACCTGGTTATACCTAGGGACCAGGGATCTGGGTGTTGCCAAGGGGAATTCACCCTCCATTCCAGCTCTGCCCACACCTGGGCCTGCAAATGGTGCCCCCTGAAGGTGGAGACCTCCTTTCACTCCTCACCGCCTAAGGGCCCTCCCGGAGCCCCGCAATTAGGCTTCGGCAAGACTTTTGTTCTTGAGACTCACTCTGGATCCTTCTCTTGGCTCTGGTCTATCACAGCCCGCGCCGCCCCTGCCCCCAGATCCCAGCCAGAGCAGCCGGGACTTGGCTATGGAGCCCCGAGTTCCAAATGACTGTTGGCGCAGGCTCCCCACTTCATCAGCCCCTGCCACCCCGCGCTCCCTGGGGACAGATCCCAGAGAATGATGGATTGTCACCAATTAATTTCCAGCCTGATAGCCGTGGAGCCATCCACCCCACCATTAAGGGAGCCGCACTTGGCAAGGGAGGCGCAGGGGAACAGAGATGAATATTTTTATGATGCGGCGCTGGGTGAATTCATCGGAGGGACTGTTTCGCTTCAGGGCAAGCAGGAAGAGATTAAATAAGTTAATGGATGTGATAGCACTTTCTAAACTGTGAACCGCTGGTGAGAGCACTAACTGCGGAGTGTTACGTAAACCTGAGGCAGGGGAGTGCGAGCCCTTCCGCCAGGGGTACTGGGAGTGGGGGGCGGGGCTGGGAGTGGGGGGCGGGTCCCCGCGCTCCAGAGCGCCAACAGCAGGGTCCACTGCAGGCTGCCCAGCTACTTTGTGAATGTGGGTTTGTACATTTTGCTGCCAAGTGAAGGGTTTTATTTTCCTTCCCTTTTGAAGAACTTCCCTTGGCAGCAAACTGGGCTGCTCCTTCTACCTGGCTTCTATTTAAAAGAACATGCTGACTGCTAGGGAAATTTTTATCCTTCTCTTCCTCCATCGGAATATAATTCTGTACGAAGTTGGTTCAATTGTAGTAAGTCCGAGAGCACACAGAAGGGTCCCTGGAAGATTTATAGAAGGCATAAAACTGTTACACAAAGAGTTAGATATTTTTCTAACTGATAATTATTATCAGTGATTAATTACATGAGTATTTTCTTTTGTCAAAATGCATAAAAATTGCACACTTGAAACTGGTAAATTTTATAGTATGTAAATTACATCTCTGTAAAGCTGATTTTTTAAAAAGGCATAAATACCTAGCAACAGTTTTGGGGTTTTTTTTCAGACAATTGTTATTTATTTCCTTTTATTCTCACCCAAGGGCATTTTTTCATTGCTGTTAGGGAGAGGAAGGGAGAGAGAGAAGCATCGATGTGACAGGGAAACGACTGGTTGCCTCCCATCCGCGCCGGACCCAGATGGTAAGTACCCGGGCTGGGGATCGAACCCACAACCTTTCCATTACGGGACGACGCTCCAACCAACTGAGCCACACCATCCAGGGCTCACACAATTATTATTAAATTTAAACTAATATATTCCTAGGTACAGAATGTTCCTTTCTACATTACTTAACTTGGTATCTTCAGGACGCACATCTCAGGCTGAAGTCCTGACAAATTCTGAGCTTTCAGGCAAGCTTCCCATCAAAAACCCCTCTCTCAGGACTTTTTCATATTTTGTAGTTTTTGTGTTTCAAATGTAAAGAGCCATCATTTTCTATACTTACTTCCCGCTACCTACGGGAAAGCCCTGGTTTTGAATTTTTGACACATTTAATCAGGAACTAGAATGTTTTGCCGGACTCTCGACCCCCTTCTCCCTGGGCAGGTGGTCAGAGAGGAAGCTGGGAGACCGTGTCACTGGTGTCAGAGGGGAAGTGTGCCCCCTCGCCACTGTGTTCTGGTGGCAGCTCCTAGGAATGCGTCCCTTTCAAGTCAAACATGATAGACTTTTTCTTCTCTTCTCTTCTCTTCTCTTCTCTTCTCTTCTCTTCTCTTCTCTTCTCTTCTCTTCTTCTCTTCTCTTCTCTTCTCTTCTCTCTCTCTCTCTCTTTGTTTTTGGCCACAATCCGGCTTTGACTGTGGGTGCAGCATTTTCGGTGACTTGGGAGGAGGGGCCTCTGGCAGGTGATTAGCTCACAGATGAAGCCGTCATGAATGAGATCAGTGCCCTTTTGTGAGAGAGGCTCCAGAGAGCTCCCCCATCTCTTCTGTCACATGAGGACCCAGCAAGAAGACAGAAAAGGACCCTCACCAGACACCCTGATCTGGGACCCCCCAGCATGCAGAACTGTAAGGAATCACTTTCTGTTGTTTGTAAGCCGTCCAGTCTAGGGTGTTCTGTGACAGCTTCCCAAGCTCGGTAAGGCCACATGGTAACCAGTGCTGAGTAAGCACCAAGGGGTCGTCTTCTCCTGTCCCTAAGGACCAAGACAAGGGCCTGAGTGACCGAAGAAGGCATGAGCCACAAAACAAGGACGCACCAAACACGGGAGGGCTGGCTTTGCACCCCTCATTCTTCCCACTGCCCCCCACTTCAGAATCACACTGGCTCCGCTCTGCCCAGCACCTCTCATCCTCCGGGATTTGGGGTGGCCCCCACACTTCTCAGGACCCCTGGCATGAAGCCTGTCCTCACCTCAAGGAGAACGCGATCCAGGGCGGAACTAGCACTTTAAATGCATCTCATCCATCACCCACTCCAACAGGAAAGACGAACTGTGGCACACGCCCTGTGCGCCCTTTCCGGCCCTGGTGGAGGATAACAATGAAAACTTCCCATTGGGGGAGTGGCCCTGGAGACAAATGAGAAGAAACTGGAGGGGTGGGGTGGGAGGAGAGAGGGGTCTCCGTGGGGAGTCTGGGTAGCCTTGGGCTTGTTCAGAGAGAGGACTATTGTACGGTCTTGGGATGGACCCACTCAGGAGCAAGCCCAGAACACTTCTGGAATGGTCGGTGAAAAATGGCATGTCTCAACATTAATGTGCCCGTGGGTTCACCTATAGCAATGCTTCTCACTTAAAAAGTTCATTAAGATGAAGATGTTCATTAAGGAAAGTTTTCAAAATAAGAAACGCAGGAAGGGAAGAGGAATCCTCTTTGGCCTTGCTTGTCTCCTTGCCCGGTAACCAGGTCATCTTGGAGACAGAGTGTGGGGAACGGGGGGCCACTCCCGTCCCCTAATCTTTGAACACGTTCAAAGCTGTGATTTGGAGGGAACAGGAAGGATTTATTTGAATGTGCCCGCAGGTGCTCACGTGTGGCTGTTGTTGCCTCGTCTGATCCTCACAGTGGCACTGTGAGGTCAAGGTCAGGATCGTGATTCCATGTTAGTGAGGAGGGCACCACAGCTCTGAGGGGCTCGGAAACTTACCCAAGTCACGGGGGTGCAGCCGAGGGCCCCACTGGGCTCTAGCAGCCCCCTAAGCTCCTGTTACACCGGGTACACCTGTGGGGGCGGGGGCGAGGCGGAAGCACATTGAGACTCAGTGAAGAGTCACGACACAGGAGCCTCTTGGCAGGCTTCGTGCTGACGGCAGGCGGCCGCACCGAGCAAGCTCTCTTCTCCCTGACGGGGGTGGCGGGTGCAGAGAAGCAGCCGATGGCCCTCCCGCAGCTGTGAGGCCCGAGGGGGTGCTGGGGAGTCCTCTCTCCAGGTTCCTGGAAGGGACCGAGGCCCCCAGGCAGTGCAGTGGGTGCCACCTGGCGTGACGTGTCCCTGGAACAATCTCACTGGAACAACATGGACCACTTGCCTCGTCCTTCTCATGCAACCTTTTCCTCCGGGGGGCGGTGGGAGCTCAGAGGGCGGGCACAGCCGTGTTCCCTCGCACACACCAGAGGTGCACGCGGACGCCTTGTGGGAAACGGTAGCGCCTGGCAGTTGGGGGTCTGTTCCTGACAGAGAGCAGGAGCGGGAAAGGGGAGCCGAGGCCCTCACCCCTGCACCCCTTCCTCACCGGGAGCTCTCTGGGTCAGCTCTTCTCACCTGAACAGATCCCGGACTCCAGAGTTCTGTGTTCCCCCCCAGGGGGCATTTGGCAACACAGTTTTAGTTGTCAGAGCTGGGGTCGGGGGTGCCGCTGGCACCTAGTGGGCAGAGACCTGCCCTGCCCGCTGCCTGTCCACCCCACCTGCCGTCCCATGCATGACTGTGCTGGGACCTGATTGGATGGTCAGGACAGGTAGGCCCCCCAGGGATAAAGATCCTTCATATTCCAAGGCTTTTTCTTTGCCAGATGAGAACTCTCCATACACATCACTAAGCATTGCATTTGCAAATCACAGTGTTAGTTCAAAATTATATTAATTCAAATAAGATCTAACTCACTTTTGCTTGGGAGAGACTTTCCCAAGCAAAAACGCGCCCCCTGGAGTGAGATGCCTGTGCTGTACTAAACTACTGAAATTTGGGGCGTTATTTGCTACAGCAGCTGGTGCCACCTGTCCTCCCATCAGCTGTGTGTCCCGACATCCCCTCAAGAGGAACTGATTCTCCTTTGCGGTCCCATTATGCCTACGGAGACCTTTATGACAACACCTGGACCGATGCCGCCCTGGTGTATTTGCTGTACTAATGTATTTATTGCTTTGTGCCCTGTAGCGGTTGCCACCGACTTTCCTGGTGGCGGGGGCTTACAGGTGGCGCCTGGCTGGGGGTCGGGGGAGACTTTGACTTGAAGCTGTCCGCCCAGCAAATGCACTGGCTCACTGCCAGCCTCACACTAAGGCGAGTTTCAGACACACTGTGTAAGAATGAGAAACGCCAGCTGCTCTGCTTCAGAGAAGGGGCAGGGGCTCCCCTACCCGACCACAATCGTGGTTTAAAGATTCTAGAATAAAACCTGAGTTTAAACCTAGGCTCTGCCGTTTGCTATTTGTGACATTAAACTATTTTCTTGATCATGTTCAGCCTCTGCAAAGTGGGACAGTAAAAGCACACGCCCCTCAGAGAGAGGATTAACTAGGATGACGCCTAATAAAGACGCCTGTCCCGGGGCAAGGCGCCTGGTGTGAGCCCTCACCCTCGCTGTTCTGTCCCAGCCCCGGCCGCCCCCAGTGCGGCACCTGCACGCACAGCGAGTGTTCGCTGAGAGTGTGAATCGCCGCGTTAACGAAGAATGGCCGGCGTCAGGGGGACGGAGGAGAAGGGTGCTGCTCGCTCCTCGTTGCTGATTCGGCGGTCACAGGGAGTTTCAGGGGTGCATTCTGTGGGCCCTTTCTTCAGTGAGGATTCTCCCCGAGATTTAATTAGGAAGGCAAATGCAATGCCCGACCGGGCTACTTCTCCTTTTCCAGTCTCCCCTTAAGAATTTTTTTACAAGACCGAGATGCTGTTTTGTCCGGCACAGCAAAAGCAGGGGCCTCACCTTAGCAGGGAGCGTTGCGCTGAAGCATCGGCCAGCTGTGCTGTGTGCTTCTGGAAAAAGACTGGGGATAGTAGGGGTCTAGGAGCCGCTGGAGGGTCTGCACAGAAGACCTCGGTCAGGCTCAGGGACTATGAAAACAAGAACTTAGGAATAGGAATCATCCCACATTATCCACGGGAACCTGAGGCCTGGGAGGGGTCCAAGTGCCCAAGGTCATCGGCTAGGAAGCAGTAGGTGTGACTCCAAAGGCCTCACTCTTAAGCCTCCCCTGAGTCCAAGGGAGAGGCGCCGGGGTTCCTCCGAAGGGCTTCCTCCAGCCTGTCCCCGAGGTCTAGCTCGAGCGACTACTTCATTCCGGCCTCGGGAGGCAGGTCTGGGTGTCTGGGGACCTTGGCTCCGGTCTGAAGCCCGGACTGTCACTCCGGAAGACCAAGGGTCCGAGGAGCTCAGTCAAGCTCATGGCAAATGCTCCCAGAAAAAAACCACCTCCAAATCACGGGAAGAGTAGGGAGACGTGTCATGGGTCCTGAGTATCCATCCTGTGCTCCTACAGGTGAGGAAAGTGAGTGATGAGAGGTGGGCGATTGGTCCAGGTCACTCCGTTGGTCCAGGATTCAAACTCAGGCGGAGCAGGCTTGACAGTCCATACCCTTAACCATGACCCTCAGAAGAGAACTGGGACTCGGGGCCAGGAAGAGAGACCCCCCTGGGGCTTTGCAGGAAGTGGAGGACACAGAGCTCACGCCGGGGTCCTCGGAGGCTGGGTCAGGGCCTTGTGCACACGCACTCTCCGGGGAAACACCCACGCCTGTCTGTCACGGTCTCCCCCAGGACCGGGCCGCCTGCCCTCGGGACAGTGAGTACCCAGACTCCTTCAGTCATCAGGAACACTCTCCTTTTTTTTTTTAATTTTATTTATGTATTTTTAGAGAGGGAAGGGAGGGAGATAGAGATAGAGTGAGAGAGAAACATCAATGTGCGGTTGCTGGGGGTTATGGCCTGCAACCCAGGCATGTACCCTGGCTGGGAATTGAACCTGGGACACTTTGGTTCTCAGCCCACGCTCAATCCATGGAGCTATGCCAGCCAGGGCTTGAAAACTCTCCTTTTTTAAAGCTCAAACCAAAAGGCACACCAATGTCCTCTACTCCCTGGAATGTGGCTGCTGCCATACACAGACCAGGTAGCTCTCAGTCAGCCTTTCTGGGAGAACGACCCAGGAGGGGTGGTGGAAAGCGGAACAAATGCTCCCCTCCATGTCTGCAATCAGCGGGCATTGTTGCAAGTAGCGTTTTCTTTCAGCTTTGAGGAATCCGTTTTTTCTGGAGCCCGAAATAAGTCTCTGTGGAAGGAAGAAATTACCACAGGTAAAATTGAGTCTGTTTAGTGGGGCCTGACTCACTTGGGGACAGACAGCTCTGGAATGCCAATGAGCCCAGGCCCTGCTGGTCACCCTGGCCTGGAGCAGGCCGCCCACTCGCGGGGCCTGGTGGAGGAGGGGAGGGGTGCTGCGGAACTGTCCCCCAGCGCGGGTCCTGCAGTGGCCCTGCTGCAGACCCTCTGGGCGATGGGGGGGAAAGACACTTCATCTCCACTTGCTCTGCGGTGGAAGGGAGGCGGTGATGGTGAGCTCCACCCCGCACTTTCGGCACGGATTACAGCAGGGGCGTCGGTCCCTGTGGAAGAACACAGACTGCTGGCCCCAGCTGCTATGGCTCAGGGCGCTGGGCGCCATCCCACAAAGCGAAAGGTGGTCTGTTGGATTCCCCATTGGGGCGTGTGCTTGAGTTGCGGGTTCTGTCCCCAGTAGGGGGCGTGCAAGAGGCAACCTATGGATGTTTCTCTCCCTCCTTCTCCCCTCCCTAGCCCCCTCTAAGAATAGATAAAATCTTTCGAAAAGATACAGAGGGCTATGGTTCCAACCAAGGCCGGGCTGCCCTGGCCCCTCCTCCTCATCAGACTGTGTCTATTCTATTTTCTCTGAAAACCCCGAAGGGGAGGAAACATTTGCGTCTGAGTTCCGCCACTCACCGCCGCACAGCGGGCGGCGTGTCCCGTTCCTTCCGTGAAATGGGGGTGACGGCAGGGCCCCCCTGCAGGGCTGCCTGAGAATCAGACGAGCACAGTCGAGGTGAAGCGCTCAGTGTAGAGCCGCGCGGGCTACACAGCAACCGGATGTGGACAGTGATCAGTGGTGGCGGCATGCTCGGCGCCGTGTCATGCACGCCGGCTGTCATTCCTGGGAGAGGGCGGGCTCCTCGGGCACAGGGACGCGTCTCTCGTCTCTCCCGTGTGAATGTGTCCACCTTTGAGCTGGGCGTGGGTTCCCCCTGCCCACTCTCCAGGGTGGACTGCGGGGCCCTCCCCCGCCTCCCCTCCCCTCCAGCTGCTGCTGGCAGGACCAGGTCTACTGAGCTTCGACCAGCAGTGCCTGCAGAGGGTTCGCCTCCGCTCGGGGCCACGTTACCTTGCGCCCTGTCCCAGGGCTTCTCTCGAGGGTGTCACGCTCCTGGGCGGCCACCCGTGTGTAACCGGAACTGTGCAAAGTTAACACCCCATGGGATAGAAGCGGATGCCCTCCCCCCGCCCCATTTTCTTCACCCAGGGGCACGGTTCTGAGAAGCATTTTGTAAAGTGACTCAGAAGGTCCGTGGGACCGAGCAACCCGTCCTACACGGCAGTGGCCAACTTAATAACGCCTCATTGCATTGGGTCCTTTCCTTCCTGTTTCCTGCAGGCCCTCTTTCCTGCCGTCCGGCATTACAGTCCCAAACGAACAACCCTGCTATGAGCCTTTCTCTTCGGTGCCGTTTCGGGGGGCCCAGGCTGAGGCAACCTGCTCCTCTCCCTGCGCTCCCCATCACGGTGCATGGCCACCCCCCCCCCCCCCACTGGTTTCAGGAAAGACTCTGGGGAAAGATTCTTCCTTCTTTCCTCTTCCCACCCCACCTGTGCACCCAACAGGTAGATGATTTTTTTTACTTCCTGTTTGATTCTCCTTCTTCCTGTCGATTCCTCCTTACTTCCTGTTGATGCTACTTTATTCTCGGTGGGTTCAATTTCACTTCCTGTTGGCTCTACTTCCTTAACAGCTTTTTCAGCAGGTCAGTTCTCCCCGCCCAGCTGCTGCTGCCTGGCCACCATCGTCCTCCCCAGCTCACGGCGATCATCTCCACTATCTCCCTTCTCCCAGCACCCTACAAGGCTCAATCTCAAAGAATCACAGACAGTCTGCTCGACAGCTTGACCTTTGCCCTCGCTGTGGCTGCGGGGGTGGTGAGGAAAGCCCAGAGGCAGGAAAGTAACATGCGAGACCGCCGCAGGATGCACAGGCAAGACGTGCTCAAATCCCAAGACGCGGAAGATTTGGCAATAGACACGGTGAGTGCACCCTCCGCCTCCCGTTTCCTGGGAGTTCTGCACCTCTCCACATCGCACCGCCAGGGTTTCAGCGGGAGGGAGGGGCCTGGCAGAGCTTGATGAACCAAGCACACTCCACACTGGGACACCCCGGGAGGACCCACTGTGAGCTGGCTCCTTGTCCTCCAATAAAAGTGCTGCTGCGTCTCCAGGCAGGACACGGAGCAGCCAAAGGGAATTAAATTAATAAATGGCATAACGAGCCTAGACGAACTCCAGCCCTCTGTGTGAGTCATCTGCACCACGGCCTTCAGCCTCTGCGCTGATTAACAGCCGCTCCAACCTGGGGGCACAGGAAGGCAGAACGTGGCTATTTATATATTTATCGTCGTCACCCACAGGCACCTGGAGGGGAGGGGGTTCAGAAAATGCCTGCCTATGGTTAAACCCAAACTATAATAATTGTGTATTTAGGGACTAATGAAGACCACTCAAGGCCCATCATTTTTTGTAAACTAGCGTTTTGATGGTTGGCATAAAAGTGCCAATCATATTTAACTCCCAGAATCCTCTGGAGGGGCATTCTTTTCCCCATTTCACAGATGAAGAAACTGAGGCTCACAGTCCTCTGAATAAAGGACCATGTGGTTATGTCAGCTTCTCTTCATAGCCCCACCCTGTGCTGAGTTCCCCTTTGAATCCTTTTCTCCAGGAATTGTACTAGGCTGCCCTGAAAGACTTCTCAGAGTACTAACATCAGGCTTTAATCATTGACCCACTTTTCAAAGGTTATTTTTTACCTAGAGCCAAAGGACCAATTTCTTTTCATCGAAAGCCTGCCCGTCTTTTGAGGCCACTCCAGCACCCCTCCCCCGGAGAAGACCCGGAGGACCGTCCCAGGCTGCGCTGGACGCCCCTGCCTCCGAGTCCCCACAGCACCCACGTCTGTGTCGGCCCGTTGTTCTTCACTGTCTGCATTCCGTTACCTTCTCCCTCCTCGCTGTTGGACACTTGATGGGCATTAGTGTCAGCTTTATTTAAAAATAAGCACCTTTCAGCTGAACAATAACCTACATACAGCGCAGTGCAAGTGCTGGGAGCACAGAGGGTGTTGAATGTCCACAAACTGAATACCCCCGTGCAATTAGCTTAAAAAGGAGAACTGAGCAGACCCCCAGGGTCTCCCCTCACACCGCTTCCCCCCCTAAGGGTACTCGCTGTCGTGACTGCAAACCCTGTGGGTTGGCGTTGCCTCTTTTTGCACTTCCACACTTTTTGTGGATGCGGTTGTCAGGGGAGCCCCGCCGTATGAAGTCACCCCTGTGAGCCTGGCTTCTTTGGCCCACGGAACACCTGTACGTTCGCCCATGGCTACTTTTCGCTCTCAGCCTTATGTGCGTGAGATTCATTCGTTTTGTTGTGTGTAGTTGTGGTCTGTTCATTCTCGTTGCTAAGTTGCATTCCGTTGTGTGAATGAGTGCCGTTCAACCATCGGTGGGCTTTTGAGCATTTTCCAGTTCGACCCTGTTTTGAACTGTGTTGCAGGGAACTTTGGACACGAGTGCACTTTTCTGTTGGGTACACGTTTTACACGTGTTTTCAGCTTTGGTGGAAATGACCAAACAGTTTCCCAAAGCAGCTGTACAAATCTGCAGTTCCCCCAACAGGGCATGAAGATCCAGTTGTTAACAGTCTTGCCAACACTTGGTTATTTTCTGTCTTTTTCCTTTTACCCACTCTGGCAATTACATGGTGATGTCTAATGTTGGTTTTAGTTTGCATTCCCCTGATACCTCTTGACGTTGAACTTATTTTCATGTCTGTTGGTCATTTGGAGAACCTCTTTAGTGAAGTCCCTGTTGATGTACCAGCTCCATCTGGAAAAAGTCCAGCCATTGTTAATATAACCAGAACAGTTTGTATGACATCACTGTAGACTGGCAGCCAAGGAGACTGGGCTAGAATGTACATGCATGAACAATGACGCCTTCACTGTACTAATCAGTGGGGGTGGTAGATGCCATTGAGTGAACATGTGTACTGTGTGGCTGTTGCATTCAAAATGACTGAGCAAGCAGAGCAACAGATCTGCATCAAATTTTGTGTCAAGCTTGAACATCCCTCCACGGAAACTATGAGGATGATTCAGGAGGCTTTTGGGGATGATGCAGTGAGTGCAGCGCAAACACAAGTGTGGCACAAACCTTCAAAGGTGGTTGAGAACCTGTTGAGAGTGATCCACATTCTGGAAGGCCTGCAACACGCAGAACACCTGAGAATGTTGAACGTGCCTGGGCCACAATGAACAAAAACTGGCAACTGACAGTGCGAGAACCAGAACCCGGGGATTCCCGAAACTCCTGTGTCCGAGATTTTGATGCAGGATCTTGGCATGAAACATGTCGTGGCAAAATTTGTTCTGTGGCTTCTGTTACCAGAGCAGAAGCAACACCGTGTTGCATTTGGGAGAACTGGGTGAGGTCCCAAGTGCCTATTTTGAAGGGGACTCAGGCATCATTGTGCTATATACAATGTTTCTTGGACCTGGTATCTTCTTCAGTAAATGTCCCTATATTTCATATTACGTGGCTGGATAACTTCCAGACAGACCTCATCATATTTTATCCATTTATCTATTAGGTTGTTTCTTTTTCACGTTGATTTATAGATGTTCTTTACATACGCTGTAGGAGTCCTTTCTCAGATACATGTCTTCAAACTATCCTCTCCCACTCCGTGAGCTGCCTTTTTGCTCTTTTCATAGTACATCGTAACAAATAGACTTCTTTAATTTTTTAAAAGATTTTGTTTATTTATTTTTAGAGAGGGAAGGGAGGGAGAAGGAGAGAGAGAGAGAAACATCAATGTGGGGTTGCTGGGGGCTGTGGCCTGCAACCCAGGTATGTGCCCTGACTGGGAATCGAACCTGCAACACTTTGGTTCGCAGCCCGCGCTCAATCCACTGAGCTATGCCAGCCAGGGCTAGACTTCTTTAATTTTAACACAGTGTCAACATATTACTTTTTCCTTCTTTATTAGTGATCTTGTGTTCTACTTCATAAAACTGCCTACTCCAGGGTCACAGAAATGTTCTCTTGCATTTTCCTTGAAAAGGACATCGGTTTTACCTTTCTCATTCAACTCCACTTGGAACTAGTTTTGTGTGTTGTGTGAGGTCCGGGTTGAGACCCATTTTGGTTCCGCCTGCTTCCCCGAACACCATCGGCAGGAAGCCCCCTGCCTTCCTGGCGCCTGCAGTGTCCCCGCTGTGTGTGCTCTCTGCACTCCGCGCCCTCCCACTGGGAAACTACCCTTGAACCCACCACCCCATCTCAGCCATCGGAGCTTCCTCTCTGACTGTCCTCCGGCTTTGTTCTTTTTCTGCAAGACAGTCTGCCCATATGAATTTTAAAATCCACTTGTCAGTTTCTTCGGGGATAAAAAAGAAACTTGCTAGGATCTTGCCTGGGGTGACTTTGAAAGACATCTTTATGATATTGTTTCAACCCATTTATTTAGCGGTTTTTTTTTCCACTTCTTTCCATAGGCTTTGCAGATTGCAGTAGAAGATCTTGCTCATATTTCGTTCTCTTCCTATATGTGACTACGCTATTTTATAGTATCTTTTAAACTTTACTTTCTATTCATTGCTTATATGTAGAAATTACATTGCAAGTTTTTGTGTGTTCCTTTTACCTCTGGTGAGATGGTTGATTAATTTTCCAAGCATGTGCCTTACTCCCACAACGGGCTGTCGTTCCCGAAGGCCTCTTGGGGCTGGGCTCCCGGCGTGACACAGCCTTACTCTCGCACGAGCCCTATGAGATAGGTATAAAGAACCCCAATTTAAAGATAAGGCAACCGAGTCTCCACGAAATGAAGCAATTTGCTAAAGGTCACCCAGCTTTCCGTGTGTGACAGAGCCCAAGCCAGCGCTGGACCATCTGATTCCAAAGTCCATAGTCCTTGTCACACCAGACGCGGTGACAGATATCAGGGCTCACGCCTGAGTGAATTTCTCTTTCCTCAATAAGAGCTGGGGACACAGAAGGTGCACAGTCGCTTCTTGTATGAATGCAAACACTTTCCCAGCCCCTCCCTCCTTCCTCGCTCTCTGGTCGTCCGTCAGAGTGACACGCACATGCCAGGCTGCTGTAACCAGAAAAGACACTGGTGTTTGGGCTGCCTGTTACTACCAAACCCAATAAACAATGACAGCGATTGAATCTTTTATAGGCGCTTTATTCAGATGGCTGGCAATCTGAGAAGAAGGTGGGTTCATACCCTAACAGACCATCTTGTCTTTTTTTTCCAGGCCAAGGTCTTTATAGCAAGGAATAAACAAGGTGCAGTGAGGGGTTTGAGATTCAGGGAGGATTAGGTGCAGCATTCTTGTCCTGGGCAGTTAGCTGTTCCCAGGGGCAGGTCGTCCTCTCTCTCTCCCTGGAACACAAAGGCCAGGATGCCTCCACTTATCCCCAGGTGGTAGTTTTCAGCAGTGCCTTAGGAGGTCGGCTGTTTTCCCAGGAGCCGGGATGGGCCTCATCCGTAGTTTCTGAAACAAAAGCTTTAACATACACATTCCTTGCTAGACTTACAACTTTTCACCCTAAGCTAAAACTTCCCAAGTCTTGAGTCCCCCATCACTGCCAAATCGCCCCTTTGGAGATGGCACAGCTTGGGGCTTTGGTTCGCTGCTCCCTCATGCGTCTGATGGCCACTGTCGTGGGTGGGATGTCCCTGCGTCGGCCTCGTTTCTATTTCCCTGACAGGGAAGGAGGTTCAGCACCTGGTCACATGTTTACTGGTCATTTGAATATCCTGCTTTGTGAAGTCGCTGTTCCAGTCCTGTGCCCGTTCTCCTACGACTTTATCACCATTCCGGCATTCTTTACATATTCCGGACACAAGCCCTCGCCAGTTCTGGGTGTTGCAAATAGGACACTCTGTGGGTTTTCACTCTCTTGGATGAAGAGAAGTTAACTTCATAAAGTCCAATGCACCTGAGTTATTAAAGGCGCATCTGCAGTCGAGCTGGGCGGTTCCCTGCGCTGCTCACCTCCCCGCCCCCCATGCCCCGCCCCTGCTCTGATTGGCCCAGCGGTTAGTGGAGCATGAACTTGGACACTTCCGGCGGAAGGGTGTTTTCTGGACCACAGTTCTCCGTGTGCGGGCTCTCCCAGGTGCTCAGCATCCAGGGAAACGAGAGGAGTCAGTTTGTGCCTGTTGGGGGCTTACCTTCCAGTGGGGAATTCGAAAGGAATCACTCTGAAATGTTCACTCTGAGTCACACCATAAATCAGTAAGAGCGAGTGGGCTGCGCGCGGGTCCGACGTGATGAATGTGTAAAACCAGAAGATGCTGTGACCTTCTCCAGCAGCACCGAGAAACCTGGAGGAGCTCAAACCGACCACAGGGGGTTGTAAATTAGAATGAGAGGAAAACAGCGACTTCTCGGTTTGATATTCCGGAACTGTATTCCAGTCCCCAAAGGTTATTGCCGCAGCTGCCTGGCCTAGCTTTAACAAAATGTAACAATGCCCCAGACAAACCCAGGGGTCAGGCTTTTGTCCCAGACAGAAATCAGGAAAAGAAAAAAATCTTAGGCCACTGAGCTTTAAGACAAAACAACAGTTAGGCAGCCTCTGCCATCCTTAGCCCCTCACCTGGATAACGGCAGGTAAAATGAGACCCTGGAGCCCAGGTCGGGCGGGTTGCCCTGCACACCACAAGGCTGTGGGTTCAATCCCTGGTTGGGGCACAAAAGAGAGGAAAACAATCAGTGTTTCTCTCTCACATCAATGTTTCTCTCCCTCCTTCCCTTCCTCTCTCTCTAAAATCAGTAAACACATCCTCGGGTAAGGATTACAATGAGACAATGAGGTAGGACAGTGAAGCCACATAGAGGCCATCGGAAAGTGGGGGCTCACGGAAGACAAGAGGAAGTAAACTGGGCCTGGGAACCAAAGAGAATGGGAAAGGCACAGGAGTGGGGCGGGGGGGAGGTGATCCACCTGGGTGACCATTTCCAAATCATGATACACGTTACCTGATAGAGTCAGTAACAGATTTATTTACATTTAGTCCACTCTCTTTATAAATTCAGGACAGATGTCATAGCCTGGAAGGAGATTTTTTCCAGAAAAATGATATTTTTAATATCATAAAGATGAGGGAAGATTTAGTTATCAAGAAAACAAAACACCTGGCTGGTATGGTTCAGTGGATTGAGAGCTGGCCTGTGAATCACAGGGTTGCCAGTTCGATTCCCAGTCAGGGCACATGTCTGGGTTGCCGGCCAGGTCCCCAGTAGGGGGCAGGCAAGAGGCAACCACACATTGATGCTTCTCTCCCTTTTTCTCCCTCCCTTCACCTCTCTCTAAAAATGAATAAAATCTTAGAAAAAGAAAAGAAAACAAAACACATGATTTGTAGCCCTTCAATTTTGGAGTCTTAGGTCTACTCCTGAGGGTAAAAAAAAGTCATGTATTTACACGTAGACACAATTTTGCATACAATGCCAGGATCTTGATGCCTAGCTTTGAAATTCAAATTGCGATCTCCGACTCACTTCCCAGCAATGCAGATAAATGGTGTTGCTATTTGGTTCCACTTGGCCGAAGTTAGGGAACTTTCCAGGAAGCCCTCTCTGCAGTTCTACTCTTCAATGACATTTACAAACATATGCAATCAGCGAATCTTTCCCAGCTCCGTTTTCTTGCTGAGTAATTTGCACAGGGCTAGTATTTATTCATCTAGTCAGAGCACCATGGGTGGCCTCACCCCCTGGAGACATCTGGCCAGATCTCCCAACCAACCTTGCAGATCTATTTCCAGATCGCAGCACGCCTCCTGGCCAGGTGCAGTTGAGTGGTGAAAGCCTGCATCCCGCCTCCACCCGCAACACTGCATCTGTGTGAGCAAGGGTTCTCCAGAGGCACAGAACCAATAGGGATAGCTATCTAGCTGGGGTGGATTGATGAATGGATAGGTAATAGTTACAGATAAAGAGATTTCTTATGAGGGATTGGCCCCCAGAGTTACAGAGCTGCGAAGTCCCCATGACCTGTGGTCTGCAAGCTAGAGACCCAGGAAAGACAGTGGTGTAGTTCAGACACCCGAGAGCCAGAGGCCAGGGTGTAGATTCTGCAGTTCAGCTCTGGAAACCTGAGAACCAAAAACTCTAAGGACAGGAGATGGGCATCCCAGCTCAGAGGATTTTTTTTTTTAAAGTGTGCTTTTGTTTGCAGTGGGTGGGATGGTTGATCAAGTGGAGGAAGCATGAGGTGAATAAAGACAGGATGGAAAAATGCAAAAAAGAAAGAGGTGGGTGAGAAATGAACCCTGTAATACTCAGGAGGCAGTCAGGCTGTGGCTAATCCCCAAGTTCTGCCCTAATCATCCTGCTCTCGGGGTCTTCATTAAATGGGAAAACAATCTCTCCCTTTACGAGGAGGTACCTTGGCCTCACGCCTGCCCAGAGCTCACTTGAACAGCAGGCTGAACTATCTAGAAGATTTCCCAGAATTTGAGAGTCGGTGAGAAGTGGTTTTTGGATGCTTTGATGTCCGTGGGTGACAGACAGCTCATGTTCCTGCTCTCAGGGGGCCTGCTCAGAGCCCCCAGCTTGGGCAAGCGCACACCGTGTCCTAAAAAAATGCATGGCTTTTTTGCAACAATGATTAAAAGCAAAAATTTACAAAGTGCGACGAGGGAGGCTGGCATATTTGGGGACACCAGGAACACTGTTTTCTGCGTGTGGGGGTGCATGTGTGAGGATGACATTCTTGCAATCCAGCGTGCATTTTACACGCCAGCACATCTCGGCATAGACTCGCCTCGGTTCGGGCGCTCGACAACCACGTGCAGGCCGCGGCTACATCTCGGGCAGCGCATCCTTAAAAAGTTTACCACAGAAAGGCCTTCTTTAAAAGTGCTTTTGGAGGAATCATTCCATCACGAAATGAAACCAGGACGGAGAAAACGATGTAAGAAGTAAGAGCAAATAAACATTTGTAAAGTGCATTGCTAAGAAATGTCAAAAGTAAATTGGAAGCTCAAGATCAGCAGACTTCAGATTCTGGCCCCAGAGGGGAAGGCCTGTCACTTCTATGAATTTCTGCTCTCCCTCGCTTTGGCTTCTGATTTATGACTTTGTTGTCAGCTCAGTGAGGCATTTAAAAAGACTTTAAAGGCATATTTGATGTAGAATTTTCATTGTTTTCTGCTGAAGGATTGCTCAGGCTGCCTATTTCATCCTGCCTATTATCCTAAGATGAAAATAATTCTAGCAGAACATGGGGATGAGCCAGAGCTTGACTGCCTTATGAGCGTTTCAGGGTTTCTCTCTCGTTTACCCTTTCATTTTCTTTTTCTCCTTTCTCCATTCACACCACCCCTAAATGGATAGCTCTGCAGTCTGCTTTTGACCTTCTGTTGGTTCACCTAAACTTACCTACCCATTTAAAGGTATTTTTTTCATAAAACAAGCTAAAGTTAATTAGCTTATTTATTCTCCCCTTAAGGAAAGGACTTTCGGATTGACTTCCGTTTCTTCATTCTTCTGATCTACACTTTCATACCGTGTTGAAATGACCTGAAATGTTATTTCCATATTTTTAAAAAAGTAAAACTGTTTTCAAACACTATAATAGTTTGGGATTTTTCACCCTTTTCATTGCTTGTATGTCATTTACTTCTTCTGGAGTTTTCTCCTGCCTGCTAAGGAGCTACCTCTGGGCGCCAGGTGGGGGCCTGGGAATGAGGGTTGCTCACGCCTCACCCCCTCATGTGAATGATAATTTAGCTGGGTATGTAATTCTAGTTCAAACACATTATCATATGTAAACACTTCTGTGTTGTAGCCAGTGTTGTCAATGAGAAATCTATAGCCACTGAATTCTATGACCTGGCTTCTTTTCTCATATTGAAAAAACTTTTTCTTCAATATTTCATTATGGTATATGTAAGTATCTTTTCCCTTAGGTAATCTATCCTGGTGATATCAATCTTTTTTAGTTACGGGAATTTCTCAACTATTTAGTCAAATATTGCCTCCTTTTTATTCCATTTTCTCTGCTTCTGGAACTCTTATTAAACAGTTCTTGGAGTGTGACGACTTCTCCTCCGTGCCCCTGAGCAGCACACACCCCCCCACCCCCATCTCTGATGCACTCAGGAAGAGATAGATGGTCTTGCAAGCTTCGGTTTGGTCCATTCTGCTACTCGACATACCTACTGGGTCTTTTATTTCAACAATTTTATTTGTTGTTCCCGAGACAATAAGAGCAAACATTAAAGGAGTGCTTAGGTCAAGTGCTAGTCTAAGTACTTTGCAAACGTTAACCACTTAGTCCTCATAAAAGCCCTGGGAAACAGACGTAACGTTGCTGTCCCTGGCCTACGCACAACACACTCCAGACACAGAGCAGGCCAGTGCCTCGCCCAAGGCTACAGCCCCGGTAGGCAGCCGGTGGCGTGCGGCTGCGGCAACCCCACTGCAGAGCCTGCGCTCACCGTGTTGCTTCTCTGGGAGATGATGCTTTTTCTAACCACTCGCCCTTGTGTCGTTGCATGAAGCCGCCTTCCTTGCTCTGGCACTCCAATCTGCTTGACTCCAACACCTGTTCTGGCCGCGGCTGTTCCCTCAGGTGTGAGTTCTCTTGGTCACCTCTCTCTCACGGTACGTGTGTTCTCTCGCTCTCCAGTGAGTCTTCCCTGGGAGTTCATCTGGGAAACTGGGCTGCTCTGGAAGACTTGGGCTGCCTTGCCTTCGCAATTCTGCCTGGGAGAGGTGCAGGGCTGCTCTCCTGGGCTCATTTCTCCCCCTTCCCAGGGAGGAGGAGTTCAGCTGGGTATCCAGTGGGTGAGGTCCTCCCTCCATTGTCACTCCTCCAGGGCACTGTCCTGACTCCTGTCCTGAGTGTCATTCATCTGCAGGACAGATGGCACTTGCCCCCTTAGCCCAGGGTGGTAAGTGTGGAGGGGGTGGTGAGCTCTTCAGTTCAGCTGCAGCGAATGCCCCTGCTGCCACATTCTAGTTACTCCTTCTGTCAGTGGGCACCCCCATTGCTCCTCCCACCGGGGGTGCCCAACACTGGGAACGTCCTCCCACTGTGTTCCTGTCCCCTCATTCGGACGGCACCATCTCGAGGGTGTGCCGCACTGCTCGTACTCCTTTGACTGAAGTCTTTGTTTTTGACCATTCCTCTTCATCGGCCCTGAGCCAGTTTGAAAATAACTTTGAAACCATCTGGAGTTTGAAGAGAGAAAACGTAACTTGTCTTTTTTTTTTAAGATTTTATTTATTTATTTATTTTTAGAGAGGGAAGGGGGGAGGAAGAGAGAGAGAGAGAGAGAGAAACATCAATGTATGGTTGCTGGGGGCCATGGCCTGCAACCCAGGCATGTGCCCTGACTGGGAATCGAACCTGCAATGCTTTGGTTTGCAGCCCACGCTCAATCCACTGAGCTACGCCAGCCAGGGTGTAACTTGTCTTTTTTTAAAAAACTGCTTATTGTGTTTTGGGAAGGAAGTTTTTTCCAATTTATCATTCTTTTCCATTTTTGTTTGTGGGTCTTGTGCCTTTTTAAATATATATATATGTTCCTTCCCCAAGGTCATAGAAATATTCTTATGTTTTGCTTTCACTAGTTTTTAAATTGCTATCTCCCGCAAAAATTATGGAAATGGAACTATAATTCCTGAAATGAAAAGCCCCATAGACAAGCTAAGCCACATAAGGGTACTAGTAAGGAGTGAATTACTGAACTGAGAAATTAGTCTAAGGATGTCTCCCAGGATATATCGGCTAAAAAGAAGGAAAGAATCAAAATAAGCTGAGATATGGAGGAGGGATGCAGTCATATCAACACTAATTCATAAGAATTCCGAAAGGAGACAATAAAGAGAATGAGGAAAGCAATCCGAAGAACTAACAGCTGAGAGTTTCCTAGAGCTGAAGAAAACCCAGCTGAGGTCTCGTGGGCCAGAACGGAGGCGCACACTGCCCCACGCCGAGAACCGCTCTGGAGACGTCAGGATCCACCTGTGGCCAGCGCTGGACCCCTCCTGTCCCCAGGTCCTTGAAGAAACTGGGGGTGGAGCCCCTCCAAATGAGGGCTCTACGGCAAGGAGGGTGTAGGACCCGGATGCCGGCTGGGCAGCCTGCAGTGTCTGCTTCACTGCGTGCTAATGTAGATCATTTCAATGAATGCAGAAAAGGCACGCAATACAATGCAACACATACAGTAAAAAAATAAATAATAAATCTTAAGACCCAGGAACAATAGGACATGATGAACTGATAAAGCACATGTACCAAAACTTTCCGCTGACATCATCACGCTCACTGGTGAAACTTCAGAAGAATTCGCGTTAAAGAATGGAACAAGACAGGAATGCCCGCGTGGCCCACTCCTGCTATTCAGAGCAGTTCGGCAAACACCAGAAGTCCATGAGATGGCAAGACAAGAGTTAGAGGCTGAGAGAGACAGAGACACAGAGAGAGACACTGACAGACAGACATGGGGAAGGGTGCGGATTGGAAAGGGAGAGGGAGAAAGACTCTTATTTGCAGCTAAATCAACTATGAAAACTAATACAGGTTGGCAAGCACGCGGTGTAAAGTCAACACCAAAACTCAGCAGCATTCCTTTATGCCAGAAAGTAGCATTAAGAAAAATACCATTGACAAAAGCAACAAAACGATAAAATGACTAGAAGTAAGTTAAACAAGATATGCAAATTTATGGGAAAAGTTATGAAATTTTATTAAAGATGAAAAAGATTTTCCTAAATGATGCTAAGTCAGTGAAATGCCAATTAAAACTCTGGAAGTATTCAGGAAAAAATATGTAAAAGTGCAATTTTGAAAGGAAGAAAAAGAGAGGATCTATCCCACCATGTATTTCAAATTCAAATTCATATGTTTTTAAAGTGTGTTTTTACCGAAATGCCCACAAATGGGTCAGAACAGAGCCCAGAAGCAGATCCATTTCTACGTGGGGACCTGCTCTTTCACAGTGGTGGTGTCAGAAATCTTGTGTGGAAAGACAGGTTTCTCAGTAATATTTGGGAGATTGGCTAAATATTTGGAAAAAATGAAGATACAACTAGAGTCTGGCCGGGACAGAAAAACAGAAAGTCAGTCAAGTTTACAGAGTAGCCACACAGTGGGGAAAGCCAGGCTTAGGCCCGAGTCTCATGTAGGACATCCATGTCCCGGCTTCTCCATGCACGGAGAGAGAAAACACAAGCCCTTTGGAGAGAGGCTGTTGACACCCCTTTGACCCTGAGCTCACTGGAGGAGCCCTAATTAGCCACACTGTGGCCCACACCTGGGAACGATTAAAAACCCACTCTAGGGGATTATTAGCATGGATGGCTTAACATCTATTTTTTTTCAAAGATTTTATTTATTTATTTATTTTTAGAGAGGGGAGGGAGGGAGAAAGAGAGAGAGAGAGAAACATCAATGTGCAGTTGCTGGGGGCCATGGCCTGCAACCCAGGCATGTACCATGACTGGGAATCAAACCTGCGACACTTTGGTTTGCAGCCCACGCTCCATCCACTGAGCTACGCCAGCCAGGGATAACATCTATTGATACATATGGGAGTTGCTGGGTTTTACACTTCAGCGAGACCCCAGACCCTTACAATCCTCATAAGCTTGGTGCTGTGGTTCCCTGGACACGGAAGATGGGGAGCAACAGATTAAATGCAGGGCACAATCAAGTGCAGACCTAGGGTGAAGTCGACAAGGGGAATGGACGGCAGAAAAAGCAGCTTGAACCCCTTCAGAGTTACTTAGTTTTCTAAATCTTGTTCTCACCTCAAAAATAGTGATTCAAATCTTAGACAAATGGTTCCCAAGCCTGGCTGCGCATTATATCACCTGAGGAGCCCCTTTAAAAAAAAAAAAAGTCCTGCCCAAGCCCGCATCTCAGAGACTCCCGTCTCATTGGTCTGGGCTGGGGCCCAGGCACAGGTGTTTTTCAGGCTTCCTCGGTGACTCTGATCAGCAGCCAGGGCTGCGACCTGCTGGCTGAACCGCTCGGCATCATTGCAGAGCCCGGAGGCCCGGCGCCTTCCCAGACCCTTTGCAGCTTGCGGCGACTGTGGGTGATGCTCAGGGTGACAGTGGTTACTGGGATTTTAAGATGACGACACTTTATATATTAGAAGGGATTTTTAACAGAAAATAACACAGAACTAAAGGATACAGAGACGTGTATTCATTCAGCTGTGACATAATTGGAGAAATCTGGGGGGAAGCTGGGGGGAAGGGGGCCGCTCCCAGGAAGGGGGCTCGCCCTCCTGCAGACCAGCAGTCACCGGGCCCACAAATCACCCGGGGAGGCTGTTACAGAGCCGGTTCTGACGCAGGAGGGCCGGGGAGGCTGGAGACGCTGTGCTTCTCACCAGCTCTAGGTGACGCTGACGTCGCCGGGTCAGGGGGCACACATAGGGCAGCAAGGCTCTGGTCCCCACCGATGGCCAGGACTCCCTCTCGAGCCTGTCCTTTGGAGCCCAAAAGAGGAGGATGGCTTCCTCCCTCCCGAAGAATGAATGCCACCAGGGTTCTTGAAATCCAGAGCCACCCTGCTCAAATCCAGTGGCTTCCCTGACCTAAGGGGACCAGTTCATCCATCTCTTCTGGGGACCGCCCCCTCCTCCCACTAGGCAACTGGATGGGGGTGCTCAGGGACTGCTGAGTTTAGGTTTGCAGAGCACTGAGCACATTCACTACAGAAGTGTGGCAGCGAGGTGGCAAAGGATGGTGACTCCCCAGGTCAGAGTCAAAACTGGGTCCGAGTCAGGACGTGAAAGCATCAGTTAAGCATTCCACTTTTTAAATGAGTCAAAAGAATTGCTTTGTGTTGCTTTCCTACGTGAAACAGCCCCTTGATCACCCTCAGGTAGCCGGCAGACTCATCCACAAAGCGCTGGAAGGGACATGCAACTCCCAAGCCAGGTGGAGTGGCCGTGGGGCCCCAGGAGGAGCAGATACCGCGCCAAGGGTCTCCCCACCTCTGAGATTGGCCAGCAGAGGCTGCCCCCCCTCTCGTGGAATTTCCACGGAGAAAGCCCACGCCTCCCCACAAGCTGCCCCATGGACTCCCCAGCCATCTTCCTCCACTTTGCAGTGTCTGGAAACCCCTTCTCAAACAATTCACTGAATCCTCCACAACGATGATGCAATCAGTCCCTCCATTCTTTCAAAAGACAGGCATCCTATTCCCAGAACATTCAGGAACGTAGCCAGCCTAATGGGTCTGATTCCTGTCCCTTTTTGTGTCCCTCTGTGGCCTCTTCAGAAAAGCAGAGCAAGTGCTGATGGCATTGGCAGACCCAGGGGCCTTCGGGGTCCCAGAGCCGCAGACGTGGCTGGGTCGGTGGCCACATGCCTCCTGCTGCCTCCTCTCCCCGTCGCAAGAGGCCACCCCAGCAGTCGTGTTTAAGCTGGCCTTGTGACCACATTTGACCTCAGAGCTCGGG
The DNA here is from genome assembly GCF_004126475.2 of Phyllostomus discolor. Lineage (NCBI taxonomy): Eukaryota > Metazoa > Chordata > Mammalia > Chiroptera > Phyllostomidae > Phyllostomus > Phyllostomus discolor. Next base: position 212,036,194 of record NC_040903.2, on the reverse strand, counting down.
CCTGGGCTGAGCCGTCCCCCACGGAGCACATTACCGAATGATCTCGCTCCCGGCAGCTATCCGGGTCCGGGATGAAGAACAAACCACAAGGACATCAGCCCGGAAGCCACACGTCTGAATTGTATTAAGTACCAACGCGTCTGCTCCCGCCCACTCAGAACTTTCCTTGGCCTTTGTCTGCTATTTTATGTCCCTCGTAAACCCAGTGACACCTCTGTCGCCGCCGTCCTCCACAGCACCTTCTTGAGAACGGGGCCGTCTGGCTGGGCAAAGAAGCAGAGGCACGCCTTTGCTGTCCAGGGCTCCGCCGTTCAGTTCATGTTCACTTTCTGGCATTTCAAAAGACCACCAGCTGTTTTCTCGACGTGTCGTCAGAGCCACAGGAAAGAGCTGGAAGTCGAGGCACGAAACTGCCCCCCGTGCTGACGCCAGACCAACGAAGCTGGAGCTCGTTTGACGTGTTTCTCATTGTTCTTCATCTTCTTAATTGCCTTAATGGGCCCATGTTACTGCAAAGTGAAGTAACAGTGTTTTCTTTATTTGCTGTAATTCACAGAGAGACGGTTCGGTCACATAGCCCAGGGACTTTTCAAATGCACTGCTCTCAGGGTAGAGGGAAGGGTTTCTTTTGAAGTATTGATTTTGAACAATGTTTCCACTAATGAATTCAAAGCCTAGGAAGAAGGGAAAAAAACCATGTGTCTTCACCACCATGGTTCACAATAGCCGCTAGATGACCACAGCGGCATCAAAGCTGCGGAATTTGCATGTCTTCTGTAGGGGGAGGGGAGCTTCCAGATGTGCACTTTGCCAAGGAAATTGATTCTGACACCCAAACCTACAGGCTGAAGATGATGTCATGAACCTGGGGGACGACTCCGGGTCTGGTTTAGGTTTGCACAGGTCTCTTCTTGTCCAAACGATGTGGAGGGGGCCCTGACTCTGGGTTGCCTGGCATGGACCCTGAGCTCCAAGCAGAGACTTGGAGTCCCGGTCTGGAGTGTGGCTTGACCAGCCACACACAGTGGCTGACTGAGACAGTGGGGTCCAAGAGGAGGAAGCCCACTGGAAGAAAGGGCCAGAGCCACCCACATGGATGCCTCACCATCCCTGGGGAGTCGGGGGTAGAGGGCGAGGCTGGCTGGCTGGGGGCCTCAGGAAGTCCTGGGTCTGTGGGCTCCGCTCTGTGCTCCTAGATGCTGCCAGGGTCCCGGGGAAGAAGTCAGCTCGGGCGCACAGCTCCAGACCCAGCTGGTCCGTCGGCCTCACGTGCCCTGCCTTAGTCTGCTCTGCACCCCGCCCTGCGTGGTGCTCCGTCGTCCTCCAGCCCCGCCGCATGGGGGCGCCCAAGCCCCAACCGCTATAAAGCATCGAGCCCTGAGTCCCATCGACAAGTGAGAGGCTGAGAGGCTGCGGCTCGTGCTCCTTAGACTGCCCCAGGCGTCATGGCTGACTTCGCGCTCAGTTCGCACAGAACCGTGCACCCGGACCGCTTGTGGATCTGGCGGATGGGTGTGTATGTGGACGAGAACGACCGCACGTGGGTGCCCATAAAGGTTCAGGTATGGCCGCGTTGGGGCCCCCACCTGGGCAGGGCAGCGTGAGCGTCACCATCCCTGACCAGGCCCTGGGTGCTGGAGGCGCCCCAGGCCATGCGCAGCCCTGGAGAAGCCCCCGGGGTGGGGCAGGGTGAGCGCGGTGGCGGGAGGCTCCGAAGGACTCATCTTCCCGGGGCGCCCAGCGGGGCTCACAGGTGGAAACAGTTTGCGCTGGGCTCTCGGGATGAGTCGGGGTTCTCCAGGCCGGGCTGGGGACGTGGGGAAAAGGCACATTGGCCAAAGGATGGGGACCGGGTGCCTCTGGAGTGTGTGAATGTGATCTAATAGTAAAATAGGAATTTTCTGGGTTTCGCGTTCCTAGTCCATAATATGGGAACATTATCTCTCGAAAGCAGCAATATTCAACCGGTGTGCTGCGGCCCACGCGCTGGTGCGCCCCAAGAATTTTTACAACGTGCAGCGCCTGGCTAGTCAGGGGAACGGTCCTCTTTTCCCTCAGGTTGTCAGATTGAAAAACGACACCAGCCAACACAACAAGAGCCATCCGGTGTGAATGAGTCGAGAGTATACCTATTTTTTGTGTGTCCGGTTGGCACAGAAATGTATTTTTGGGTGTGCCACAGTTTAGTAATTAGTTCACGTGCGCCGTGGGACGAGCGAGGTTGAACACTGCTGCTCTAAGTGGTTCGTCCACGTGGCTCATTATCAGAGAGACTCTCCTCAGGTGGCCCCAGACATCTGTGTTTTTAAAGGGCCCCGCACAGGTTACAGACTGCGGGTTTGGGGACCACTGCGGGAGAGCTCGGGATACTCCATTCCTCCTCTGCGCTTTGGGGGCGGGGACCTCACCAACGTATGCAAATAGCACAGCAGTGTAAAAGCCAGTGTTGAATGAATGGGTGTTGCCTTTGTGTTCTGTGATGGCTGAAGTTGGAGCTTCAGTTAATGTCGACTTTTTTTTTTAATTGTATCTTTTATTTTAAAGATTTTATTTATTTATTTTTAGAGAGGGAAGGGAGGGAGAAAGAGAGAGAAACATCAATGTGCGGTTGCTGGGGGCCGTGGCCTGCAACCCAGGCATGTATCCTGGCTGGGAATCGAACTTTCCACACTTTGGTTCAAAGCCCATGCTCAGTCCACTGAGCTACACCAGCCAGGGCTCGACTTTTTTTTTTTTTTTTTTTTAAGAACTGTATTTCGCTTACAGTAATTCCCATTAGAGCGTGGGTTTCCTTATGGAAACTTCAGTGAAAAACGCCGAAACTCTTTTCATATGTAAACTGAAGCAGAAATGTGTAAAAGCAAAATTAGAAATATAATATTGGAACATTATTGTCATGTAATAGCAAACAGCAAGAAGGTATTGACAGTGACGGTGCCCCCACTTACAGATGAGAAAACTGAGGCATAAAAATGTAAATGTGTTCCCAAAAGTACTGCTGGTTAGGTAATAGGGCTGGCATTCCAAGCTCTTAACCACCATCTAATTTTGCACTTTATTGGCATTTAAATTTTCAAATGTATATCTAAATATAAAAATATGTATAAAAATATACATACACATACTTTTAAAAGCCAATTTAAATATTTACTTTTTAATTCAAGTAGTTGAAGGAAATTTAAGTAAATTTTTTCACCTCTAGCTAGGGAATATCTTCAACATGGCTCCCAAACCACAAAGCAAAGTGTCACATACTTATGATAAATTCTGCACAAAACATAACCCATTAGCAAACAGTGGGGCAGGATTTGCCCCACATCACTGAAAGGACCAGTATTCTTTTTTTTTTTTTAAGGTATTTATTTATTTATTTTTAGAGAGGGGAGGGAGGGAGAAAGAGAGGGAAAGAAACATCAGTGTGTGGTTGCCTCTCACCCTGGGGCCTGGCCCACAACCCAGGCATGTGCCCTGACTGGGAATTGAACCAGCAACCCTTTGGTTTGCAGGCTGGCACTCAATCCCCTGAAGATGAGCCCCACCAGCCAGGGCAGGATTCTTAATATGTAAAGGTTTCCTTAAATCAACAAGCAGACAATGGATCGGCAAACTAAAAACGCTTGAAGGATGGGGAGGCCCACACTCAGGCCTTGCGGGATGGTCTGAATTTTATTTTATTATTTATTTATTTATTTTTAAAGATTTTATTTATTTTTAGAAAGGGAAGGGAGGGAGATAGAGAGAGAGAAACATCAATGTGTGGTTGCTAGGGATTATGGCCTGCAACCCAGGCATGTACCCTGACTGGGAATCAAACCTAAGACACTTTGGTTCGCAGCCCGAGCTCAATCCACTGAGCTATGCCAGCCAGGGCTTGAATTTTATTTTTAACAGTGGGTTCTCATTTATTTCATAGATGGCAAAGGTTAAAAAGCTATTTCCATTTTGGAAAAAGAGTCGTTGAACAAACACGAGTGCCTAGTTCATACGCCAAGCACAACTCTCCTTGTGAAGCCGACTTTCTCCCGGCGCTGCCTGCCGTGCCTTGGCCCGTCCTTGCACTTGAACCCTTTCAGAGACCTGCTGTCGGCAGGCCTCTGAGGTGCATCCTAGAGCTGGGTTTTGTTGCATTTGTCTTCACAGAAGACATGCATTCGAGCATATTCCCGCCTCAAAGAAAGGCGTAAGCCCTGAGTGCATCAGGGGAGCATGTGCTAGGCACAGAACCCCAGGTGTAAGAGCTCTCTGAAGTGCAGCATGTCCCAGGAATAGTGAGGAGTCCTGGGCAGCTGGAGGAGGGTGGCGGGTGACAGGTAGACAGCAGGGAGGGAAGGAGACCGGGGCCTGGCTACGTGCGCCTGTGGACCCCAGTAAAGGTCTCAGTTCACTCTGCCTGCAGTGGGAAGGCACTGGAGGGTGTCAAGTGGGGACAGAAGTGATCTTTGGACAGTCCCTCTGGCTGCTGTGCCGAGATATGATATTGGGGGGCACATGTCCAACAAGGTGGCAAGTTAGGAAGTCATCGCAGTAGTCCGGGTAAGAGATGATGGCGGAGGGGTGGAGGGTAGATGGCAAAAAGGGGTCTGGCCCGGGATGCTGGGGTCTGGAGATATCTGGTTTAGGAGGAGATGTAAAATAAAAGGAGGGGGGTATCAAAGAAAATCCCTCATCAGCTGAAATGGGCATGAAAACCTCAAAGTTTTGGCAGCTCAAGGCCCCGTGGCATACCCTGGCAACTAGCAGTGTGTCTGAAAGATGCGGGCCTTTGTGACCCGTCTGAGTGCCTGGACATGGGACAGTGCTGGGTGTCCCCGCCCAGCCGGGGGTCCCAAGGGAACCACGCCTGGCTTAAGGAGCAGAGCTTCCAGGAGAGTGGCCCCAGCATCGGAGGCAGCAGCGGGCTGGGCAGGGGGCTATTTGTGCCCCAGGGAGCCCTGAAGATGTGCCCTGGTCTTCTCTGCAGGAGGAAGAGTGCCCCAGAGTGCTCATGCGCCAGGAAGACGTGTCCCGGGGGGAGCCCGTGCGCCCCAGCCAGCTGCCCCCGAGCGTGCTGCCCGTCATGTGGCAGCTCTACCCTGGCCAACGGTATCGGTCCTCAGACTACAGTTTCTGGCGCATATTGTACCACATCAGGGCAAGTGTGTGCTTCTCCGGGGACCCGTTGCGTCAGCCTGGGGGGCCCTGCTCCCCATCCCCCGCATCTGGCCTCTGCAGTATATTGGTTCCCTCCGTGTCTGCACCAAAAACTAAAAAATTAAGTGGGGAGAGGGAACAGAAATTACAACTACAGATCCTTTTAAAGGGCTGGGTCAGGGGGCGGGTAGAGCTGAGTGGCCAGGTTACCTCTGGGTTATCTAACTGAAGCCCCCTTAAAGGCGGTAGGAGGGCCTTTCTGATGGGCACCGCAAGGTGAAGGTTGGTGGGAGAGGGACCCCCAGGGTCCTTTCACGTGGTGCCCGCCTGCTGCTGTGAGCTGGTGGGAGGCCGGGGAGCCGGGACTGAAGGGAGACCCCCCCGGGGCTGCGGTCTCCAATTCCCTTCTCTCTGTAGGTCTGCGGCACTGAAGACCTGCTCCTGGAACAGATTCCAGAACCGTAGTGCAGGTGGTGGGTGAGCACCTGTGGGGCCCGACACCGGTGAGTCCAGACTGGCCGGCTCAGGCAGGAGGAGCACCCTCTCCCCACAAAGGCCGTGCTGCCCTCTGAGGGTCCTCAGGGCTGGGGACCCCAGCTCTCTCCTTCATCACCATGGGAGCCAGTAAGACAGCCCCTTAATAATGGGACCACACGCCTGTAAGACGTCTCACAGGTCGCCAGCACTGTCACTGGATCGCCACAGCTGAGCTAGGTGTTACTTGACGTTGCAGGCGACACAGCTGAGTTTTGAGGAGGGACAGTGGCTTCTCCAGACCCCAGAGGCAGGTCTCCAGCCCCGGTCTCTGACACCAAGCCGCCTGCTCTGTTCCTGACCTGCTGTAGCTCATGTCTAGGCCTCCCACCCGGGACCAGTCCTGACCACCGAGGTCCCCCACAGCTCCGCTCCCACCCACCCTCCACCCTGCCCTTCACCCCCACCAGCTTGTCCCTTCTCCTTTGACTCTGTCTTCATTTGTCCTTGTCCTGTCCCCAGGTCCTGCAGTACCCGTCTCCCTGAGCCCCAGTCCTGCGGTGGGGATGCTCATTCCTCCGTTCGCCTTTTTTACCAGTCTGTTCTGCTCTGCCACAGCTGGGTCCGGGGTGGGTGTGGACAGGCAGGGGACGAGCCCTGCCCGGGGCCTGCTGGAACCTGCCTGCAGTCCCCTCAGCTTCCCCTGGCAGATTGGCACTGGAGGGCACCGGAGCCAGGGTAGCTCCCTCCAAGTGCCCAATCTGTACCCACGCCTCTGGTTTTCTCAGCCGCCTGATGGTTTGCGGCCTCTCCGTCTGCTCTGTCCTCCCAGCAGCTAATGCCCTGCGCTGCACACACAGGGCTGCCTCTTGTGCTCTTCCCTCCGCTCCGTGCACCTCTGGCTGCCAGGCCACAGGGCCTGCTCGCCTGAGCCCAGGAGGCCCGGCCCCCAAGCCCCTGGTCCGGCTCTCCCATGCAGCACATGCCTGTACACAGCTGTGTCTGCCTAAGCCCCACCTGCCGAGCAGGTTCACGTGCAGTTCACGGGAAGGCCTGAGAGGAACCCTGGTCTGTGCTCAGGACTCAGAATCCTCCTGGTCAAGTGTCCACAGCCCCTGACCTCGCAGGAGGCCGGCCACGCGAGTCCTGTGAACAGGCCCTTGGGCAGCCCTCCCATAGGACAGAGGTTGAAGGTCCCCCCTTTTATCGATGCCCACACACCTGAATGTTATGAGGTTGTATGTAGCATGAACACTTTGTAATACTGATTAATTAAATGTATGACAATTCATCTTTGTGCTGAGTCAGCTTCTGTCCTTGACCTAAATTCTGGTGGGGAGAAGCGAGAGAACAGGCAGTCGCCAAATAAGAAAATCTGAAAGGGAAAGAATACTCATGAATTTAGCATACTTCCTGTACTTTGGAGCTTAGGCTGGAATTTTGTTTTCGGTATAATTCAAACATTCAAAACCACAGCATTCCGGGAGGCTTGAGAACCCCTGGGATAAGTGAGTGCGAACTCCTGGTCTTCAAACACCCCTCTGACTAGCCCCGCCCCTCACCCTGCAGCCTCTGCCAGCTGTCTCCTTACTGCTCTGGCGTTCACCCAGCTGTCCTTCCATGGGTAACACCAATCCCAGAAGGAGTCTCCCCTTCCCGAGGCTGTCCCCGGCCCACCAAGCCCCAACCAGAGTCTTTCCCACCTCCCGTGACCCGTAGGCCCCGCCCACTCTGCGCTAGGTCCCTCCTGCTTCTCAAGATCAGCTGCCTCTACCCTCTGAGCAGGTAAGCAGGCCCTCCCCTCTGACGTCTGACCTCAGTCCATAGCTCCATCAGGGAGGTTCGCCACAGGCACAGCTGCCAAGTCCCTAGTGAGGGGGCCGTGTGAGAAAAACCCTCTCCTGTCTTACGTTCTCTGTCCCAGTCTTCCCGTGCGCTGGGCAGGTGTGGGTCTCCACGCCTGACGGCATCTGTGGCTCCTGCCATTTTAACCCCATCACCTTGCACAGTGCTTGGCGCGGGGTAAGAGTCTGGGTCGTGGGAGCTCTTACTAGACAGACGCCTCTGGGGACAGAACACTGGACCAGGAGGAATGGCAGCACTCAGCCCACTGCCTCGTTTTAGGCCCTGAAAGAGGGAAGTTCGTGTCCCAGCTTAAATTCACATATTGATGCCCTGATTCCCCGAGTGTGGATTTGCAGGTGGGGCTTTGGGGACACTATTAGGGTGAGATGAGGACTCCGGGGTGGGGTCTCCTGAAGGTATTTGTGCTCTTACAAGGAGAGGAGGAGAGAGGACAATCTCTCCATGCAAACGCGCCAAGGAAGGGCCACGTGAGGACACAGAAGAGGGTTGTCCCTACACAGCAGGAGGTGGACCCTCACCAGACAGCAAATCTCCCGGCACCTTGATCTCAAAACTTCCAAGCCCTGGCTGGCGTAGCTCAGTGGATTGAGCTCTGGCTGCGAACCAAAGTGTCGCAAGTTTGATTCCTAGTCAGGGTACATGCCTGGGTTGCAGGCCATGACCCCCAGCAACCGCACATTGATGTTTCTCTCTCTCTCTCTCTCTCTCTCTCTCTCTCCTCTTCTCTCTCTCTCTTTCTCCCTCCCTTCCCTCTTTAAAAATAAAATCTTTAAAAAAAACTTCCCAGTCTACAAAGCTGTGAGAAATATCTGTTGTTTAAGCCATTCAGTCCATGGTGGCCTGTATAACAGTCCCAGATGACAAAGACATTGTGCAAAATTCTCTTGTTGTGAAACCTTTGACCACCACTGTGAGCTGCAGTGGGTGCTGCAGATACAGCAGTGAGCAAAACAAGGGCCCTGCTCTCGTGCGGCATTGACCCTGGGAAAAGATGAGCAAGGGCTTGGGGTGAGCAAAAGCCTGCCAAGAAAACAGAACAGGGCAGTGGGGTGGCACAGTAGGTCGGGCAGTAAAAAGGTCGCTTTGGCTGAATATAAAATTGTAGGCTCACATTTTCTCTCGAGTATATATTACACCATTTACTCCATCATGTTTTAACTTAAAAGTATTCTGTCAAGGCCTAATGCCCTATAAGTAACTTGGTCATTTTACCTTAGGCCAAAGGACTTTTATTCTATAAAGTCTACTAGTTTTAATAGACTGTGTCTTAGAGTTGACTGCTCTGGCGGTGTGTCCCAGGCACATTTTGTCCCCTTGAAATATGTAGATTCAAGTTATTTTGTATGTTTATTTTCAGGAAAGTTTTAACAGTTGTTTATATTTGTTCTCCTGTACTACCTTTTCTTTCTTGGGGAGGGGGCTTCTATTATGCGTATGTTGGATCTTTGTCTTCTATATCCATCAATTTCTCTTTAATTGTTTTGATAGTTTTCTTCTATTTTTTTAATGTTCCTACTTACATACTCTTCTTCTTTTCCCCTCCTAGTTACTCGCTTGTTTCTTAAAGGGATTTCACAGTTCTCCACATCACCCCTTACCTCAGAGCTCCAGCATCTACTCGTTGAGTGTGGATTCTGGAGGATCGCACACCTCATTCATGTTCCACACACATCACCCCACTCACACTGGGCACCACTATGGTGTCTCCAGCATGGGGCTGCAGGCGACCAACTTTGGGGCACGTTTGGAGTCAGTTTGAGAGTTTGGGGGTGTTTGTGGGTTACATTCAGACTATGCCTTAAAGTGGGATGTTAGACACTCAATTGGAAAAAGTCACAGCATCATCCCTTCCTCCCACTCTCCTCCCCATGAAGCCAATCACCGCATCTTTGAGCTCCTGTCTACATTACTGACCCCTTCCGTCTTGGAAAAGCTAATCCTGGAAATGCTAACTTTTTAATTTTATTAAGAACATCTAGGTCTGTTTGACTTGAGGCTAACTTTTCTTGACTCAATGCCACATTGATGTGTTTTACTAAATAAAAGACAACTCCAAAAAAAGTATGTCTCTCCCCTTGGCAGGCTGCTGTGACCAATTGTGGGTTCATATTTTCTTTCTCTTTCTGCCTCCTTTCTCCCTAGTATACCTGCTCAGAGCATTTGAGTGGAGAAGAAAGGAAGAAGGGAGAGACAGTTTGCAAAAATGGAACCTGTGGAGGAGCAGCTACTAGGAATCAGGCTAGAGGCAGGGTGCTGGAGGAGTGGGCAAAGGCCAGGGGAAGGGACTGAGCTGCCCAGGACTGAAAACAAGCTACTTTGCTAAGAGAGTGCCCTTGTAAGAATCTACCCCTCCAGGTATTATTATTATAATAATGCCCCCTTTACACAAGGAAACGGTCTTGGAGAGATTATGTACTTTGGGCAAAGTTCACATAGAAAGAAGCAGACCTGGATTACAGCGGGCAGCATGGCTGGAGTCTATTTCCCAGTCACCGTGCTGCTGCTACTGCACAGGCTTGGAAAACAAACACGCGTGGGTGAATCCCAAGGACTTCTTATTCTGACCCACAGTACAGTGTTTCATGTCTCAGATCCTCAATTTGCTCAACTGTAATGAGACAGGTACATGAAAACCTATCTCTTAGCCCTGGCTGGTATGGTTCAGTGGATTGAGCACCAGCCTGCAAAGCAGAGAGTTGCTGGTTTGATTTCCAGTCAGAGCATGTGCCTGGGTTGTGGGCCAGGTGCCCTGTAGGGGGTGCCTGAGAGGCAACCACACACTGATGTTTCTCTCCCTTTCTTGCTCCTTCCCCTCTCTAAAAATAAATAAGTCTTTTTAAAGAAACCTATCTCTTAATATTCTTTGAATATTAAATCAACTAATCAATGTAAAATGCCTGGCACATAGTAAATTCAATAAAATTTAATATTCTTCCTTTATAATATTTCCTATATTTCATGGAAAGTATCATTAATGGCTTCCTTAGGGGGAAGAATCAAAAACTTTTTAAAGATTATTTTACTTTGTAAAAACATAGCCATAAAATAAAAACTCTGAGGGACAAACCAAATGCCAGTGCTTTTTTTTTTTTTTTTTTTAATTAAACAGAAAGGAGAGAATGACTGTTGGCCTTTGGCTAAAGAGATGATACAAGAACAATAGAATAAAGCAAGAACAATACAACTTGCTTTATTAAAAGCACACATGCACCCTGGCTGGTGTGGCTCAGTGGATTGAGTGCCGGCCTGCATAGGATCACTGGTTTGATTCCCAGTCAGGGCACATGCCTGGATTGCAGGCCAGGTCCCCAGTAGGGGGTGCACAAGAGGCAACCACAGATTGATGTTCCTCTCCCTTTCTTCCCTTCCCTTCTCTTCTATCTACAAATAAAATCTTTAAAAAATATAACACAACTCCCTTGTTTGAGGGGGTCACCTTAAAAAACCGTGCCATGTAATCACAAATAATTGGGTCGAGTTTTGCTCGGAGTTACACCTGCCTTTTCTCAACACTTCTGCTTCCCTTGGAGACTGCTCAACACCGTGATGAGCACCCCCACCCCCGTTTGCTCCAGGCTGCCTGAGAATGAGTTTATCCAGGTGTTAATACCACAGACCAAAAGGGGAAGCTCGAAAGAAAGCTTTGTAGCTACTTGCAACAAAGGTCTCTGTGCCGTAAAGACGGAGATTAGTAAACACCACAGCCTAAATGTCAGTTGCGAGCGGCTCCAGGTCAGGCGCCCACTGGTGAGCGACGAGAGGCTGGAGGCGCGTGACACTGCACAGAGTCGCACCAGCCCCTTCTGTGTCTTGGTAGCCTCCTCAGTCAGGGGAGGGGGCGGGACTGAAAAGGGACAATGACGTACAAGTTCGTGTGATATGTGGTGAATGCAGATTCTCTCTCCTTTTAGTTCCCAAAAGAAGTATCTACTCTTGTGAAAAAAAAAAAAAGACTCAGAGACGAGGGTCCTTGCTGAAGTTAATAGGGGTGCGGCCCAAAAACTGCCAGGATCTGCCCTGTTTCTGGCTTCCGGTTCTCATTTATCCAGCCCCAACTGTGGCTGGGAGCCGGCGCAGCAGCTACAATGGTGTAGCCTCGTGGTGCGCACTCCAGCAGGGAAGGACGAGCTGTGATGAGACGCACCGAGGGCAGCGATCGGGACACAGGCAGAGCCAGCCGTGCGTAGGCCAGCCCAGCAAGCCTCACCTCAGGCCAGCGGGAGTGGAGCGAGGAAAGGGGTGTGTGTATAGAGGCCAATCATAGTATATGTAGGGTTCAGTACTGTCCACACTTTCAGGCAGCCACGGGGGGTCTTGAAATGTATCCCCCATGGATAAATGGGGGCTACTGCAATAATTTTAAATACGAAAAGCGATACTCACTCTCCAGGTTACCCTACTCCACCCATGGCTAGGGTATTTGGAAAATCCATTCTTTCCCCACTAAATTCTTCTTTATGCTTTGAATGAACTTACTAAAATATTTCATTCAGGACTTTTCACCTGCTTTCTTTGGTGTCCTCCACCCCCAATTTTCCGGATGGCCTCTCTGAGACTGCTGGGAAACGTGCTGTGTCGTCGGAATTGTGGACGGCGGCCTGAGTGGCGTCTCCAACACCTAGGCAAGCTGGCGACCGACCGCACTGGTAGCTGGGTTGGTGGCATCTGCTTCCATTGGTAAAGGCTCTAGATAATGTTTTCTTTTTTAGCCAGGTGGAGTTAACCCTTTCTTCTGCTGGGAGGATAGAGTGAAACGCTGGAAAACGTTAACTCTGATAAGGACGGAACTGAGTCAAGTTTTTACTGCAGCGCTGACGCGTATCGGTCTGCGTCCCTCCTGTCTGCCTTGTTGCCGTGGCGCCGCCATCACTCAGGAGTCAGGGGGTCGCTGTCTCAGTACAGAGAGGCTGCTGGAGATTCTGATCTGCCTTGGGGGGCTTGGCTTTGCTCCTTAGCGTCCTGCCCCGCCCTGCTGCCACTTGTGAAAAGCCCTTGGGGACAGGCCACTGGCCTTGAGAGTGAGCTCCCTTGATTCTCCACGTGTATCCAGCTGCATCAGGACCAGCAACTGCAGGTGGCAGTGGCTGGTGGCGGTTCACCACTCCCTCCCGTGTTCGCGGCTCCTGCCAGGTTGTCCTCAGAACCTCACCCGGCTTTTCCAAGGCCTCCAGCCTCTCGAGTATCACAGCTTCGGAGTTCAACATGTCTCAGGGTGGGACCTGGCTGCAGGCTCAGCCCCTCAAGCCTCTAATTCTGTGACTGACCGCAGCCCGGACCGCACCTCTAGCTCAGCCTGTTCCCGGAGTGGCCCGAGGGCCTGAAGGGGAAGCAGAGGTGCCCTGTGAGCAGGCCTCCAGCTCCGAGACCTCAGTTCCTGGGGTCCTCATGGCTTCCCTGGCTCCCTGGTACTTTGGAGAATACAACTGTTATTTTCATCCAGATTTACTATGGCTTGTCTTGCCCCCAAGGCAAGGGAGGGAGGGTCTTTGTAAAGGTGGACGGAATTAAGCCATGTCTTTGTGCCGATGGAAATGACCCCGGAGGGAAAGAAGGGTTGGTGACACGCAAAGAGTAAAGGGAAGGGAGTTCTCCAAGAAGGAGGGCACGGAAGGGAGAGCTGCGCGGCTAGCTTGTCCCGGAAGGAGGAGGGGCTGTTTCCCTTGTAAGTGGAGAGAGGAAGGGGAAGGGAGTTGGGTGCGCACCAGGCTGCAGGCCAGTGGGCTCAAGAGGAAATCCACTCCCTCCATCCTCCACAAGGTAAAGTACAAATGGCTTACCGAGACCCAACCTTGGAAAAGGAGTCTATGAAATTAGTGAGATAACCACAGAAAACATGTTTATGATCTTGGGTAGGGATGACCTTCTTTTTTTGTTTGTTTTTAATAAATATTTATTTTGCAAGTACTACTTGCTAGATGCCAGGTTAGGTTCTTTTCTTTTTTTTAAGAATTTTTTAAAAGATTCTTTATTTATTTATCTTTAGAGAGGGAAGGGAGGGAGAAAGAGAGAGAGAGAGAGAGAGAAACATCAATGGGCAGTTGCTGGGGGCTGTGGCCTGCAACCCAGGCATGTGCCCTGAATGGGAATCGAACCTGTGATGCTTTGGTTCACAACCCGAGCTCAATCCACTGAGCTATGACAGCCAGGGCTAGGGATGACCTTCTTAAAGACGACCTACAAAGGAAAAGGCCATGAAGAGACCGGCTAACTCATGGTGCCCCGACGTGTGATTTCTGGTGGCCATAATTAAGTAAAAAAATAATGACCAAAGTGGGAAGAAGCACTAACAATATGTTACAAAGATTGCATTTCTGGAATATACAAAGGACTCTTGCAAATCAACAAGTTGTAAAGAACGGCTCATTGAAGACAGAGGGAAAGGCTTAAATAAATGCACAGACAATGGAATGCAGATGGCCGGTTACCATGTGAGAAAGCACCCAGCCTCACCAGTAATCAAGAAAATGCAAACTTTTAAAATGAGATACACTTTTAAAATCTATAGTATTAGCCCCCCCCCCCAAAAAGCACACGTGACATCAGGCGTTGACACGTGGCGCAGCTCGCCTGATTGGCCGGGCCCCTTGACCACCAGGAGCAGGTGGAGCAGACCCTGGTCACCCCATGTCAGCTCCCACCGAACCTGCCTAGCAGGCTGGGCAGGCCAGTGCCAGCTCCCTGGCTGAAGGCTGGGTCAGGACCAGATGGAAAGTGTGGGAGCAGCGTGAGGTGAGTGTTAGAGTTTATGAGAGCTTTGACTTCCCTGAGTTCTGCAAGACAAAATGACCAGGAACTTACTCCTTTCCAGGAGTTTCCCAGGAGAATCACCAGGAGAGATTCCCCTCGGACTGTCCCTCCAGGCCTTCGCCCTGCCTGTGCCCCTGCAGGGTAGCCCCTCACCTCACAAGCATCCACTTCTTTTTTTTTTTAAGTATACTTTATTGATTATGCTATTACAGTTGTCCCATTTTTCTCCCCTTTATCCTCCTCTTTCTGGTACCCTCATTCCCTCCAGCAATCCCCCCAACCCTTAGTTCATGTCCATGGGTCATATATGTAAGTTCTTTGACTTCTTTCCACCGGTCTATCTTGTACCTACCAATTGTGTTTTGTATTCCCTGTAGGGGTGTCAAACTCATTTTCACTGGGGGCCACATCAGCCTTGCAGTTGCCTTCAAAGGGCTGAATGTAATTTTAGGACCGTATAAATGTCCCTTAACTAGGGTCAAGGAGCTTGGCGCTGCCTGTAGTGGAAACAAGGTGCCAGGCTGGATGAAACAAGGTGGAGGGCCGGATTTGGCCCGCGGGCCTTGTGTTTGCCACCTGTGCTTCTATCTTTTCCCCCATTCTCCCTTCTCCCCCTCCCCACTGATAACCCTCCCTGCAATCTCCATTTCTGTGAGTCTGTTCCTGTTCTAGTTGTTTGCTTGGTTTGTTTTTGTTTTTGCTTTTTTAGGTTCAGTTGTTGATAGTTGTGAGTTTGTTGTCATTTTTCTGTTCACAGTTTTCATTTGCTTTTTCGTAGGTAAGTCCCTTTAACATTTCATATAATAAGGGCTGGGTGATGATGAACTCCTTTAATTTGGCCTTATCTGGGAAGCACTTTATCTGCCCTCCCATTCTAAATGATAGCTTTGCTGGATAGAGTAATCTTGGATGCAGGTCCTCGCCTTTCATGACTTGGAATACCTCTCTCCAGCCCCTTCTTGCCTGTAAGATTTCTTTTGAGAAATCATCGGATAGTCTCATGGGAACTCCTTTGTAGGTAAATGTCTCCTTTTTTCTTTCTGTTTTTAAGATTCTCTCATCTTTAATCTCAGATAATTTAATTATGATGTGTCTTGGTGTGTTCCTCTTTGGATTCAACTTATTTGGGACTCTCTGAGCTTCCTGGACTGTGTATCTATTTCCTTAGTCAGATTGGGGAAGTTTTCCTTCATGATTTTTTTAAATAAGTTTTCAACTTCTTGCTCTTCTTCTTCTCCTTCTGCCCTCTTCCTCTTCACTCCACTCAAAGGGGGAACTGCATGGTCCCTCCAAGACTCCTGGGACAAGAAGAAAGGAGGGCAAGGGAAGGGGGAGGCTGAGAGTGCGGGAGAATGGAGAGCACGAGAAAGGAAATGAGACTGAGGTGAAGCCATGTACATCACCAGAAGCTCTCCTCACCTTTTTCTCATCTGTGTGACTGGCCCCCACCCATGTGCGCACCATCTCAGGGAGGACGTTCTCTACAGCCTAGCCCCTGGAGCCCCAGCCCTAGTCTCAACTCTGTTTCCAACCAAAGAGCTGGCATTTTAGGAGTCCCCCTGAAAAGACTGCAAAGAGAAATAGCCCTCTTTAAAACACCGGATGCATTTGGGGGAAACAGGAGGCTTGGTTGGCGTTGCAATATCAGTAGTTCAAATTTTTACCACTAAATAGTACTTCTAGTTCTACTTCTGTTTCAAAATAGTATTTCTCCTTCCGGCACCCCGATGATGCAGAGGTTGAAATGTTCAAAGTTGTCCCAGGGGTCCTAGGTCTCTCCTCATTTTTTTGAATTCTTGTTTCTTCATTCTGCTCCAGCTGAATGTTTATTTCTTCCTTCTGTTCCAAATCATTGATTTGAGTCCTGGTTTCCTTCCCTTCATTGTTGGTTCCCTGTAGATTCTTCTTAATTTCACTTTGCATAGCCTTCACTTCCTTCTTTATTTTGCAGCCATACTCAATCATTTCTGTGAGCGCCCTGATTGTAAACACAACATTCTGAGATGCAGTGTTTTGAACTGTGCATCTGATAGGCTGGCTGTCTCCTCATTGCTTAGTTCTTTTTCTGGAGTTTTGATCTGTTCTTTCCCTTGGGCCATGTTTCTTTGTCTCAGTGCACCTGTTAGGTTGTAAGGGGTGGAGCCTTAGGTATTCTCCAGGGCAGGGCAACCCACATCTCTGTGTTGTGGTGTTATATGTGGGGGAGGGGTCAGAGAGGGAACAATGCCACTTGATTGGCTCTTGCCCCACTTGCCTTCACTCCCCCTGCTTCCCACATGCAAATTGTTGCCTTCCAGGTGCTGCCCTGGTGCTGATTCCGGAGTGGGTGGGCTTATGTGTGTTCTAGGTCCCCATGGGCCCCTCCAACGGACTCTCCTGTGAGACTGGCAGCTTTCTCCTGCTGCTGCAACCCCCACAGATGTTTACAGCCAGAGGTTTTGAGGCTTTATTTCCCCAGACTGCAACCCTGGGTTGAGCAGTCTGTCTCACTCCCTACTTGTTCCTCCCAGCTTATCCGCATACCAATGTGGGACCACCTGGTCCACCAGCCACTGCCTTGTCATGCGTCCTTTCTGCCCAGCTGCCCATCTCTGCCCCTCCTACCGGTCTGGATGAATATTCTTTAACTCCTTGGTTGACAGACTTCCATACAGTTCAATTTTCTGGCAGTTTTGGTTGTTTTTTTTTGTTGTTGTTGTTTTTAAATTGGTTGTTATCCTTCTTTTGGTTGTGTGAGGAAGTGAAACGTATCCACCTATGCCCCCATCTTGGCTGGAACTCCAGGCATCCATTTCTTAAGTCTCCCGCTTGGATAGAGTCCGCTCCGGCCCACAGGTGAGCCCTCCCTTCCCATGCCTCTCTCACTTCCTCAGCAGAGTGTGTCTGGCCTGGCTCTTGGCCTAGAGCAGGGTGCAGGCTTCAGCCAGGTGGGTGCTGCCCAGACATACAAGCGTAGGCAAAGGGAATGGGCGCACTTCCTCTAATGGGCTCCCGCCTGTTGGCCCAGAGTGCGCCTGGCCTCTCCAGTTCAAGCTTCCTCATTGGCAAGAACCGTGAGCTGCCAGTGCTTTTATTAACAGATCTATAAAATTGGCATTTCTCCCAGAGACAGACATTTTTCCCCATAGAACAGGACAGTCTACAGCCAAACTGAGGAAACAACACGTCCATTAGCACGGGGCCCGTCTGCTGTTGAAAACTTTGGGCTCTGTTATTGACTTCCTCCCTCTCCCGTAGCAAGGGGTGTGGAGAGGGGGTGGCTGCACTCACCTCCCACGGCAGAGCTCCGTGGGAGGAGGGCCGAGGGTTGCACCTGTTTAGCCCAGCCATTCCCCCCGTCTCCACACACATAAAACCGGAGAGAGGGTGGCACAGGTGCCCACCCCTCCAGACACAATAATATTTTCAGTTTGCAAATTAGTCAGGAACCCGAGAGCACACAGCGTCCAACCTGTGGCAGAGACACTGGTCTCCCACCATCTTGTTCAGACTTCTGCTCTAGCCTTGGTCTCGCTCGACCTTGACTTACACCCTGTGGGTTTCTATCCCCTGGACAGTATTGAAGGGACATTACGTATTCATCTCTACTCGACCCTGACTCCTTGACAAAAGGTAACTTGGAGTACTTAAAAAAAATATGGGATGTGCTGTGAAATATCCCTGAATCTAAAGCTTAGTTCTTACTAATTGCCTGACCTTGAGCTCATAACTCGACCTTTTTGAGCTTCTTACTCTTCACCCATAACACAAAGCGGTATCCACTTTATGAGGTGGTTGTAAAGAATAGCAAGAACATTTGTAAAATGCCTGGTCCTTAGTAGGGCCTCAGTCAATGATAAGGTAACGATTCCCTGGGGGATCGGACACCGTTTCTTATTCATTTTTGCGTCCCAGTAACAAGCCTGGTGTGGGGAAGGTAGGACGGGCCCAGCGAATCCTCGTTGGACGGAAAAGTGCTTTAGTCAAATTGTTTTCTGGTTCAGAACAGCCCCAGCCAAGTCCGACATGCACCCAGAGGTGTGCTGGAAATACAATGTACCCATAGGCTCTCTTCCTGCCAGCGCCTCGCGGGAAATGCGCTTTGAAATGAACGTGCTCGCCCCACGCATGGAGGCCCCAGGCACTGAGCATCTGCGGTGAGACGAGAGAGGTCTGGAGGGTCAGGACAGGTGCAGCCACGTGGGGCACAGGTGGCCCCTGCCTCTGTAATTACCATGTCTCGTTCGCAGGTGTGCTGTGTGACTGGCCTAGTTAGGCTGGCACAGTAGCCAGGTGGGTCAGCAATCTGATTGGCCCTGGGGGGCCGCCCTGTGCACCGGGATCCCTTCCCAAATTACTAAGCTTCCTCCCAAATGCGCATTCACGGGGCTCCACCTGCATCCTCCCCCTGCAGCCTCCCCGCCTCTGGCTCCGCGGGCTGCAGTTTTAAATGGTTCTTCACTGAATCCATCAGAATGACCCAGAAGAAAGCAATTGCCTGTAAGTGGGTCATTCCCCGGAGCCCGGGGGTATCCTTCTTAGGATGAAAATTAGGTCTTTGTAAAGAGCCAGCATCAAACCAAAGGCTGAGATGAGGGAAGCGAGGTGAAATCGTCCTGAAGCCCCCAGGGAAACTGAGACGTGTGTGTGTGTGTGTGTGTGTGTAGTCACCCTCATTACAGAGACAGGGGCCAAGGCTGAGGACGCGACCCTCGCTTGGCCAAGAACACAGAGCTGGTTGGTGGGGGAGCTGGAATCCGAACCCCAGTGTGTCTGATCCCAAAGCCCAAACCCTTTTCTGACGCACCACAAGGACACACAAACTCTATTCCTGAAACAATGGAAACTGGGCTGATACTCACCAGCCGGGCACACACGCCCAGGAACTGAACAAAGCCGTCAATTACATCGGCCAAATCCTAATTACTCCTGTATCCCTGCAGGGCGTGGGGCCGGCTCCAAGCTGCTCCGTCATAACAAAGGGCATTGCCTATTTAAACTCGGGCCCAGTGGGCTTCAACTGGTCTAGAAGACATTCTGGGGATGAAAGGGAGAAGACACCTGAGTGTGAATTTGCATTCTGACACTTGCTTTGGGATGCTGAGCACACTAATCAGCTTCTTTGAGCCTCGATTTCCTCTACTAATGCTTGAAGGGGCTCTTCTCAATGAATGGTGGTGTGGGAACAGAGGACTGTAACCTCCCCTACCCACTCTGCTTTGAGAAGGGAAATAAATCCGAAATGGAAATGTTTTCTTTAGGAGACAAATTAACTGCAGTGTAAAAACAAACAAACAAACAAACAAACAAACTAGGAAGCACTCTCTTGGACCTTTGTTTATCCGGTGCAAAAAAGTTGTCTCCGCTCTGAAGGATTTGCAGGACCTACTGGCCGAGAAAACTTGTCAGCTGGACTATTGGGACTCAAATCAATCAAGTCCAAGGTCACCATTCAGACCGCATTACACTGCGCTGAGGTCTTTCTTCTGGGTGTTCACTCCCCCTAAGCTTCCCGGCCCTCGGTCCAGGAATGCCAGAGACTCCTCAGCTGTGTACTTTATCTGTCTGTATCTCTTTAAGATACAGAGCGGTACTCTGCATTCTGCATAGGCTCCAAGTATTAAGACTATGTGTATGGCACATAGTCATAAAACGTGGCGAGTGTAGATGACCGAGAGTTTGGACAGGTAAACATTGACCAGGTGAACGCTCCAGATTTGTTGTTGTGTTGTGCTGTTTTCAGCTTCCTTCCCCGTTGTCCCCTCTTGCTCTGCATCCCATGTCCTCCGTGTCCTCAGGCACAGTGCAGGAGCTCCTGGGCCTCCAGGTGTTTGCAGGAGCAGCGTCCTCCGCTGGGTCCCCCGTTGCAGCGCTTTGTAACCAGCCTCTGTGCACAAGTCGGTCAATTTCAGGACCTAAAGCACAATGATAGCAATTGTTACTGTAATTATTGTTATTGGATCCCGGACGTTGGCTGTTCTCAGAGTGGTCATCCTCCACCCGCTTAGGTGCCAAATTCACCTCTTTGCCGGCCTCCCTCCCCCAGCCTTCCATCACCTGCTTTGAGTCACTCATTCAGGAAAGGTGCACCAGGCCGCTGCTTTGTGCTGGGCACAGCCCTGGGAGCTGTGGCTCCCGTGGGGAATGGAACAGTCCGGTTTCTCTCTCCTCTTAGCAACGTCCATTGCAGTGGGGATGGCAGATGATAGACCTGACGGAATTCTGGATCGCGGTCAAGGTTTTGGGGAAGACAAAACTCAGTAGCGGACTAGAAAGCGGCGGAGGGAGACACGTCAGACCACAAGACCCCCCCGCAAAGACGCCCCTGAGCAGACACGTGCGTTGAGAAGGAGCCAGTTGCATGACTAGGAAAATGAGTTCCCAGAAACCCATCCGCCTGAAGATCGCAAGGGCAGGACCAGCCTGCGGAGTCTGAGGGAGGCGGGTACGAGAGGAGGGTGGGCTCCGGGGAGAGGAGGCGGCGGGGTGGGCAGCAGCTTACAGGACCCTGTAGGGCAGGTCTCCTCCCACGGGCGGTGAGGGGCAGAGGACGAACAGGAGCTGGTTGTGAACCAGGTAGCTCAGACGGGCTGGCTGTGCGGAATGCACTGTAGGATTTGAGCGCAGTAGCCGGAGACCACGTGGGAGGCTGGCGTAGAAGCACCAGTGAGAGATTCCGGGTCTGGATTAGAGTGGGGGGGAGGGGGATGCAGGGCAGGGGAGGACAATATTTGGAGGGCAAGGAGACGGGACCAGCTGGTGGATGGGGGTGGGGGGGTGGGAGGGAGAGTGAGGAAGGCCCAGTGACCAGCACGCACCCTGCCAGTCCTCCTGGCCCCACCCCACCCAGTCACTATCTCTGCCCTGCACTGTCCTGGTGGCAATGCCTCTCAGCCCGGACACTCCAGAGCCCCCTCTCCTCTCGCCTCTGCCCTCACCCCCCAACTGCTCCTTTAACCGACTCCGAGAAGGAGAGGTGCGATGGAGAAAGGTACGTGACTAGATTGTGCACCACCGTCAGCTGCTCCTGCCAGGTGTGAATGTGTCTGGAATGTAAATCCGTTGTCTCTCTGGTAACACGGGAAACAATTACTCATGTAGATGAAAAACTCCTATTTCTCTCCTTGACAGCTACCAGCTCAAGGAGCCCTTCCTATGTCAGTCCTCAGTTGAGATAGAAGCTAATATTTTCCATCTGGAGTCTCCGGGAGCAGAGAGGCAGCTCCTGGTTTACTAATGAGCTCCCGGTTTTTGGCAGGGCCACGGAGTTACAAGGCAGGGGGAGGAGGGCAGCGAAGAACAGCGAGAGAGGTTCCAGGAAAGTGCACCTGGGAGCCGCAGGGGGAAAGTTATTTCAAAGTCAGGGCAGGTCGGACACGGTGCTGGCCTCGTTACTGAGATGGCCCGGGGCTCGGGGAGGGGTTACCCAGCAGACAGCCCTGGGCAGGGGACAGACACCAGGACCGGGAGTCGGGACCCCTGAGTTACAGCTCTGCTTGCCCAGCTGGTGTTTGTCCAGCCTCCACAGTGTGCCAGGTCCTGTGTAGGTTCTACACTGGGCCCTGGTGGAGCGGGGTGTGGAGGGGTGCACGAGTACACAGAAAAACTCCAGTGCGGGAGAGATGCATTAAAATGGGAGACAGCAACACCGATGTGGGTGCTGCTGAGAGCCCAGAGGAAGCAGCATCTAAGCAGAGACCTTAGCTGGACAGAGGTAGAGGGGGCGGAGTTCCAGGCCGGGGAATAGCATGTGCCAAGGCAGATGGCGGCGTAGCTGAAATCTGGATTGTGAAGTGTGGGAGAAAGGTTCTAAACGGGCGCTCCCGGATCCCTGCCCCTCATGCTCAGATGCTTGCGCTTGGCGGGTGGGTGTGGCAGGTGATTTGCTTCTAACCCAGGGCAGAGGTGCCGTGATGTGTGGGTCGTACATGGTAACGTGATGCGTTATTCCCTCAGCAAACCCCTCGCAGTGCCAGGCCCTGGACACACCGACTGGTGGAATACATGGGCTGCACCCTACGGCCAGCCCACGTGCAGGAGGGGGTCTGACTCTGAAGCCGGGGTCTGCGTGGGCTTTGGGCGAGCAGCCTCACCCCCGGAGTCTCACTCTCTTATGTGTGAACGGGGGACAAGAAGGCAGGTCCAGTGGCTCCCTTGAGGATCGAATGGCCATGTACGAAGGTGCAGGAGCAGCCCCTGGCCTGGGGGGGGCTGTCAGCGAGCCGTGGAGAGTGCCGGCGGGGGGCTGCGGTGAAGGGTCAGCCGTGGGCACGGTGTTCAGCAGACCGGGGTCCATCCCCAAAACCTGACTCATCCGAGCGGGTTACAAGGAAGGGGCCACAGGCCAAGGAACACGGCGCCCCAGGAGTGGAAGAGGGCAAGGGAAAGGGTTCCTCCCTAAAATATCCCGAAGGGATGCCGGCCCACCAACACCCTGATTTTAGCCAGTAAGACTCATTTCAGACTTCTGATGCCCCAGAACTGTGAGAGAATACATTCGTGGTGTTTTAAACCATGAAGTTTGTGGTGCAAACTTCATGTTACAGAAGCAACAGGAAACTAATACTGTTAGTTTCCATCCAAACATAGGAACCGCGTGCTGGCCTGTAGCCGAGGGAGCTGCGTGGAGTCCAGGGACAGAGGTCAGATGAGTCTCCAGGCTCCTCCGCCCCTGGCTCGTGTTGAGGTGGATGGCCATGGGGGCCCTGACTCAGGAGCAGCCGAACAGGGACCGCCAGAGAGGAGGCAAGGAGACGGCAACAACCCCGTTTTACAGATTAGGGAATGAAGGCCTCTGTGCTGAGCAGGGCGGGCAGTGCATGGCAGAGGTGCATCTAGAACCAGGATTCCGAACTGCTGGTTCAGCGATTATCTCCATCATGCCCTGGCCTCCATCAGTCAGCCCAACACCCGAGACCTGGCAGTGAGCGGTTCCAGCCTAGAGAGAGAGAAGGAAAGGTAGGCACTTTGTATGTCATGACTCATTGGTCCTATACGGTATCATTGGTCCCATTTTACAGATGAGGAAACTGAGCACAGGGAGGTTAAGTTAGCCGTCCCAAAGCCGTCCAGCCAGTGTGGCAGACTGCACCAATGACCTCAGTTAGTGTCCTCCTGCACCCACTCTTTGCCTGTAATTCTGCAGTCCCCTTCCAATCCCACCCTGGGCTTTGGCCATGTGACCCGCTCTGGCCAACATGATGTGATGTAAGCAGTGGCTGGAAGGCAAATATGTGGCCCCGTTTCCCCTCTTCCACGACTGGGCTTGCGCGCCCTGGAACCCCCGCCATCGCCACAGAAACGTGATCCAGCTAATCCGTGGGAGGGATGCGAGAAGCATCCAGAAAAAGAACTAATTCATCCCAGCCAAACTACTCTAGACCAGCCGGCCCCTGGCGAACCTGCCAGCTGACCCTAGACAGGTGAGCGAGCTCAGCCAAGGTCAGCCAAACCCCACCCTGAGCGGGAGAGCCACACGACTGTCCTGAAGACCTGTGGGCAGCGGTCGGCGGTGGCAGTTTGAGGCCGCTGCATTTTGCAGTGGCTCGTTATGCAGCCATAACCAACTGTCCAACCCAGAAGGAGCAGAGTGGCGTGTCTGGGAAACAGAACGGTACAGCTCGGGAGGAACTCTGAATCTGGCCCGGGCCAGGCAGAGGCCCGGTGCTGTTGGGGGAAAGGGGTGCTACAACGAAAGAAGCCAGCTTGAGGACACAGCAGAGGCTGGGAGGAGGGAGAAGCAAGGATTGGCGGAAACCCCTTATCTCACCTGCTGCTTTCTTTTGTGCTGGCACATGGCACAGATACTTGAAACCTAGCGCCGTGACAGCCACCTTACAGAAACAAAAGAAAGGAAAAACATGCCACAGAGACGTCAGTCCATCAGCTCAGCACCCTGACGTAATGAGCCAATGCCAGAAGCTTCTATTCAGTGGTAAAGATAAGTCCACCTGTCAGACACACTGGCCAGGTTTTCTGTTACCTGCTGCCGAAGGTGCTGCCAATGCATGTCAGCCGGTGGGTCCCCAAAGCCCCCCGACTTCTGCAAGGCCGGGCTGGACACCAGGAGGCTCATATCCAGTCTCCACGCCAGAGGTCTTTGCCTAGCTGGAGCACTTCCAAATTTGGTAAAAAGCTTGTTGGGTGTGCGGCTCAAGTGTGCAACAGACATCCTGGTTCCATTTTTCCTCCACTGGCTTCAGTGAAAAGTTCTTGACCTGCTGTGTCTTTTAAAACACCCTGTGTCACCTCCCCAGAATAGCCCAACCTCGTAAGGGGCTGGCATGACTCCAAATCAAATTGCCATCCACTTAAGATGCCCCGGAAGAATGTGCAGGGAAGTGAAGCCCACCCCTGCCGCCACGGCCCTCCCAGCCTCAGCTGTGCTCACACCCGGACTTCCCACGTCTGCGCTCAGAGCTGCTGCCAAAAATCGAACGGACATCGAGAGTAAAAGTGGGCCGCAGAAAGAGCACTGAGGCAGGAGCCTGCTGCACAGATGTCGCCCAGCTGCGTGACCTTGGGCACGGCAGTCCCCTCCCCAGGCCTCAGCTTTCTCCTCTGTGGAGGGGCTGCTCACGAAGTCCCCCTGCACTCTGCTCTTCTCAGTCCAGTGAGGGTCTTTCTTCTCAAGGTCAGCCTCCCTGTGCAGCTAAAACATGCCAGGACTATGATGCGGCTGGGGGTGTTCTGGGGGACAGGCGGCCTGGGTTTTAGCTGCAGCTCTGGTGCCTCAAGGCCAAGTTCATGTTGGACCGCTCCTTCACCAGTCTGACCTTCAATCTGTCTTTCATAGAAAGGGAATCGTGACCCTCCTTTATTTTAATAATTAGAGATAATGCACGTGAGATAGGAGCACACAGCCGATGCTCCATGATGGTCAATGTTCTCCTACATTATTGGTTCTTTTTGTTGCCTTTCTGGATACATGGCTATACTGAAAGTCTGATGGGCATTTGCTAGAGGATGGGCAGGTGGAGCTCACAAGCTCGCGGGAACACAGTGACTAGAAGGGAAACAGAAAACGGGACGGCCCATGTGCTGCAAGTCACTCGTGGCTGGAAAGGGTGCAGACCTCGGTGGGAATCATCATTAGAGACTTGGACAGCCCCGGCTGGTGTGGCTCAGTGGATTGAGCACCGCCGGCCTGCAAACCAAAGGGTCACCAGTTCAATTCCCAGTGAGGGCACATGACTGGGTTGTGGGCCAGGTCCCCAGTAGGGGGCGCGCAAGAGACAACCACACATTGATGTTTCTGTCCCTCTCTTTCTCCTTCCTTTTCCCTCCCTCTAAAAGTAAATAAATAAAATCTAAAAGATAAAATAAAATGAAATAAAATAAAGGAACTTGGAAAGGGCGGGCGTGATCAGCACAGAAGGCTGAGCTGCCCCCTGGGAAGGCCCTTCCGTCTCGTCAGCTAGAAAAGGAAGCCAGCATCGCTGTGCGCCGGGGGCTGGGTACTTGGACACTCGTCTGCACAGAAGTGAGCTCCCCGCCTGCTTGCGAAGAGGGACAAGGAGCTTCCCAGGCACACTGAAGGGTTTGCTGTGACAGCCCCGAGGACTCTTGACTTACAACCTGAGACTGGAATCTGTGTTGCAGAAACCACATTTGGTGCGGAGTTGGTGGTAGGAGCACGTGGTTGCTCACTTTGAGTGGGAAACGTATTCATCCTAAGTGGTTGATGACCCCCCACACAGCTGGTGATAGTGAACTTTACCTCCTTTACCTCCCGCGGTCAGCTCGTCAGCTCGAGCTGTAGAGGAGGGGCGCACAGACACGTCGTGAAGACGCTTCTGCACACGAGTGTTCGCCGTGCAAACGGAGAAGGAAGCAGCGGTACGCAGGCGTGGGCAACCATTATTTGTCTCAGCCGCGGGGCAGCCCAGGGGAAGTGGCAAGCAGGCGGATTTCAGATCCAGCTGCTGTGGCCATGGGGACTTTTTTTTTTAAGATTTTATTTATTTATTTTTAGAGGGAAAGAAGGGAGATAGAGAGAGAGAGAGAGAAACATCAATGTGCGGTTGCTGGGGGTCATGGCCTGCAACCCAGGCATGTGCCCTGCCTGGGAATCGAACCTGCGACACTTTGGTTCACAGCCCGCACTCCATCCACTGAGCTACACCAGCCAGGGCCTAAGACTTTTTTAAAAAAAATTATCATTATTTTTTAAAACTGTGTCATTGTTTAGTTGATTTTTTATTTTTTATTGTTATTCCATTACAGTTGACTCCTCCCTTTCGGGACAGCATGGATGGAACTGGAGAGTACTTTGCTAAGTGACATAAGCCAGGCGGTGAAAGACAAATACCATACGATCCCACCTGTAGGAGGAATCTAATGAATGAAACAATCTAACGAACAAAACAGAACCATAGGCATGGAAGCAGGGAACGGACTGACAGGGACCAGAGGGGAGGGGGAGGGGGGTAATGGTGGAAAGAAGGGGAGGGGTCAAGTAAAGGAACATGGATGAACGACGGGGGGCTTTTTGCAGCAGGACACGGGAGGACATTGGAGCCAGGCAGCTGCCGCTTGCCCCGGCCCCCAGCCGGGGACAGCGACCACTCTGTTCCGGGTCGGTGCTGCGCCAGCACGGCCCCAGCCGGAAACACGTTTTCCAGAATTTCCTCCCCAGGTGAGAGATCCCGAGCAGGAGGCGCGGAGGCCTGAGCTGTAGCTGCGTTCTCCCCCACTCAGAGGGAGGGCCGGCGGGGGCCGGAGGTGCTGTGGCAGCCCTCACAGCGGGTGGCTGCTTGCTGGCTCCCTGCCCGGGCGTGGAGCGGCTTGTCCCGTGACCCCCTGGCCTGATCGGTCTGTCCTCATGAGACCCAGTGTCTTCTGCACCAGCCCCTCAGCCACCGGCTAGAGTCCACCTGGGTGTTCCCTGACTTCCAGTTCTGGGGCCAGAGCCACCGTCTGACTGACTCCCAGCACCAGCCACTCTCACCGGTCAGACATTCACCTGTGTATCCGAGGAACCTCACGCCGTCTACTCACAAGGCACAACCCCGGTTCTAGGATCTCCAGGTGGAGGGACACACGGTCAGATCACATGGGGCTGAGACCTGGGGTCACGCTCGCCAGTCACAGGGTCCCAGATTGGCCCCCTGGGCTGGTGTGGGTGGCTGGATGATCTCCCAGAGACACCAGTAATCTAGTCCCTGCCACCTGTGAGCCTTACTTTAGTGGCAAAATGGACTCTGCAGATGTGATGCAGAAGGTGGGTGGGGATGGGAGGGTATCCCGGATTCCCCAGGTGGGCCCTGAATGCAGTCACAGGTGTCTTTATAAGAGCGAGACTGGGCTACGGAAGGGGAAAGGCGACGTAAGGAGGGAAGCGGGGGAGACTCCGCGATGCCGCGCTGCTGGTCCTGCAGCCGGGGGAGGGCCCGGGAGCCAGAGAACACAGCCCCGGACGCTGCAAAGGCCGGGAAGCGGGTTCTGCCCTGGAGCTACCGAGGGAGCGTGGCCCTGCCTGCCTCGGCGTGCCCTTTTCATGCTTCTGACCTTCAGAGCCGTCAGGAAATACACACGTGTTGTTTGAAGGCACCAGTCTGTGTCATTTGTCACAGCGGCCATCGGACACTAACACGGTGGGTTAGGGTTCTGGCTTTTTCCGGATCTCTTTTTCCAGAGCCAATCAAGAAGCTGCCTTCAGCTGACCCCTCGGCCGTTGGGAAATTCAATGGCCGAGCTTGGCAAGAGTTTGGCCTTTAAATGCAGGGCAGTTAAGTGAGAGCACACGCCCATGTCGCAGGGTTTCATGCATGGGTTAAAAGTGGCACCGGGGATGGTCATGCAGAGAAACGCTTGGGACGTGACATCCCATAAACAGAACTGAGGATTTTAAAAGTGTATGTCGCATGAGTTCATGTGAGTGTAAAAACCTGGGGAATGGCCAGCTGCAAGGACACAGGACCGAGTGTTGCAGCAGAGATGGCGTCTTGGCGGGGGGGCGGGGGGGGGGTTCTCCTGCGATCGCTTCTTCCTTCGCACTTCTCCGTGGGGCGTCTGACGTGGGAGGGTCCACAGCTGTCACAGAGGCTCCCCCGTGAGCGGGCCGTAGCAGGGCAGCTCTGAAACACCAGCAGCTGCGGAGCTCCTGAGTGAATCCAGGCCTGCCAGCCGCTCAGGGGCCTTGGGGTGGGGGGGGACATGGAGGCCAGAGGACGGGGAGCACAGGGACCCCTAAGGAGGCAGAGTGCGGACAGTCGCCTCTGTCTCATTTGCCTGCATCGACCATAAAGTCCTCTTTTTGCCAAGGGAAGGAGGAGACACGGGCCCCCTTCCCATTCTCGCCGGTCTGGGAAGTATTTGCAGACACAGACCTGGGCATGCAGCAGGCTCGTTTTAGCAAGGCTGTTTCTTATTCCCACGCTTCTCTCCATCACTGCGATGCCCGCCTGCCTGGCTGGGGCCCGGAGGTGTGGCCGCCCTCCCCCTGACTCCATACCTAGGCTGGGACTCTTCCTGCCAGGGCTCCAGGCTGGAAGGTGACTCTTTTCTCCAAAAAAAGCAGCTCCTTCTCCATGCAGTTTAGGCAGGAGGAGGCCCAGGACCCGAGGAAGAGCGAGCAGCGCCTGCAAACACTGGGTGCTGCTATGTGCCACCCTGTGCCCCCTCCTGTGCCCAGAGGAGCCCCGGATGACGGGCCGAGATTGGCACCAGCACCAGGAAGACGGGACCAGGGGCATGGTCTGCCCTGGTGGGTAAGGAGAGACGGGCTGCCTGGAGGCAGCAGGCTCAGGGCGAGGGGAGACTGGGGAGCTGCGAGGACAGGCCTCTCCTGGCTCCGGGACGATGGGGATGGAGCTGAGAAAGGCCTCCCAGTCTCGCAGAGCTGAGGCGGGAGGCCCAGAGCCACGGAAGTGCCTTTCGGCTCTAAAAGTTAATAAAGTGGAAAGTGAAAAGGAAGGAGGCGGCGAGCCTGCCCCCACCAGGTGCAGATGCAGACTCGCTCTATTTTTACTCGCTCTATTTTTCTGTTGCACTTCTGCAAAGGAGACGCTCATTTCAGCGCGGCAGGGACATTCAGCCAGGCAGCTCTGAAGGGAAAGGTCTGTGCTGCAGATGCTGGTTTGTTCAAATATGTGTGCATGCATGTGTGTGCATGAGTGTGCACTACATGTGTGTGCATGTGACTGCGTGCCTGTGTGAGTGCCCACGGGAGCTGCTCAGAGAAGCCAGAAGATGCCCCACAGCAATTTTGAGCCCCTGCAGCGTGGCTGGACCACAGGAATTTGCCTGCGGTGATCTCCCCCAGGCCAGGTGCACGGCCCCGGCTCCGCTCCCAGGCCCTGCACATCGGCTTGGAACTCCCTAGGAGCCCCGCCTAGCCTGACTTCCTGCTGGTGCCAGCCTGCCTGCCCGCCCCGCTCAGCCCTGCATGAGCCAGCGCTCACCCTTGACGCTCCGTGCCCAGGCCTGAGCCCAGTCCTTTCGCCTCCCTCCTCCAACCCGCCGTCAACACGAACAGAACCCACTACTGCCCACCACCCTTTCACGTTGTCAGCTCGAGCCACACACCTGAGCATCCTGCTCCCCACCCTCATCTGGCACTCCCACTCCAAGCAGCAGTGAGAGGCTCTTCTGGCTGCACCCCCACCCCATGCCCCACAGATAAGGCAGACTCTGGGAAACATGGTAGGGTGTCCGCCCACGACAACCCTGTGGGAATGACAGTGTGGGGGGAACCCGCAAGGACTAAGAGAGCAGGGACTCAGGCGAGGACAGACCAGCATCCAGCACACTGGGAGCAGCCTTAGCCGAGTGGAAGGAGGTGTATGACATGGGGGGAGGAGCTTAGGGGAGGCGGGGGGGGGGGGGGGGGGTGAGGAAATGGGCGTGGCCACCAAGAACAGAGGCTCCCAGAGAAGCGCCAGGACCAGGAAGGCCAGCGCTGAAAGCCAGGCATTGGTGCAAGTCGGTACAGACTTACTGGGAAGAACCCCCAAGCCCCTTCCCCCACCATCCCCAGATGACCACACCCCTCTTCCCAGATCTCTTGGAGACTGGGTGGTAGTGTGGAGAAATTGCACCTGCCCTCACCTGAGGACCCCAGGTGTAGGGGAGGGACGGGGTGGGCTTCCAGCTGAAACAGAAGGAGGGGTGTCCACACACCTGAACTGTGCCAGCCTCTGCTGCCTTCCCCCACAGGAAGGTCCATAAGCCCCGCCCACACATCCAAATTCAACCAGGGCTGTTGGTGCCTCTGCGGGTGAAACGCGGCTGAGCACAGGCACACAGCTCTTGGAAATGAACTTGAACTGTACCTTAGGAGCCTTGAGATGTGTGTGTGTTTTTGATCCTGTAATTTCACTGCCAGGAATCCATCCTGAGAGAAGATGACCTAAGTGCGAAGATTTGTGCAAAAAGACATTCTAACAACATTATTTATAATAGTGAAAAAGTGAGAAAAAGCTTCAGTAAAAAATGTTATGGAGTGTTTAAGGAAATTATGGTAAAGCCACTCACTGAAATGTCATATTCTCCTTACAAAATATATTAGCACTATGCAAAGAGCATAGGATATATGAAGCTTTAAAGAGCAGGATTTAAAGCCACATGATCATAACTAAGTACAAATGTAAATAGGAAAATGACTATGAAAGAAATATGGCAAAATGTCAATAGCAATTTTTCATTGGGTGTAACTTTTTCTGCTTTTGAATTTCTAATAGTTTTCCATTTTATTTAATGACATTTATTATCCAATTTTTCCTGTTTATGCATGAAAATAAGAGAATTAAATGATCTTGAAAGAACCAGAATGCCATGATTTAAAGTAGCATTGGTTAATAGCCCCAGTGGATTCTCACTTAACCTCCTCCTAAAATGCAAACTTGACAACTCCGAATACCGCCCCCCAAACTGAAGCTGACGCATGATCCAGTGCTGGGGGTCTCCTTGACGTTTAAGACAAAAGGGGCTGAGTTAAGAATGACCTCAGCCATGGCTGCGTGACCCAGGAGTCCCCTGGGAAAAGGGCAGGCACCGTCTTACCTGTCCTTTCCCAGTATCGGACCTGCCTTTCGCAGCCAGAAAACTAGGCCACTTGTCTCCTGCGTGAGGACTCCCTCCAGA
The DNA here is from genome assembly GCF_004126475.2 of Phyllostomus discolor. NCBI lineage: Eukaryota > Metazoa > Chordata > Mammalia > Chiroptera > Phyllostomidae > Phyllostomus > Phyllostomus discolor. Next base: position 212,004,913 of record NC_040903.2, on the reverse strand, counting down.
GGACATTGGGAGTGTCCTCCCCCAGCCCCTTGGTTCTCCGCCCCCGCGGGTTCCTGCGACCACTCAGACTCAGGCGGGTCCAGCCGACCCCCGGGAGAGCCAGGGGGGATGTTGCGGCCACAGCGGTCTGCGTCCTGAGTGGGTAATCCCCAAGCTAAGTCCTGGAAGCAGGGGCAGACACAAGAGGGCGCTGTCACTGCCCACGTCCGCCCCCTGCACAGAGCACCGGGGAAGCAGGGTGGCATCTTCTGGAGATCTGAGTGACCGGTCAGTACTTGGGAGAAAGCCTTGGGTTTAACTGAAGGTGCAAGGCTTTGAAGACGTGACTTCAACCTTCTGAGGTTGTCCCTCACCTGCAAAAACAGCCATCACACCTGCCTTGACAGGGCTGGTGTGAGAATTCAGTGAGTTCCGATGCACGCACGGCCCGGAACACTGGCCTTCCTGTTGGTACCGCCACCCAGGACATGGGCAGACAGCTAGCTCTCAAGTAACGGCGCCGACTGTGGCTGGCCGCTGCTTTCCAAACGAGGAAGGAGGCCGCTGGTTTTCCCGGCCACGCAGCACCGGTTTTCACGAGCTAATTAGAAGCGCCGACGGACAGTCATGGGCAAATGAGCACTACAATAGAGAAAATGAGTTATTCCTACGACCCATTAACCCCCGTCCCTGAGCAGATTCATTAAACCTCATCTGAGCTCTCATTCCACAGCCTCGTGAGTGTCCCAGCGATCCTGCCGACGCCTGGCAGCTTTTGCCGCCTGGCCCCACACTTGTGACTCGTCCATCCGTGGTGCATTCATTCATTCACTCATTCAAACATACACTTTGACATTGGCTGGGTTTCAGGCACAAGTGCAGGGCCTGCAAGCACAGTGGCGAGCAGACAGACCAGCCCCAGCTCCCGTGCAGTTCACTGTCGTTCTAGTGGGACCTAGACAATGAATGAACGAATCAGAGCATTCAGGATGTTGCTGAATACTAAGAAGACCCTAGAATGGTGAGATAGAGAGGGGACAGGGGAGGGGGCAAGGAAAGTCTTCTCTGAGGAGCGGAGGAGTGAGCTGAGTCTGGTGAGGATTTAAGGAGGAGCAGCTGCCGCAGAGGGAACAGTGATTGCAAAGCAGAAACAGGTGTGGCCAGTTCAAGGGCAAGGGGCAGGGCGGATGAAGCTGGAGGGCAGTGAATGTGATGGTCAGTGGGAGGGAGGCACCTGGGCGGGCAGCTCGGCAGGGCTCTCTAAGGCACGTGGCGTTTAGCTGTGAACGAAGCTTCCAAGGGTGTCAGGACTGGCACTGTTAGCGGGTCTCCCTGGCTGCTGCAGGGAGGAGGTGCTGGGGGGTTGAGAGCAGGGGAGCAGGGGGGCAGGGGTGGGAGGCTACTGGACTGGCCCAGGGCAGCGCTGATGGGGGCTTCCAGGATGATGCCCGTGTTAACCGGCCCTCCGAGCCCAGTCCTGCAGCAGGAGTCACCCCAAATGCCCTCCTCCGTGAGTCTGCCAAGCTTACCACCTTTTTTTTTTTAAGTTATGATGGAATGTCCCGTTTTCAAGTGTGCGGTTGGATGGTGTTGAGTCCATTCACCAGGCTGTGCATTCAGCTCCACTAGCGAATCCCAGAACATCGCATCCCCCCGCCCCCCGCCCCGTGAAAGAAACCCCCCACCCATTGGCGGCCACTCCCCACTCTGCTCTTCCTCCCGCTGGCAGCCACCGCCAGCTTGCCTCTCTGGGCATTTCACGGGGATGGAGTCACTCAGAACGTGGCCCCTTGAGTCTGGCTGCGTCCCCCTTGGTGTGTGTGTGCGGTTCGTCCGTGCAGCAGCCTTGGTGCCTCACTCCCGTTTTACGCCGAACACCACTCCTCCCACTCCTCGTGTGGGCGTTCCGCCCGTGTTTATCCACCCACCAGCCCCCTCCCTGCGGAGTCAGCAGAGTGACTGGTCCTGAGAGGTGAGCAGGGGCTGGCGCTGAGACGACTCGGGAGGACCTCCGAGGGCCGGGGCAGGTAGCTCCGCGGAAGCAGTTTCGGTTTACGCAGTTGTCTATACGTTACGTTTCTAGAGTGACAACAATTTCTAAGCCTCGGCCCATCTGCCGTCCCCACGCTGCCCAGCTTTCTCAGTAAGTGGAGCTTTGGGACACCCGGTTCTCCTCCATCGGTGCCAGCACTCTCATCGGTGACGCAGGGCAGAGCCTGAGCCCTGCACCTTCCCTGCTCCTGGCCCGCCCCGCCCCCACCCTGCACAGTAGACCTCGCCGCTCCAGCCCATGCAGAGAGCCGTTGAAGAGCCGCGGTCCCGAGGCTCCGATTTGCCCGGGGAATCAGAAATCCGGCTTGAAGGCTGCCGCCACGCGCCCTCTCCCACTTCCCTTTGAACACCTTTCAGACCTAGTGATCTTCAAAGGGAGCGACAGCCCACTTCCGAGTGCGGCTCGGGGGGCTGGGCCGCAGGGCTGGTCTGAGCCCTTCAGACAGCGGCCCCTCAGTCCTCCACTTCCTGCAGCACAGCACTGTCACCTCCGCTGCTCGGCAGGCCTCCCGCCTCGGGACCCCTCAACAAGGCGTGCAGGACACTTAGAAGAGGCCAAGCCTGTAAAATGCCAGAGCAGGCGTCTGAGTCAGCAGGCAGGGACCGCAAGGAGGCGTGGCCGTGATGCCCGCTGATGCCCAGGGAAGCAGGTCTCTCTGGTCCAGGAAGAAGAGCATGTCTGTCCACTGGTCATCGCGGTCAATGGTCCAACACTGGGCACCTACTGTGTGCAAGGCACCGTTGTACACTTCAGTGAGACCCTGGGCGTTGCTCGGGACAAGCCCCTAGTGGATGTGGCACGTGTTCAAGTTCAAGGGGCTTCTCGCTGCCCCAGAGACAGCCCCGGGCCAGCCTGCTGGTAGCGCTGGCTCTTCTCCAGAGGGGCCTGAGGCGACCCTCGGGTCCTTTCACCTGGTCCCGCCCCATGTGCAAGTCCCACACTGTGCCTGGCTCCAAACCATCTCAGAATAACGGTGCATCAGCACGAGCTACATTTTGTGCCAACTGGCCACCACGAATTTAAAGGAAAGTCTGACCCACGTGTCTGGAAAGTGAAGACCCTCAGGGGACCCCAAAATGGACTTCTGCTGGGGCCGGGAGGGGTGAAATGACTCGAGCATGTTGATTTAACGAACAGCAAGTCCAGGGATGGTGCTGGGAGAGGTAGGCTGTGTGCTTACCTCGGACCAAACGGAGAGGCACCTTGAGTCTAATACCGGTCCTTCGTTTGGGGAAACTTGCATATGACCTGGACCTTCGATGACGCTGTGGCATTTTTGTGACTTTTCTCAGGTGTGATCTATAAAGAGGTGCTAATAATAGTGGCTGCTTCCGTGGGTTGCTGTCAGGTCGAAAGCCCAGCCTGGAGGAGATCAGGCCCATTTCTTAGCGGTGCCGGGGGAGCGGCAGGGCTGAGGTCCACACAGCACGTTTGCAAGGTTCCCTAGTGCCAACACAGCTTCCAAGATGGTCTGCTCTCCCAGCTGCTGGCAGGAAACCTCGCTTCCTCGACCTAAAAACGTTCTCCATAGGCTGCTTGAGTGTCCTGACCATGTGGCTCCATCTCCCTCCAGAGCCAGTCATTGGGGAGAGAGCGAGGAGGGGATGGTCTCAGGGCCTCCGGGCCATAGTAGTCGGAGGGTGGCCCCAGCATTCCCACCTCGAGCTGTCTGTGGACTCGCTGAAGTCCAGCTCCGCCTTCCGAAGGGAGGAGGGTCCAGGGACTTGCTCACTTTTGTCCCACAGCCCCAGACCACCCCAGATTAAGCAGGAGGCTTGAAATTAAACACAAAAGCAAAAAAAAAACCCCTCAAGTCTCTGACTCCCAACTCTGGGAGTCTCTCCACTTCCCAGAACCTCAGAGCTGGTTTTAAGAGCCAGGTGCCGTGATCCCGCCACATTCGCCCCAGAGGGGCGGAACCTGGGTCCCCCGGCACAGGAACAGAGAGCTGAGGATGAGTTCCCGCATCTCCAGATCCCAAAGGGAGCGTGGCCCTGCCCGCTCAGAGGAGGCCGCACCAGCTTTTGCTTGGAACGACGTCAACCTGATTTGCTGGGACTGTGACCGGAAGCTCCGGTGGGAAGTTATGGATATCTTTCATAAACCACGGAAAACTTCGTGTTATGAGAGGAGCCCTGACAGACTTCATCTTTCAGAACCGTGACCCCCACGGGCAGAACGCAAGGAGCAGGTTGGCGGGGGAGAGGCTGGGATGCCCTGCCCTGCCGCGGTGCTCTCATTGTACCAACAGGGAAACTGAGGCTCAGAAGTGTGTGTGGGGGGCGGGGCGCTCCACCGGCCAAAGTCAGGCCTGGACCAGGGCATCTTCACGCCCAAGCCAGTGCTTGCAGCCTCCAGAGAGAAGGCTTTCCTTAACGAGAGGAGGACAGGTGGGGAAGTCCCTGAAGGTGCTCTCACTGCTCCTCTAGGCAGACTTGGGCAGCTGGTGCGGTAGAATGCTAATGAGAAGACACCAGAACTGCGTTTCCATGGGAACTAACTGAAGGAAGGTGATGCTTAATCTGGGAAGTGGGGCCAGGGAAGGAGGAAGGTGGGGGCTGCTGTCGGACCCCTGCGCAGGGAGGTCCCTGGAGGAGGGTCCAGAGGGTGAGAGCCGCCTCTGGGCTGTGCATTTCTTCCCTGTCCCGGCGGGTCCCTGACGGAGAAGGACTGGGGTGACTTGGTGTTTTGGGTTCCCGTGGTAACAATCCCCAGGGCCTGCGCCCGCACCTGGCTGGTTTCTGTCTCCAGGGTCACCCCCTTCCCATCGGATGTCCCCTGCCAGCCCTGTGAGTGCCCGGCAGCCGCGGCGGCCCCGTGCCCATCAGCCTCTTCCTCATACACGCACATCAGCCGTGTCAACGAGGCCGGCCATTCCGCCTCCCTCGTTTCCCTTCTCCGTGTCCCCCAGCCCGCTGCTGCTCTCGGGACCTTGGGGCAGGCTGCCGTCCCCTCCCGCCTGGACCCCAGGCCCAGGACCACTCCTGGCAACTCTCCACCTCCCACGGTGATGTTTCTGGAATGTGAACCAGACCGAGGCCTTCCCCTGGTCCTCTCCCGCCAGTCACTGGCCCCTGCGTGCCTTCAGGACGAAACACCAAGACCTTAGCTTGGCATCTCTGCGCCTCTACCTGCAAGTGTCCCTGATGTCATGACAAGGACACATCTCTGTGAGCGTCCCCAAATGCTGCTGCACCGCATCTTTCTCACGGAGCGTCCTTCCATCCTGCATGGCTAAGCACATGACTGCTCTCAGGCGAGAGCTCTTCCTGGAAGCCGTCTTGTCCTTCGAGGTCAGCCCCAGGGCCCTCCCTGTGCTCCAGACACACACGCCCTGCTCCTGGCCCAGCACGCCTTCGCTCGGCCCCAGCACGGCACCCACCTCTCCGAACAGGAGCAGGTGGTCACACACCAGTGTCCAGGACCCCCACCTCTCCAAATGGGAGCAGGTCATCACGCACCAGTGTCCATGACTCCTCACTAGTCTCGGAGCGTCTTCAAGTCTCGGGCCACGTCTTGTTCACCATTACATCCTCAGCACAGCAAACAGTAGGCACACAATCAATGCTCAATGCACAAATGAAGCAAATGGACTTTTGGATCCTGAAGGACCCTGATCTCTGGAGAGCCAGTCCCCGGGGGGGGCGGGCCTGGCCCCAGAAGGCTGAGAGGGCTGTGCTCCGGGCTGTGGCTGCTCACCTGGCAGCCTCCTGACCACAGGGCTCTTCCCGGAGCCACCGGGAGGAGGCCAGGGGTTAGCCTCCCTCCAGAACTTTCTGCGTGACTGAGCTCTGCCCAGGACAGCGCAGAACGGGCCTCCGCTGCCCAGGCTGCGCCAGCCACGTCCCTACCACACCCACAGCCTCCCTGAGCCCTGCAGGCCAGGCCTGGCCTCAGCCTTAGCCTCATGAAGGCCCGGTTCTCCACGGTCCGGCCACAGAGCCCGCCTGGGTGCCCGATGGTCTGCCATTCTGTCGCCTACCTCTCTGCTTCCCACCCTCCCCACCTTCCCTTTCTGTCTCACCACTCCCACCCCTTCCTGCCCCCCTGCCTCCTCTCTCTCCTTTCCATTTGCTGGCATTTCCACGGCAGCCCACCCAATAGGAAGAAAACGGAGGGACCCATCCAGCCTGGGGTACCCACTCGCTGTGCCACTGGGCGGGACCGCCTGGCCGGTTTCTGCCCACACCTTCTGACGTGAGATGTGAGACTCTGGGGCGGTGGGGCGGGGGGGGAACTTCCTTCACTTTCCAACCTCAGTAAGGCACCTGGTCAGAGTCCAAGCCCCACTCCAAAGGATACCCCCTTCCCCCTGCACCACCTGCTTTTCCTACACTGCTCTGTTCTCCTGCGAGAGGACAGCCGGACCCTCGTGACCCTGAAGAACCTCCAGAACCACAGCAGGGAGAGCTCTCTGCTCTTCAAAAGATTCAGACAAGCCATGGGGGATGCGCAGGAGGGGGGGCATTCACTCTCAGCTGCAAGCATGGTTGCAGTGTGTCTTCAAAAACAGGTGGGGCCCTGGCTGGCTCAGTGGATTGGGCGCCGGCCTGTGAACCAAAGGATCGCCAGTTCGATTCCCAGTCAGGGCACATGCCTGGGTTGTGGGTCAGGTCCCCAGTAGGGAGCACGTGAGAGGCAACCGCACATTGATGTTTCTCTCCCTTCCTTCCCTTCTCTCTAAAAATAAATAAATAAAATCTTAAACAAACGGGTAGGGCTTGGGCTTCAGGGAGGAAAGTTCAAGGGTAAGACAGGTGAGCTAAATGAGCATGCTGTCTCCCTAGAACTTTGCCCGCACACCACTGGGCAGCTCCACCCCTCCCCGAAGACAGAGGAGAAGTATCCGGCAGTGGTAAAAATAGCGCCAGTGAGGACACTGGCTTTTTTGGAACCACTCGGAAAGTGAGATGTTGCTGACATCCCACTGGTGAAGTTACTCAGATTGGTCTAGACTCTTGCGGGGGGGCGGTGGAGGTAGGGGAGGCGGTGAATGAACCCATCACTTCAGGTAGAGGGGAAAACAAAGTCACCTTTGGTGGCAGAATATTTTTCCAAGTCACAGAACACAGCCTACACCCCGTCTTACATCTTTACTCAACGGCGGGCTTGCTGTCTGCGGCAAGGGTTTTGTGGGGGGAAAAACCCTGCAAGAACAGTTTAAAAAGTAGTGAAAACCAAGCAGGAGGTCCTGGAAAGCCTCTTGACACAAGATGACGCGCGCACGTGGGTGCAAGGCCCGGGGCACCCCCTGCGGCGCCGCGGGGAGAGATGGGAGTGCAGTTCCCCACGTGCCAGTGGCTTTGTCTGGGTTCTGAGGTTTTCTGCTGAGGCTCGCTCTTGGTGGGCATTCTCACAGAGAGCAGAAAGAGTGCGACCGAGATTAACATGCTCATTACACCTTGGCAATTAAATTAAGTTTAATTGCCTCCATAGTCTTTCCCTCTTCAGAAACAAAAGTTAGCTCCCGCCCAGCCTTGCTTTTCTCCTGTTGCTGTCGCTGCTGGCGCCTAAAATCACGTCCGCGCCTCCTCGGAGGGTGCGTCTGGGAGGGGCCTGGCCGCGGGACAGCAGGGCAACAGAAATTACAACACTGAGAGCGAGGGACTTCATCTTGCGTCCAGCTGACCCCGTGCTTGCTTGGCTCTTGTATTCCTAGTATTCGTGACCGCTCACGCAATCCAACCCTCCCACAGCCCCACGAGCAGGGGCTGCTCACACCAAGGTGGGGGCGGGGGCGGGAGCGGGAGGGGGGTGCAAGAGACGCAGCGGCCACGCCCAGGAGCCGCGAGGGCTGCTGGGAGCCACAGAGCGCTGCAAGAGGCGAGGGAAGGATTCCTCCTGAGCACCTTCAGAGGGAGCTCGGGGCCCTGCGGACACCTTGATTTCGGACTTGCAGCTCCTTGAACTGGGGAGAGAACACACTTTTGTTGCTTTGAGCCCGCAGTCCACAGTCATGTGTTGCCGCAGCCCTAAGGGTTTCCAGGTCACATGTCCAGCTGAAAAGGAAAGAGGCCTTGGAACAGAAGTGGGAAGAAATCGACAGCCACGGAGGAAGCAGGAGAGATCGGAAGGCCTGGGCTGCCGGGACAGCACCTTGGCCCAAGTGGGCTCACCTGGAGGGAAGGGAGAGTGTTCAAAATAAGCTCGCCACCTTCCTTTTGTGTCCCATCAATGAGAAGTTTTTATAATAAATAAACCTTAAAAGAAATGCAAGAGCAAAATATTAACCTAGCAATAAAAAGTGTTACAAAGAAACCAGCATACGTGGCTCAGGAGGAGCCGTAATCCACACTTCAGCAGCAGGAGAATGCTGGGCCTTGGAAGTCATACATCCGATTGTGGTGCTGCGTGGGCAGGCCGGGAGGTTGGGCCAGCTGCCCATTTACAAAGCTGGGGCTCCCGGATGGACACAGGCTGGTCCCAGGCCCCTCCCACCCTGTGCTCCAGCCACGCTAAATTACACCGAGTTACCCAAACATGCAGTTCAGTGCTTCTTCATGTAGCCTCACCTCCTTCCCTGAAACAGGTATTCCCTTCCTAACCGGCCCTCTGCACCCCCTATCCTAGCCCATGCCCCCCGTCTTGGGAGCAGGCACTCACTGTCCAGGTCACAGCCAAGCTTCCTGGCCTGCTCGAGCCTTTGCCATGACTGTCCCCTTCCTCTTCCTGTGCCTACGGCCCCCTGGGCTCATTCCTGTGGTCCCCTTTCCAACACACATGGTAGTTCATATGGTTACATCTCTGTTTCTCCTTGTAAACTGAGCATTTCCGGCCCTGGTTGGGCGGCTCGGTTGGTTGGAGTGCCGTCCCAATGTGCCAAGGTTACAGGTTCGATCTCGGGTCAGGGCACGTACAAAAGTCAACCAATGGAGGCATAAATAGGTGGAACAACTGGTCGCTGTTCCTCTCTCTCCCTGCTTCCTCTCTCTCTCTCTCTAAAATCAATCAATAAATAAAAGAAAAAAACTAAACTGGGCATTCCTTGAAGGCAAGACGTCCTCCTTCTGTCCCCTTCTCCGCAGCCTCCTGCACGGGCTCCCCGAGGTCTTGTCCCTGAGGGATAAGTAGGTCCAGGGTTCAGGGACAGCAAAACTTTTTCAAAGCTGAAAAAAAAATGTTTGAGGCCTGAAAAAAATGATAGCTCCAAATTTGGGGTGGGGGGCAGTGCAAAATAAAGTTTATGAACGTTTGTCTATGAACCATAATGTTAAATCAGTTTCATTCACTGTTCAATGTAACGTCATGAGAAAGGTATTGCAATCAAAAAACGTCTGGGGTGGGTTTTCTCTCTGCAAGAATCTCCCGTGCGCACAGTAATTGCCGAGAATCCATAATCGTCACGAATTGCCCGTATCCAAATAGTTTTAAAAGTGAAATCATCTCTAAAAGCCTTTTCAAATTTCTAAAACAAATAAAAAAGTGTTAATGCAGGCTGAGTGTGTCGTAACATATCTGATATGGTGAGGGCAGGGGACTCCCGAGGCCCTGAGGGAGGGCGTCTAAGGCTTCGAAGACCTTCAATGTGCCCGAGCCGCTGGCACGGGGGTGGGAGAGAGGTTCAGTCAAGGGGCAGCAACTGAATAAATTTGGGTGACTTCACTTCCTCCTAAACAGAGCAGGCCGTGGGGCACCGTGCTTGCAAGGAGGGTGTATGCCACCCCAGGGGGCCGTGGAAGGCAAGTGCTCACATGCATCCACACACGTGGGTGCATTGCATCGGCCAAAAAGTTCGTGTGGTGGTTTCCGTGGGAGGGCTCCAGGAGCGCCTGGTTGCCTCTACCCTCGTTCGCAACAGTTTTGTTAGATTGCACTGCGACTGCTGTCGTATCAGAAAACTTACAAAAACTGGTGAATTTCTGTGCAGCCATTTAAATATTGAAGATGGAAGAGACCATGCAACATTTCCGGTGTATTACGCTTTATTATTTCGAGAAAAGTAGAAATGCGACTAAAATGCAAAAAAAAAAAAAAGACTTGTGCGGTGTACGGAGAAGGTGCTGTGACAGCGTATCAAACGTGTCCAAGGTGGTTTGTGGAGTTTTGCGCTGGAGGTTTCTCGCTGGACGATGCTCCCCAGTCGGGCAGACCAGCTGAAGTGGACGGTGGTCAAATCAAAGCATTAACTAAGATCAATCAACATTCTACCATGCAGGAGAAAGCTGACGTTTTCAAAAATATCCAGATCAATGAAGTTAATGGTGAAAATGAAAAAATGTGTCTTTTACCAGGAAGGAGCCTGCTTCCTGCTTCACGTGTTTCCATTGTGAGGGACGTGTGTTAGGGCAGCTCCCTTGGCCTCCTACGGAACCTTCGCTCACTCTGTGAATTCTGAGCAGGGGAAGGGAAGGGGGTGGTCCCCAGCTCAGCCCTCCCTCCCTCCCTCCCTCCTTTCCCTCCTCAGGCACCCAGGTTCCCATAGGAAGTGTATGTTTGTGGCTGTCCTTCTCTGGGTGTTACGTTTACAGGGGCAGGGCCCTGTGTGCTAATGCTAGTGGGGGTCCAGCTGTGTCAGTGTGCATGGGTGGGCCCTTCTGAAAAAGGGCTCCTGTCTTTGTTTCCCTGCGACCAAGCTGCGTCCACACGTGGGCAGTGTGATTTCCCTCCTGTTCTCCGAGATGTTCACCGTGGGTGAGCCTGCCCCTCTGAGACTGACCTTGGCCTTGTGATTTGCTTTGGCCAATGGAATGTGGGTGAAAGAGCAGTCCCAGGTATCACGTGTGTCCACTCAGCCCTTGTGCACGTCTT